>NW_017534764.1:63286-98707 GCF_001853355.1 Bactrocera latifrons | reverse complement strand
CAACCACGCCTGAAATCTCGATTATCACTTTATCATGCGAGAGTATAAAATGTTCGGTGACACCCGAACTTAGCCCTTCCTTACTTGTTATTGGTATATTTTGTATATAAATGGTCCTTTAAACATATATAGTATAAATACTTCAAGTTAAGATATTAATTGTATTGATATGTTTACACTGCCAAAGGCTCCAAGGACTAAAAACCTTTACGTTAATTTTTCATTTTACGGTTTTATTTCAAATATGTTTGTTTGTGTTGCGTCTACAACCATTACAAAAAGTTGAACGTTCATATTTGAATAATAAAGTACTTTTCATTAATTAACTGTGCAAAAATAATTTATAAATAATCAAAAATAAACCAGAAGGACGCAAACAATCATATGTATTATATATGTAAGTGAATATCATTTACTTATGTACATGGAGAGATAAGTTATATATACACTAACAAAAACAAAGTACATATTGTTGCAAGTTTTAAATTCTGGATCTGCATGGCCATTGCATATTGTATAAGTAATGTTACAGTAACCGTGCATGCAACCGTTGCTGAGCTCGTGGTTGTTTGTTGGAGGAGGATGAATCGTTGCATGTTGAAAGTGTGTTTATGGTTTGTGATTTATAAATGAAAACCTAATAAATAGTCGCACGGCCGGTGTGAACATTGCTTACCTACGAGTACTTACGCGCAATGGTGCGATTTATGCAGTGCAGACAATTTTTCATCGGYGATGGTGGACCAACAATAACAATAACAAAAGCGACAAAATCGGCAGAGGCGCAGTAGCCATATGAATGTTCTGTCTCTTGTAAATTTATGAAATTAATATTTTAACACGCGCCTGCTTGCCTTCAGCCATAACCAAAGTGATCAACGGTTGCAGCGGCAWCAACGGCTCAGATACACAGAGCAGTAACTTTGGTCCACGTGGCGTATGAGTGAAACAATACTATTACAGTATATGAAAGAAAGGAAAATGGGCAGCAATTTTATACAGTTTGAATGCTTGCCTAAACATAACTGTGACTGTACTTTATTTTCTCCTTAATCTTAAATAAAGTATATTCTAAGTGGTGTTGTTATATTTCAGTTCATCCCATAGATACCACTCAGCATGGTGTTGGATCATAAATCTCCCAGCGTCTTGTAAGTTTCAGCGGCATMACCAAACTTTAGTTTCATTCAGTAAAAGTATAAAAAGGATATCAAATTATTTCTAAATATCAAAGTACACACTGTTTCCTCACGATGTACCATATGAGATTAATGGCAACGCACAGCTTGTACAAAACACGTTACAGCAACCCAAAGAGTGGAAAATGTCGAAAAATTTAAAAATGCTGATGGCTCTCGAAAGCATCTGTTGATAGCATCGGTGATGCTGTTGTTGCCATCCAACATGTCGACACTGGAAGGAATCGTAGGRCAACAACTGCGGATAATAAATCTATTAAAATTACAAACTAAAAATTCTACAACACGGGATAAAATTTAAATAATCAAAAGTTTTACTGTTGGATATGATATTGAAATATATTTATTATAAAATATACGTTCATATTTATGTAAAGACTGCATCCCAGATTTAACGTGAAAGCAGCACTGCTTTTATGCACGTATAAACTGCAAAGCTTTTGACAAATATTCGATTGGGTATTAAAAGCCCMGGAAAGTAAATAGGAAAGCATTAGTAACAGAAGCGGAAACGTATTTACTGATCGCATATCTCTATTGAAATATACACACACAGCTTCCACATGCATATCCTTAATGTTGCTCATTCATATCATCTAGCAGCAATTTACTTCTTTCTCCAACCTCTCCTCTTAAACTTTTTTGTGCAAATATCAGTAGTAGTGGGAACAGTTGTTAATGCTAGAGCTGAACAGGACAATGCTACGAACATTTGACTATACATGGGTACTACGCCGAAATAGCAGAAGAATTAACGAAAGCGTCTGTGGCGGTAGAGCACTGCACTTAATTTACGACATCGAACTTTTATTGGGGAAATTCCTGTTCATTTCCATTCGTGTATTAAGAAATATTAGCATTGACTCGAACTTCAACTTTCAATCGTTGAATATCCTTGTACAAAATCAAGCATTCACATACACATAAACACATGTTGGTGTACATGTATAAGTATTTAACAAAAGCGACGAAATTTTTTGTTTTTGTCCATGACACAAAACAGGGTKTATTATATAGGGTGTGCCTATAAGATGCATAAGATCAACTGTGATGAGTTGATCTTTAAAACTAAATAACAACAGTCCAACGAGTGGTAATAAACTTATTTGTTTATATRCCATTCACAATGTGCAACTAAGTCCTTTGGCTCGCTTTGCGAAAAAACCCAATTGCGCCATTTGTAAATGATATGCGTCGTCACTGATTACTTTCATTTTCACTCAACAGTAAAACTTCATTGAATTTCATAAAGCATTTTTTGGATGATGCACTGCACAATAAAATATACTTAAAATTGTTGATGTACCGCTTTATTCTTTGCATTTAWTGAATTCTATAAGATTGCTAAAATTTCTGTAGATATAACTTTAAAGAAGCACCCGGTGCCTATAATAAGAAGATTACCTTTACAAAATATACATACACAATACATTTATCAGCGTTTTTGTCGTTTTGTTGGCAGCAAGTCTTCCAGTATATTCTCCAAAGGTTCAGTTTATATTTCAGTTTGTTTTATATAAAATCAAACACTCGTAATTTTTCCTGCAATAAATCAATTAGAATAATTCATGCAACTTATACGCCTTCTGCATTTTAGATAATTAATAGACCAAAAACACCACARTTATTAGTTTTAATTTGAAGGATATTGTTTAAGGAATTGTAAATAAGGTCCTGAAAAATGTGTGCTGGTAATACGCAGCCGATTAGAAATAATTAAATTATACAGATTTTTATTATTTGTATAACATTATGAGCACAATAACATTCCGCCGGTGCTACAGCGAGTTATTGTCAAATTCGCTCAAAGGCTATTCATATTCTCTGTCTTAAAATTGAAGGCAAAAAAATTACAAAACCAGATCGTAATTAGCTATATATCCCTTGTTTCTATGATATTATATGTATGTATATAAAAATTAAACGCTTTTTCATTATGTGCCTGCAGAACGGGCAAACTACGGCACGGAAAAATTAAAAATCGGTACATATTCTTTAGTCTTGCAGAAGATCCTAACGGAGGCCTTTTTCCAAAATCACCGCCGATTTGGTAAAAATTGGTGATGATTAACTTTAGGCTCGGACATCGGATACTTTTATTTGTTTCGTGCAAAATTGTCAAAACAATTCATATACAAAAACGTATATCTAAAATCATAAACATGTGTTCAGTATTCATATAATAATAACTTAAGTGATCAGGGTGACGAGAAAAGTTGAAATTCGGTTGACTGTCTGTCCGTTCGTCCGTCTGTCCGTCCGTGCAAGCTGTAACTTGAGTAAAAATTGAGGTATCTTGATGAAACTTGGTATGCGAGTTCCTTAGTACGGAAAAAATTTCGAATTCGTAGATGGGCATCATAACTAAGCACTCAATGAAGATATAAAACTGTAATTTGGCACATGGGTTTGCAGTAGTAATGTTGAAAATGTGGGCGTGGCGTTCGATGTTCGTAATCGAATAAACTATTTAATTTGCGTGCGACTAAAAGTCTGAAAAGCGAATTCTCATTCATTATGACACAGAAACGGCGGGCTGATAAGGCTCAATGAGAGATCCTTTCTAACAAGCACGGAAAGGTAAACGCATGTATGTAACTACAGAAATTTTTAGTACTCATGGCGAGCTACATCCATGAGTATTATGTTCGAGGAGATATTTTCGCGCACATGGCTACCATTAACGCTCGTTTCTATATATTATATTTGTCTTTGCCGCATTTCCCTTTTTCCAACACCCTCTAAGGCATTGCTGTTATTTTTTTTCTCTTTTCACTAAGTTAGGGGTTTTTGTATGCGTGCGCGTTTTTCAGAGAGGTTTGGTTGTACACTTCATGTATCATGTGTATATGCATGTTGGCCAAAATAAATTCCGAAACGCTAGAAGCGAAGATTTATTATCAAATTAAATTTCTGACAGAATTTATTGCTTTATCTCTTTTTGCCGAGCATCGGGCATCGAGCACCGAACATAGTTTCAGTTAGATTCAATTCAGTTGATCCCTTTTCTCTTTCGCCTCGCCATATTGATTTGTATTTTATTTTATTTAGTAAGAAGTTTCCTTACCAAACTGGCGGAAAGACTTTTGGCTATGACATAGTTGATATATCCACCTTTCATCCGACTCACACCATGCAATACTTGGTATCCAAAAATGTTACATTAGTTGAACAAAACAGCTAACAAGTAAGAAAGGGCTAAGTTCGGGTATAACCGAATACTTCATACTCTTGCAACATGTAAAAATTAAAGCTCGGGGTGATTAAATTAATTGGCAAATATAAGCGTGATTGGTCAATCAGTTTATTTACAGCAGCTGCTACAGTCGATAAAATGGATAAAACTATGGAACAATAAATTTGTCTCAAATTTAAAATTTCTAAACACATTTTGTGTGCGAAGCAATTGCGAATGTTGGAAAATGCTTACGGTGTTCCAGTTTTATCAAAAACACGAACCTACGAGTGGTACAAACCCTTCAAGTACGGTCGAGAATTCGTTGATGACAAGCTTTGTTCCGGACGACCTTCAACGTCTTCAACTGATGAATATATGAAAAAAGTGAAAGATATGCTGCTCGAAAATCGTCAGGCAAGTGTTAAAGAGATGTCAAGAGAGCTGATATCCCTTGCGAAGTCCGTTGGAATAATTTTGATGGATATTTGGGTGTTAAGAGGGTATTCTAGTCTAGAAATGCTATTTAACGGCATTTTTTTAAGTCCAATAAAAAAAACTAAGAATATTTTTACTATCCAATTTCTTTTATCAGATATTTATTGATATTTTAAGAATACAAACAAAAAAAAAATTAAAAAAAAAAAAATTTTTACCATTTGATTGATTGCGGCGTGGTGCCGTGGCGGGGGTTGAAAATAAGGGTGCGCCCTTCCTGACACGATTCCAACAGTTTGGGTGATCTGAAAAAAAAAGTACAAATGCCGCTATCGTCTGAACTAAGATAAATAAAAAAAAACAATTTTTTTCAGTAAATGGCGACTGTTTGAATTTTTTGCCCGTTTTTTGGCAAAGATCAAAATTTTTTAAAAATAGTAAAAATCAAAATTTTTTAATAATCCTAGTTCCAACCATAGAGAGATATACAAAGAAGGTCCACACCAAATTTCAAGTTAATCGGTTCATTAGAACTTGAGAAATCATGTCAGAAGTATTGAAAATAGTAGTTTCGAGAAAAACGCCATTAAAGATTTGAGTTAACTGCATACAGTCTATACTTACATTTCGTTAATCGGCCAATCCTGCAGAGCCGGTTTGCACGCTGCGTCACTAAAATAGCTATAAGTTGGTAAATAATAGGAATTTTAAAAATTCCTTTGGGGAATATATTCTTAAAGGTCCAGTCAAAATCGATTTTTTCAAAATTCTATACTATAATACCCCGCGTTCTTGTTCGACTCGTCCCTATAAATTTGATTTTTTTCAAAAATAGTACGAAGTTCGATTCTACACCCATGGAGAGTATTGTAAATGATGATGTGACATGGGTTTATGAGTTTGACATGCAAACAAGTCAACAATCATCGGAATGAAATCCGTTTTCAATCGATCTAAGGATAAAAAAAAATTCGCATTTCATTTACAACGTCCTTGAACATTTTTGTCACAATGGCAGCAAATATAAGAACTGGGGTTAACATATTCGGAACGGGGCTGCTTGAACAGTTTGCTCCAATTAGTATAATTCAAACACACTTTTTGTGCAAAGTTTTATCCCATTTCATTTATTGCTTTGGATTTGTACTTTCTGGAAAGCGCAAGGCTAAAATTAAATTTAAAATTGTGTTATATGGGAAGTAGACGTGGTTGTAGTCCGATTTACACTATTTTCACACCGTAACATAATAATGTCAGAGAAATATTATGGACCGATTGTTGTGAAATCTGCCGAACAAGCCGCAAGCTATGTGATTTTAACATAAAGAGAGCGGTATCACGCCAATCGTTTTATTTTGATCCGGTTTTTTAAAGCCCTCTCATATCGTTTCGGAGGTAACATTTAGAGTCTATGGCGTATATAGTTATTAGTTTATCGCTCTTTTGGTGGTTGTTAACATACCATTATATGAGGAGTGGGCTTATTATTATTCGATTTCATTAATTTTCACAATATCGTTAAATTACAGTTCTAAAAGTGCGATAACTCACATAATACCATAAATGAACCAAAAACGTTAACTTTCATAACCGAAATAGGAAGAAAGGCCTTTTTGCCAAATAAGAAATTAAGATTAATTATGATTTTTTTACTTTACAGTACACAAGTCACACATCAAAAAAGTTATTACAGTAAATAGTGCTGTCAAGGTATACAATCCTAATTATCGAAATCGGACTATAACTTGTATCAAAAATGGGTAAAAGCAAGTCAACACTTAGCCTCACTATATGTAACATAAATACTTATAAACTTCCGGTTGATTTGACAGCGCACCAAGCGGTCAATATGTAAGAAACCTTACTAAAATTCAGAAAGAATGGAAGTTTTTCTACAAGTTTCAGTAGAGAACAGAATATAACTAGCAAAGCTGGTTTCAACAGAATTCCATGATTTAGTGTAAATGGATTTTATATAAATGCAAAATGAACGTAATTATTCAAGTCGAGAAAATATTTTTGGTTTTGTTGTTGAAAAAGGTGGCACTGTTATTCTCTTTATAAAATACTGGATGAATATCTAAGTACTTCAAAGCGGATTTAATGCCTGTGAATGCAAATTAGTTGGAAAGATAATAAAGGATTTCAATTCGAAACAAAACAAAATAGGGAATTGTAAGTAATTTATTGCTGAAATGGTAGACTTATGAGCAAAATTGCTTTGACAGCGAAAGACAAGTGAAGTAGCCAGGTGATTCTTTCTGAACTGAAGTGAAATGCTGGCAATCACCTACTCCTACTTTTTAATTCGTTAACTTAATTCWGACATTATCGGACTTGCGAATGGTGTATTGAATATAAACTTTGAACGTTTTGAACTTTTAAAACATTTGATGAAATTAAACGTTCGCTTTTACTTTGTTCCTTCTTGTATTTTTTGTGCGTTTTTGATGTATTGTCACTGCACATTATTTATAAAAATACACTAGTTACTGCAATTTTTCAGTTAAGCGCGGCAACCAGTCGCCGTTTGTCATTTGCCTTTACATGGTGCAGTTGTTAGTTAGTTGTGTTGTGTGCTTATAGTGGATGAGAATGCCGTCCTGTCTGTCGGTTTGTCGCCTTTTACTGCATCAAAAAATCTGCTACAAACTGTGAAAATAAATCAGCACAGTCAAGTAAAATGATGTCGCCCCTCCGAATCGTTGCAACATGTGAGAGTTCTCCTCTATCACATAAATACAWAAATACACACATGAACAGGGMCATGTAACATCTACCACGAAGAGATCGCATTGCAATTTTTGCAATCCGCAGCAAGTATTCTGCTCCTCGGACTATTTCTTCATGATATTTTGATTTTTTTTATCACATTTTTTCTGTTTATTCTTTTATATTTGGCGGAAGATTTATGACACTTATGTTGGCAGGATTAACCAATCTTATCATGAAATTGGCATCACTTCAATAACTAAGAAAATAGGAGAATAAATTTCCTTACCATAATTCGACACTTCATGATTTCTGCTCTATGCAGCYCCCATTAAGTCCTCGATCACAGAAAATAAAATATATACCTGTTCGAAAGTATGATAAAATGATCTTAGATGTTTAGTCAATAAATAAAAAAGCTAAGTCATCACAAACCATACTATTTTCTACAATGTTAGATACGGTTCCTAGATCCTAAATTTATAATATAGAAGATAAGTGATATAAGTCAACGTAGCTCACTATAAATTCACATACCCATTAGTACCAATAATAATCCTAAAATTGCTATGTTGTGTTTACAAAAGACTTATCTAAGCATGCATAACTAATATAYATACGCATAAATTTAATTACCTTAAAGGTAAATGTTTTTAATTTTTGTAAAACTCTGAAAAGGTCAACTCGATTTTTGAATACAATTKTCCGTGTCATCAGCGCAACAGGTAAGCTGCATTACACCATCAATTTGTGAGATATACCTGCAGCCTACGAATAACCAGCGCAAAAGTAAAAGTGATTATAGTTATCATATGCCATGACAATATTTAGTGCCATACAATGGAATATTAATTCAAGGATAGGCGAAGAATGTGCGGCTATAATTTATGTTCTAAAGGGAAAGTAAYGTATCTTGTACAGTCGATAAAGGTATGACCGACATTAACCCCCTACGATCGACGTCTTTCAATGATTTTTTGTTTACATAATAATGAGGTCACATTGACAGCTGTTTAAAATGTACATAAGTTAGGTATATGCATGTAATAGGACTACTACTACCTGATATTACCATTAATCATGAATAACTCTTAAACGCTTGAAATTAAAAATAAAAAAGTTAMATTTTTTTTCAACACTTCCCGTTTTGTTCTCGCACCTCCACGTAATTTTGAGAAGTGCTAAATGCGAAATTGTCATTACTAACGTTGACGTTGTATTTTGGTGATCCAGTTTTGAAATAATTTTACAGGTAACTAAAGTCGCACAAGAAAACCCGAAAGTCTTAATTTATTACACTCTTAACAATTTTAAAGCTTATAGTTTTAGTTTTATGGACACAAGAAATAAAATTATAGAGGGAGCGGGAATACTATATAACTCGATGCAAAAAATTGTAAATCAAGTAAAATTTCAACGCTTATGCTTTTGAACAATAAAATAATACCGTACTTTATGAATCGGAAAATCGACTTTTATAATGTAGTTTTGTAATCACAATTTGAAATATTTTAGTTAAACAAATTGGTCCAAAACACCTTATTTGCCATGTGTGACCATATAATTGTTAGAGACTGTTAAGAAAGTGAAAACTATTKATGCAATGTATGCGTTGAGAAAACGCTGTGCATATTTATAAGAAATAATTTTGAAGCTCAATAGCTCTCTTTAAATTCACCATGAAGCATTTAAAYGTCCTTAGAAAGCTCCCAGAAAAACGAACGATGCGGCTTTTCGGCAAAAGTTTCTTGGTATGAGCGGCATATTGTGCGGTGGAGGCAATCGAATGCCGCGGTTGGCGGTATAGTACAAAAGCCAAAAAGACCTAACTTTGCGCATCATACATACATACATAAGCAGAAAACAGTGTAACAGCAAAACAGAACGCACCGTTGACGGTGACTATATGCTGAACTCGACGTGAACACAAATGCGCTGCCAAAGGAGAAGAGTGGAAAGAGTAAGAGTACGACGATAGCATGAGGGATTACAGTCAGTGATTTATATGGGATTCCAAAGAAATATGGCCAGAATGTGTCGGCAATTTTTATTGGACATTTTAAAAACCCAAGTAAGATGTTTTCGCACGTCTCGTCCCAACTCACACCCCATTCGATCCAACTGAGTCCGCATACACAAATTCGGCAAAGAAAATATAAAGAAAACCAAGTTGAATCGGAGATGTTGCATACTTGCTGTGGTAAAAATATTGCAGCTGTGTTCTATTTGAACCAATGATGGTGGTGGGCCATGTTCAAGACGAAAGGAACACTGCGTTTGATATTACACTTCCCTATGCTATCGCCATCGCACACAGATTCTTTCACCCCCACCCTTCTTGAATAGCGATGAGTACGATGAGTATTTTATATAAATATCGCGTTCGCTTTGCTTCGAAGTATTGGTGCTAGACTGAAGTTGTTAGTGCTGCTGGAAGATGAATGTTGTAGAAACACTACCAAAGTTGAGCGCGTCGTTCGCCTAGTGTCGAGTAGCTGATGCGAATATTTATTAAGAGCAGTTCCCAACGAAGAGTGAGAAAAACACATAACATTATATAAGGCAGTGCTTGGCTAGAAATGGACATATCCAAAAACCTTCACCGGCACTATGACCAACTAGGTAAATGCCAACCATGGTATGGAAAAGTTTGATGCTCAATGGCATTCATTAAAATTTCAAATTTGAAATAAACCATTTTAGTAATAAGCTAAGTGCGGTTTGCTTATGCATCTGGTGCTTACGTTCTAACATCGTCGATAACTCAATTTTCAGTCTAAGAACGGGATTCTTGAAGAGTAAAAATTAAGATTGGATATCGAAAGTACTAATGCGGAGCGAATAACGCAAACACGTACATACCAACCGCATTGGCACTTCTTTGCCACCAGTTGTTTGTTAAACTTTATATATGTACATAGGTATACCAAAGCTTTAATTTCAAAGGTGAAATATTTTTATTAAGAGAAATACCGACTCGTGCAGAAGAGCTCAAAATTTTATGATAAATTTGTTCCATTTTATTTCGTACTCCAAACTTAGCTTTAGTTTTTCAATCCTTATATTTACTTTTTAGTATAAAAGATTAATGCGCACTACCAATTTTACAACTAAGAATTTTAAATGCCAACTTTGCTTTTCATATATTCTATACATAGGTCTTGTATATTCTGGACGAGACGTTTGGTACAATAACAGGATGTGTTTAGGATTAACTCAATATTTTAAAAGTTTATTCTCTTCATAACATAGACTTATTGTTAGATACATCCAACAAGTCAGGAATATTAAGTCAATGGTTGTTAAAATATCGTTATTATTTAAATTTGATACTTTAAAMAATATTAATAAATATTTATATGTTTTTGCACCGCTTTTCTTTAGATATGTGAAACGCACTTGCCATTTGCAGTTCTATCCTGTTCTTCTGTCTCGTTCACTTACTCTTACTTACTTTACTTACTTATCTTGCAAGCAATGTTTCTTTTCTTACCAAAATCGCCAATCGACTGCATAAAAGCATTTAGTAAATTTTAATCTTACACCATCTAATAATTAAATTCTAATTTWAAAACTCTTTTCAACGAAATACTTCAACGAAAAGTCGTATCTCGTTAAACTTCTGTGCAGTAGGGATAAGCACAATAAATATATCATTTATATTTAGTCTTTAATCAGTATTTTAACGTAAGGCTTTCAGACATTTTTCGAAAAAGCTGTCTATTCAACACCGAAGTACTAAGCTGTGTAAAAGTCCAATATAATTTTACATCTGGAAGGATAAAATGACTTAGCTTTTTCTGGCTTTTTGATTTTCCACACGTGTTTTAGCAAAATATCTAAGTTGACCAATTATCTGAGCCAACCAGGTTCTCCATGTCAACTAATGATTTCAAAAATCAAAAGAAATAAAATAAAATAAATATCATCTGAACTCATATTATTTTTAGGTATTTTTTCATTTAGCACAATTGGAAAAAGAAGTAGAAGAACTTTTTATAACAAAAGAGTTGGAAATATTAGAAGGTTTTTAAGTTATAATATCAATGACTCTTTGGCCTTTAAATCGCGTCTTCATATAATCCTCATAAACTCAGGTGTGTAGAATTATTAACATTTTGTTTATTAAGTGACTATGTATGTATGTATATTTGCGTAAGTGTCCCCAACATTTCAGCCGCCCGCAGTCGAAAATTTATCATTCCATTCACGTAAACCCAACGAATTAAAAGACAATACCATCAATTATGTTGTTAAAATGCATCGAAAACGAATGTGACAACAACACGGTTGGCACTTGTCGTTTGGCGCGAATTCTTCGTGGCGGCGAGCTGAGAAGTTGCTTTGACGCTTCTTTACATGTCATTCACTATGCAAATTTGCCAAGTTTGCATGCGTTCCGTCTGAAAAGAATGCAATGCGTAATTCGCCTGCAAGCATTCTGCGGGATATCTGGCACAGTATTGTAGATATTAACATTAAATTATTATAATTGTACTGAAAAATAAATAGGATCAAAATATTGCTCACGAAATGAAACGAATTTTTCCAACAACTTCACTGATAATATTTCTCAAATCAAACAAGAATAAGCAAAATACTAAAATAAGAAAGAGACAAAAAACGTTATATTATAATATTAGTATTATTCCTCTAATTTGTGACCACTGTGGAATATTATTATACAGAAAACACTCATATATATGTATAGTATGTGAGGTCCCAATGTAGGTGTTGGCTATTGTACTTCGTTTTGTCTTGACTTTTGAGAACGACGTTACTTGTCGAAATGTGTAGTTATACCAACATAGATCATAGATGTTCGAGCAGTGCTTTGAATGTAAACTTAAATTACGAGCTACCATTACCAAGTACTTCGATCGAATCCGGCTAAGTTTCGGATGCAAGTACCGTAATAGATTTGCACTGTGATATAAATATTGAGGATCCAACCAATATTTCATTCATTGCAACTTACAAAAACAAAAAAAAAAAACATAGCAACACTTCAAGACAGTTCACCAACAGGTAGGCAAAGATAACTTATAAGTTGTCACCTGTCTGTTGCGCTTTCAAATTGTAAGTGGATTGAACATGTGCAGAGTTTGCATGATYGCAGATAAGAATTTCAATTAGTGTCTACAAAGAATATGTAAGTAGTGTTGAACGGTATTTTGTTTATTAAATATACATTTATAGTTTTTTGAAAACTTTTTTATTATGAATGTGTTTTTAAAATTGCATATTTCAACTAGAACTTATGGAAAAAGTGTGGCGGAGAACGACCAAAGTGTTATATTTAGGAACATCATTATTTTATTGTGGAATGATAAGCTGAATAAGTAAAATTAGAAGAATAATTAGAATTAAAGCCAAGGAAATACCTTAAGATATAAAACGTCAACAAATATGATCGGTATCTAAGGAATTGTAGACATGATAAAAACACGCTCTCTTAATTTCATTAAGATTTCAAATATTGACTGATATATCCAGCATAAGGTCACCTGTAAGTTCTAAAATTTATATTAGGTATATTGGGGCTCAGGGAAGTATTAGCCGGAATCGACCAATTTTTGACATATAGACATACCATTGTCAGAGAAGGATTATCTTTGAATTGTAATTATATATCTCATACATTGACCAATATTTCGGTCAAAAGTCAACTATAGATACTGGTGTGCCCATATTCGGTACYTAGGGTCTTGAACAGTTTTGGTTGGATTTGGCGAATTTTTGGTCAAAAGGTGCCTTTCTTTACTGGAAAGTGAAATAATCAAATAGAATTTTAAATTATATTATATGGAAAGTAGGCGTGGCTGTGGTCTAATTGGATAATATACTATGAATTTATTGCGTTTTTAGTAGTTTTAAACAGTATCGTTATAGGAAGAGTGAGCGGGGTTATCTTCCGATTTCATTTCATTTTTCCACTGTCGATAGGAGTTCTTGTAATATTCGAGCTTACCAAATTTGGTTGTTGYAGCTTTAGTGGTTTAGGAGATAAGTAAGAATTTTGATGAATGCACGAGATTTTTGATAGGGATGCCCACTAATAGTTTATTGAGTACTAATTGCAATCCATTGTGAATATCACTTCTGCTTTTACGACTTAAAGATCTTCCACAAAGTACCATAAGCATGAATCACTTTCAGGGTCAAGTGTAATCAGGGTACCGTATATCTCATACATGTCGCAATGGAGAGAAAGCGAACAACCTCGCAATGTTGCGATCGACCACAATACGAGCGCGATGAAGGCCTCAAAACGGGATCATGCTCTGGTAGGACCCAAAGRGGTTATCTAGTGGCTGATGTTCAGAGCATACTGAAGTTATGGAGGGAACACTTCTCCAGCCTGCTGAACGGCAGTGAAATTGTAATATCTGGAGATGGCGAGMCCGATTYCCCAATCGATGACGATGGAATAGATGTTCCACTGCCCGACTATGATGAGGCTCGAATAGCAATTACCCACCTAAAGAACAAGCAAGCGGAAGGGACCGATGGATTACCGGGCAAGGTATTAAAATGTGGCGGAATGTCCGACGATTGGATTAGAGATTGTCCTCTGCTTTACCCACAAAAAGTGGGAACCCAAAATCTGCGCCAATTACTATGGGATCAGCCCCTTTAATATCGCATATAAGGTCTTATCAAGCGTAGTGTGAGAAAGACTGAACCCCACAGTCAACAAATTGAGTGGACCTTATCAGTGTGGCTTTGACCTTGAAAATCTAAAACCGACCGTATTTTCACCMAGCGTCAAATCTTGGAAAATACTCGTTAAAGGAAGATCGACTCACATCACCTCTTYGYCGATTTTAAAGCYGCTTTTTTCAACGCTTCTTCTATGACGCTATRTCTGAACTTGRTATCCAGGCAAGGCTAATACGTCTTTKGTTTTCTCCAGACGRCATAAGAAAGCGAAGAGTGTGGGTCTGGTTGTGAATAAGGACAAGATTGACAGCCATAACTTTAAAGTCGGAAATAATCTCGTCTATCCTGGAACCAGTATCAACACCAACAACAATATTAGCCTTCAAATCTTACACAGAAACACTCTTGCTAAAAGATGGTACTTTGGACTTAGTACTGACGAACAAGCATCAAACTCTATAAGTCCCTCATTATTTATGTAATGCTACATGRTACAGAGGCATGGACGATGACAACATCTGATAAATCCTTAGAAGTCTTTGAGACAAAGGCCTCCACTCAGTTGGAGAAGGACTTGGAATATCGAAATGGGGCAAATAGTGAAAAAAAAGACACGAAAGACGCGCTGTTGTTAACTCGGCTTTAAGGGGGGAGCCTGCTTTAGAACCTTAAAAAAATCGATTTTTTTCCTTAAATATTTTTAAAAGTAATCTAAAAATATGTCCCCAAAGTTATAGATGGGAATCGAAATATTTTCTAAGCTCAGAAAGCGAAACTTTGACCCGGATTTCTCGGTATACGGTATATTATATATACGGTATATAAACTTCGTATGGAATTGGGRATAAGTGTATTATCTTTGGCATTAAATTATCTTCTCTTTAAACTAAAAAAAACTAAGAAAAGTCGATATTGAACATATTTTTAAACAACATAAATTAAAATTGTTTGGTCAAAAACCACTTTTTTAAATTTTTTTAAATTTGACACTTTTTTTGAGAATTTTTTTAGTTTAACAAGAAGATAAATTATTATAAAATATGAATCTATTTGAATTTTTTATTTCCGATAGAAATTGCAACCTGCATCCTGCCCGCCGTCCGACAAATGCACATGCGAGATGCATCGAGCAATTGCTTCCYAATTTCAATAGATTATCGTATCCAAAAAAATTTACTTAAAAAATTATGATGCTTACATATATAACATAAACGCTAGAAATTTCGCTTTAATCAATTATTTCTTTCYCTCCAAAAAAATCGATTTTTTGAGGCCTCTAAAGCAGGCCCTCCCYTTAATCGCGTAAGCTAATTCTTGGCATAGGGAATCGCAGTAGCAAGAGGGACCTAAGACAGGGACAAATTTTGGTAAATTGTGTGYGGCCTTGCACTTTAAAAGGCTTAATGTATGTACATATCTCTTATTCCACTTAGGATATAATACCCGAATTCTCTCAGAATAAATTTCTTAAGCAATTCTAAGTGAKTCAGAGAAATTAAAATTTGCGCCCAGATAGGCACCAGAGCCGGGTAAAAATGACGCGTGGGTGTGGCACAAACTTGGTATGATTATCTTAAAAATATCGAATGTGTGGATTAAAGTTCCAATTGCGCACGTTCTATCGAACATATAGCTCAATATAAATTCGGATAGAATCCTTTTCTAATAACAATAGTCAAGTATGTCAGAAACTAGTGGAATAGGTTCAATAATTTCCCTCGCCCTCGTATACCTAATAGAAAGATTTTATAACTTCCGGTTGACTTTAACCATATAAATCCGCATATATGTGAGTTATCTTAGTAAAATTGACAGAGCGTGTGTTTTTTTAATAACAGTTCATATTCGAACTTAGTCCTTCCCTAATTGTTTTTATATACAATTTTACAAYAAAATAATTGCTTATAATATAATAATTTTATTTAGATCCAATTAAATTATATATTGAATAGTTTAACATAATATAGATTATTTTTATATTCTTAAATACTACCATTTGAATAAACTATGTGTAAAACAAACATTCTTGTTTCTTTTTATTAAATTTTTGATAGAGAGTTGGTGTGACCGTAATTTTTTACGTATTACGTTAGGGTGAAAATTGGGCAATATTTCTTTTAAACCCACTAAACGTAGTCATAAAGATAACTGCACGAATATGAAGTACGTTAAACGTCTGTAAAGTGTTGTGTGACCGGAGTAACACCTCTTAGCCGCCTGAAATACTTTGATATAGCGAGTACGATAACAGTGGGCTAGATTATTTTATTTCATACATTTTAATTATATTTARTAATTGTTGTACGAAAGTCATAGAGCTATAAAATTTTGAAATTTAAAATGACGTTTAGTAATTTCATACTTTGTTATTTATATATAAATTCATGAATAGAAATTGATTTATGTATAGTATATATACCATTCAGATGGATAAAATGGTGCTTATAATTTTACCCCGGTATTTGTACAGAGGGATACAACTATAAAAAATGATTTTAAAGTTTCTGCTTTTCTTTAACTATTTATATCTTATAGACACTGTGCCAAACTAGTACTGCTTTTGCTTTCAAACCTTCCCCCTGATGCTGTGTAGGCATGCGGTGTTACTACCATAGTATGCAACGTTTTCTCATTGCAAAAACCGCGGCGCACAAAAATGCTAGAAATGTGAAAAAAGTTAACAGTCCGACATGTGTGGCGTGACTTGCACGGATGGTCAAGGATCACCGGACGGACAAATGCACAAAAATGTTATAAATGATGTACTCGCGTGAACACCACTTGGTCTCATGGACGTGGTGCATGCAACTACAGACAGCAAAGGCAATGTCAGTGTAGTTGGTAAGTGTGGAGGCTTTAATAGCAAGAAGCACACTGGCTTCTCTAACAACATTTGCGGATGAAGTGAAAATAAAATGAATATTCCTGCTTGTGTTCACCCTCCATACGTACAACTTCCCTAGTACATACTACGTTTCAGTGCAGAAGAGTTGGCAAAGTCATACACTTGTAATAGAACATTTAACCCTTTTGTGTCAGTTTCATCTTAATTGTATAATTTCGTTTGCCAGCAATTATTTGATAACAATTCATATCCGGAACGTAAAGGCTAAAACAGCAGGAACACATTGTGAAAGGCGAAACCGCAACGGCTTTTCACACAGCACATTTTTAAATTTATATATTTTATGAGGAGAAAATTTATTCATATTTAATTTTATGGCTAAGGTTTACTATTTTATTTACGGTTTTATGGCTGTATTAAAGTTGTTTCTCAAATTCTTAAAACGCTGCACWTAAAGGGTATATTTTCAAAATTTATAATATTTGCTTGGTCGCCAATTTTTGAGTTATTTTCCTAAGAAGGAAAAATGTTCCTTGGTTGATCCAAGAATTATAAGATACCAATCGAGTTCAGTTACGACTGTTGCATTTGTATTGTTTAAAATTACTTCGTATCGTAGTCTTAAAGGTAGACTTGCTGTTTAGCCTTGCTATGTTCTAGTTTTCCATGTGTATCCGTGCCACCAATAGGSACATAAATTTGGCAACGCTTGCATTAAAATACCCCAAAAATGTTGGCTGTAAACTACAGTAAATTAATAAACGTAGAAGGTACTATTGCTGAAGCTTATAAGGAGAGCTATATAGCAACAGTGCGTGCAACGCATGCAGCTCTTTCACCTAGTCATGGTACTCCAACTAACCTGCTCTGGCTCTATTAAATACAAGCAAGTGGAATTCTTTTTTCATCCTTAATGTTGCTTTGCATTTGCTTGAGTAATACAGTGTCGACTATGCGGTAGTCCATATATTCATATATTTATGAGTATGTGCAGATCGCAAATACGGTAAAAGTGAACATTTTTGAAGCTGTACTTTGCGAATAAGTATGTATGTAAGTTTTGGGGCTTGGGAAATTTATTGCTTTCAAAGGGATCAAGTTTTAAGGTGGATTCATAAAAGAGTTAGGCAAACTTTCTTTGGCGAAGAATTTGCTTGCTCCCTTATACCTATACATTACATGGTAAAGTATTTTAAGTTAAGAACAATAAAATGCTATAATATCCATTAAATTATAGTTTCAGCTCTTCTTGATTGGGTTTTCTAATCACCTAAACATTTTCCTTTTCGTGTCGATACACGAAGTCAATACCATCCTCAAAAAATATTTCCAAATGATAAGAAGCTCCRCTGGCAGTTCATCGGTGTTCTCGCAATGGCCTTGAATGTAAGCATCTTTTGGACTTGTAATTGATGAAGTGGCATAATTCCTTAACCAGATAGTTATTAAGACTACTGACTGGGTGATAATTTTTCAATAAAAATAAATCTGGGTATAGTCAGCAGTGATCTTAGGCCATAATTTAAGATTTACCTAAACTAAATTTATATTGAACTGCTTCGACAAAGGTGAAGTTTAGAAAGTTGTTGCTAAATATATGCAAGATATATTTTATTAAACAGTTGAACCGATTATGTTTTACTGGGCTTAACCCCTCCCTCTCTTTAAATCGTAGTATAAAGCTAAGTTCGGAACTGTTACCAAGTTATTTAGATTTTATTTCAACTACTTAAAAAAGTATCTCGTTTTATAAATTGTGTAAAAAWTTAAATGCTCTACAAAATTATCTATTACAGGGTGTTTATAATCGTAACGGTTTAATTTCTATTTCTCCCTTTTTTAAGTAAGCAAACCATTGTTATAGTGCAGAAATTTTCCACCACAACTATGGGCATTATTAATTTTTTTAATTGAGTTATAATATTCACAATAAAAAACACATTTCATTCAAAATATCGAAACCTCACCCGTTAATATCTTTTAAGTGGTTAGGTATACGAAAAGACCGTGAGAGACTATGTTATAGAGCATACAATTTTCCACCAAATCCATAAAATATGTGTTCTATTTTCTCACTCAGTGGGATTGGCCAAAAACATCAAATAATTTTAATTAGTACTAAGCAATAGTTGTATTAAAATAATATATATATTAATAGAAAACCGAATTGGTAAAAAAAACATATTTTATTTATATTTTCGAAATGTTTTAAATAGTTCTCTGTTCAAATACATAGATGAGAAAGTTGTTTTAGCATCTGGAGAGAAAATCTCCAGCTGGACCAGACACTTTCAATTTGTAAACCGCAAATATAACATTATTTGAAACCTTGTTAATTACCATAGATATCGGAGTCTGCTCCAGATGATAATTACCGACAGGAAAAAAAGGCAGTGTTTATAGTAATGTTCGATCATCTAATTGCAGCAAAAAAAAAAACTTTTTTTAATGAAGTCAACTTATGGCTCTGCAATAAAGCTTGATTAAAACCGTTTAATTTTCTGTAAGGTTTTTGGCTTACTAGGTGTTAAGGAGTTCAAGTGAATTGGATCTGATCGAGTGAGCTTTTTCTGACGTGCAGCACATCATTTCTTCCTCGATAATTTTGTTATCGTAATTGAAAACCGTCATAAGGAGGTATGTTAAACCTTTGAATTATGAATTGTTGTTTTAATAAGAAGACTTTAATATTTTTTAAAGGTTATTTGTTTTATTGTTAAAGCAAAATGGGCTTAGAAAGGTCGCAGTAGAGTCGGCCTTGATTATTTTTTATTGTTTTCTAATTATTTGCTGCATTATTAATAAATAAGTAAAGGAAGTTCGTTAATCGACACATTTTTTTTCTATTTACTTTATACCATAGGTCGTATACTCACTTATGACACCAATATGGTTTAGAAAATATAAGTTTACTAATATAATTACGTAAAATAACTCACGAATTGACCAACTTGAATGAAATAGACTCAACCGGAAATTCGCTATAAAGTTTATGTTGGATTGAATTCACCTTAGCCTAAGTGAAAGTATAATGAAAATCATTAAYCATAAAATGCAAAACAACACATCTTAAAAAGATTCGAATTCATGTTTTTATTGATGAGGATTCTCTGCACCATATTACATGCATACTTGTATATGGCAGGTTCAAACTTTTAAACTTCTGATACTAGATAAACCCATGTTATAAGCAAAGCTCAAAATAAAAAATGTATCCACGAGCGTGTGGTTTTTAGTGGAGGCGTGTTACCGTTTCAAACATGGACTTGAATTTGTCAGACATTATATTGCAAATTATGTTAGCAGCTTTTGGAGGAATTGGAATACCTAACTTTATTCCCAGGGCATAAATTAATCCCCGATTATTAATCAAACTTTCCAGCTTCTTGGTTTCCAACAGAACCAAGTTTTTTATAGCAACAACAATGAAAGAATGAGAAATATGTTCTTTACTTAAGTACTCAATTCATTAATATCACATTTAACTGATATCAAGCTGGGAAAACTCATTAAGACTCTTGCATTTCTTAGTTTTTAGGGACACAGTGAACTTTAAGTTATCAGTGTGTCATGCTCACGACTAAATATATATATACCAATTTTTATCTGTACTATATCTCATACAAACGATGAGGTTGGAATAGTTTTTATCCCATTTGTGATTTACACGGGTTATGGTTGTACCGAATAATTCCACAACGAAATTAATAGAAACGTATATTGATTAAGTTTGTTGTTTAAATGTGTTGCTATTACAGGCAGAGATCAACTCAATCGCTAAATAAGTAAGAGAATTACCATATTTGTTCTCACATAAATRTATACACTGATATGTGTGTTATATACATATTTATGGACTTGAAATCGTATAAATCTTCACACCCGTGCTCAGCCACTGGCGTCTATTTGTGGTTGATCTGCAAAGTGCTGACGAACAACACTAAGGGCATCACAGGCAAAACCGGCAACGCCGACAATAAATCCGGTAACATAAGATTGATAGGCTCTCGTACGCTTGTAGTTGGCTTGGTTTAGTGGGCTGGTAACTTACTTGCCTGTGCTTTTATTTTAATGTTACTTTTTTTTCTGATTTTAATACCTGCCATGGCTTTGTATTAATTTTTCATGATCAAGTTTCGACCTTTTCGTACGTACGGTGTCGCTAGATGAGTGCAATTAATATTTTCCATTTCTTTGTTTCGCTGCTAAGTACAAATGCATACATTAATAAATTAACTGTCACAACGAGTTTATATAAAGAGGAGTGCAAATTTACCTACCGCAGTTGGAATAAAATGGCAAATTTAATAAACCACGTTATTTGCTTCTTGTTTCTCTTTTCAATATGCGAAAGATGGCACGTTATATCTTACCATTTCGGACTCCAACTTATGCTGAATCATATTGTAATAAAATTAGACCCCGACACACTGGTAGGGCTGTTATCTGCCATATAAATATATACGTTTCAAATGCGGTCCGCTTGCTGTGGTCCTCATTATCATGTGAACAGACGACCTCCGTCGTAGAAAGATTGCGTTTTGTTTTAGTTTTAGTCGAAGGTGACCTTATCCTCTTGGAAAGCCCTATTAGTAGCTAAAGTACCGATGGCATCGCTCTCAGGATCATTGTACTTACCCCCTCATCGCGCATGATCAGAATTTTCGAGGAGCATATCACAAAGTAATATCGAGAAACTTAGAATAATCACCAGTATATACAAACATAGTGTAAGTATATGTAAGTATAAACATTTTAAACTAGAATCTTACAAATTAAATTCGAATCAATCTTATTTAATAAAGAAAAAATATACCATAGTTTTTGATCGGACAATTCGCAGAAAATTTTTTTAAATGAAAACGTTTTTGTAGCAAGAACTTGATTTTTCGAACATATTTTTAGCAACGGTTGTGGATATATTCACACCTTAARCCTGTAATTCCATAGAAAAACTGGGAACTTCTGAAATATGCGCAAACTGAAAGAGATACATATGATTTCTTTTAATTTTTAATCTTCATCAACTAGATTGTCTACAGATTATATAATAGTTGTATAATAAGTATGTAAATTCGAATATCACATAACCGAAAGTGCTCTAAAGATCCCTGTATGTGCATATAACTCTGCCGTATGTTAACTCTGTGGAGAATGAGAATCTTCCCCAATTGTATAAGGATCTACTGCAGAGAAATACCCCGGTTCTATTAGCTTAGATTAAGTTAAGCTTGATCCGAAATGAAGGATCTTGCTTGGACAGATAATCGTCTTTTATGTTACGCGAAAATTCATAAAAATAGATTTTCATGCATTTAAGGGATCGTCTGATTGTGAAAATTTCAAGAAATCGATTATGTTTGATTTTGAACATTGTCTCAAATTTAGAAAGCGAAATTGAAATTATTAMGGTCCCTGCCGCATTTCTTGTAGAAAGGGAACAGATTGGGGAACATAGCGCCTCCAATCTTTAAACACGCTTTTCTCAGAATTGAAAACCGGTTTCCAATCTCAAGGAAAGAGTTTTGAAGAAAACTCATTTCAATTTGTAGAGAAAATTTTTAAAATCATACGCTATCGCGGTATGGGAGTTATTTTTGAAATATTCCTATTTTTTCTATGAAAAACTGTCGAAAAAAGGACCAATTTCGATACTTTTTGTTCAAACTGCCGCCATTATGGCAATTTCAGAAACAAATTAAAACTTTCATAGCACGATAGTGACTTTCTTACAGATTAATAATGGTTTTGAAATTTTTGTTTTAGACCAAAATTGCGGCCGCAATCGTGGATATCGTGTGGGACTTTTGTYCCTTACGTGTCATTTCAACAATTTATTTAACTATTATGTAATGAACATAAAAGAAATCATTTTGTATTCGTCATGAATGCATTTATTTATAAAAAATACCGGACCGATTAGTTCATTTCAACATAAAAAAAAGACATGCAGTAACTTACATATTGACCGATATAAAGTCAACCGGAAGAGGAATCAGATGTTTGAAATCGACCCGGACTGCCAAAATATACATTACTACAAATCTGTTATATTTTTAACGCTTTCAAAATAAGATCCTGATTTAATAAAAGCATCCCCACGCCTTATCCTATTTTCCATAAACTTGATCGGCTATTATGGCCTTCACTGCTTTCAGCGAATTTTGKTTTTCAGGTATTTTGGTACGAGTTTAGCTTTGACACGCTTCTTACCCAAAACCTCAACCGAACTTTGCTGGGTCGACACRAAAACGATGTTGATGTCCTTGTTATCGCCAATTTGTTGAATTTTTAGACAATATTACTGTCTGGATCGAAAACAAAGTTTCCACTAAGATATTTATACATACACATGAGAGCCATCAGCGCAGACTCACTATTCACACGTGTTAAAATATAATTGTTTAAATAAATTAAACAAAATYAAATGAAGAAATAAATACTGTTATCTTAATTATTTAAAAACATGTCTTTAAGATACGTACCAACGAGTAATATTCTTTATTCATAAATTTACCAACACTGTTTTTAAAGAAAAAATAGGCGGAGACTAAATTGCTCTCTTTCTCAGTCGTCGTTCCTAGTACTGAGGAAATAAATACTCTGACCCAACATACGTATGGATGGGTAAAGTGCAAACAGCTGCTGATATGTGTTAAGAGCAACGTCGTCAATTTGTAGTGTGAACTCACGATTCTCATCTTAACAAACCCTCTCATGTTTTGTTGATAGAGAGCGAGTGTAGTTTGTTCTCATAGTCTGTTCGAAAGGAATTTTCATTCTCAGTTGCTGAAGAGGGCAATAAAGCACTCTCAATGTCCATAAACCATTGTGTGAGGAGCATAGCCGACTGTTAGGGTGTGAATGAAAAAATGAGATAGCAACTGGTCATTAAGTTACAAAAATGGCATTTGAAGATTGCGTAGAGTGCGCTGCTGCAGAACTACGCAAACGTTGGCTAACTCTGCTTTTGGTGCTGTCGCTGTTAGGGGTAAAATACATTTTGTGTGCTGTTGATTGCCTAGTGCTGCGCAACTCATATTTCTCCTTTTTAATGGTTTGTTTACATCATAAATAAACATGGCCGAAAATCTTCGTGCCGTCTAGAATAGCSAGAGAGTTACGCCATGTGTGCAACACGGTCACAGACAAAATCAACATTTAGTTGGGGATTGTCCACCGTGGATTTACAGTTTTGGCGCGCTTTTGTGGATGCTATAATTTTCAAATAAAAGTAATTTTAACMTGACAATGAGAGATGTAAAGGCGCATTATGGATGCAATTCCGCTCGGTGTACTTTTTTTCACGTAGCGAACAATCTGCTCTTCAATGACAGACGAATTGTCAGAAACGTGAACACATTTTCTTAATTATATGTACTTAATAAGCCCCACCATATAATATAGTTGTGRCAAAAGAATGCACAGTATTTGAGTGCAATAGATAAATAAGTTCAGTTTTGCTTGGTCTATGAAAAATTCTACAATGATTTACTAATACCATTTCGAGAGACCATCCGACGGCTTTGGTATTAATGTTAAATACTCTGTTGTCAAGGAAGTATTTTCTAATACWTAAAAACAAAAATTTTCGAATTATTGCAGATTGAGCAGAGACTCCTGAAAACCATCGTGGCCTTTTGCAGATATATTGTACAATCTATTTAAAATATGCGAAATCGAAAAGAATAGGAGACGTTTTAATTAAARGTCAGCTCTTCTCGATGTATCTTCTGCGATTCTGATCAAAATAATACAGAATTAAGCCTTTATTTACACTGAAATGTATACATAACTGAAAAATATAAAACCATATTTACAGCGTTGTTATTTTCTGAACAACACATTGCGACTATGGAAATAATGTGCAAAATAAGCGGTTAAGGTAAAGATTGGATGATTGATTTTAATTTTATTGAAATAATAATAAAAAAGATCTTAAATACTGGCAACTCAATATTCGATGAATGTATATATGTATGTTTWTAAAATAAATGCGATAAATGTTTGTATTATATTTTGTKAAAACCATAACAAAATTTAAAACCCCATTCATAAGAAAATAGAAAAAAATAGAAAACCCTTTTTAATGTAATAAAAAGTTTTTCTTAGTTATTAACAAACAGTTTTTAGTAAAATCAGTAGGGGTACAAATTTTCTATCTACTTGTTAATTTTTTATGAGTTATAATAYTATATTTTTCCTTTAGAGAATGGAATCAGGGCCTACAAATTCTATTCTACTGCGTTGTAGTTAAATACCGATAACCTAAATATATTTACCATGCCGTGTTTTGGGTACAAAATGGAGCAGCAAAATAAACAGGTGCCTTACTCCTCGTATTTGGTATATACTGACTACTAAATCCATTTAACAATTATAAACGAAATATCGAAAGTCCTTTCTTCGTAACATTTAAAAGAGTTTTTTATTTTTAGAAATTGAGTATATACAAGATATAATAATTAGTTAACCAATTCTTCAGTTCGAAAGAGTTTCTGATTTGTAATATAAATAGAGTTTCAAAACTCTGATATGCATGGGWAGTCTGGTTATGGAATTTAGTGTAAACACTAAACTCAAAGAGTGGATACATTTATTCGGTCTCTTGTCTTCCAAGCTACCATGGTTTATTAACATTTGGGGGCTTGCACTGTATACTTAGAAATTCGAGAATATTTCTTCTGGTACATAATTACATACTACATTACATATTCATAGTCGATTTATTCATATCAAGTTCTGGAAATTCACACATTTAGATATATAGCTGAAATAAATTATTTTCCGGCGGCAAAATTAATCCCATTTCCGTTTTACCTTTTTTCGATCATTTCACACAAAACAATTTGGTTGATGTTCTTTTAATGAAACATCCTAAAGGTTCTAAATGAACTAAGTATATGAATGCGAGTTGATATTTGCGAAGAGAACACTATGGAGAAGCTGGATACGCACATGACCAACCAGGGGAAGAAAGAAATCACGTCACATCTAAAAATGTGGACAAAGTAATTGTTCTCTATGTTGGAGAAGCAACCACCGCTCAGTCTAAGAGAAGCTAAACAATAGCTGTTTAAACGCAGAAGTACTATTAATCGGTTTGGACAAAAAAAGTGAAGAAAAGGAAATACATTTATTCAAAGGGGTGTTAAGCACTCCCAAAAGTTACATGTGTACTCTCTACTCATGGATTTTGGTTTTTGAGGTGCTTCACAAAAATCCTGAATGAGGATAGAATGATAAAATTCTATAAAAAGTTTTTGCAGAAGTCAGCTCCAATGCTTTACGGCAAAAATATTCATAATAGGATACTGCAAGGAGAGAAATGATGCAGACTCAATGGAAGGATACTGCAAGGAGAGAAATGATGCAGACTCAATGGAAGCAAGAAACCCATTTTGTTACTTTATATTAGCCGTCACGAGGCTCCAATTCAAAGAGAATGTTTGGTCTTTATTGAAAGCCAAAATATCCAGAAAATATTTAACGTCAACAAAAACTTTTTTTCGACTACTGCTACTATGGAATATGCGAAAAGTTATGCTTACAAAGTTTTAGGTTTCTGCAAAAGAACTCATGAAAAATTTAGGTAAAATTTTAGTTTGTAATTTGTCTTGCTGTTAACACTTTATGTTATAGAAACATTTTAAAGCAATATTGAATAGTATTTTAATTCAATATTTTCATTTCATTTCTATATTTTAACCACATAAAGAAGTAAATAGTTCTAGTAATTTTTGGAATAGGGGATCGTAAGKGATTTGAGTTTAATTCCTGAACTTCTTTCATTTGAATATAAAAAATTAAACTTTTTCCTTCTAAAATAAAATTTCACACTTATCCTTAACGCAATGCTTGAAATTGCTTCCTCAAATAAAAACATATTTTTATGGTTAAARGGTATGACCGCTGTAGATTTCGCTTAAACTATTATATTTATAAAAACAGTTTTAAGTTAATTTGTGTCAAGGAAACATTTTTCTAATGAGTTTATAGTTTAAGAAATAACTTCTACAATTTTTATCCCATTGGCTTAAAATTTTTATTTTATCTGCAGAATTGGATTTTGTGTAGGAGTGCGTAGGAAAGTTTCAATAAATTTTTTTTATTCAAACGTAATTAATGATAGTTTTACATTTCATTGAAATTGCAACTAGTTATAAATGTAAATTAATAAAATGTAATAATATTTTCTTTTTTAAACTAAATTTAATAGCTGTGATACTTCTTATTTTCTTAGATTCTTAATAGATCATGAAACGTTGTTTTTTTCAGTCTGCGCCTGCTATTTCTCGTCTCTCCTAGTTGTCGGGCTTCAGTGTTTCCATGATTTTGTAATCTTTTTGTTGTCTCGCGAATGACTTCCCGAACCATTTTTAAATGAAGATCACGATGCATTTTCCATTTTTCGCAGAACTTTGTTTTGGAATCTTTGCACCGTTTCCATGTATAACGGGGCAGCGCATCCCCATAGTTGAATTATATATGTCCAAATAGGTTTCAAAGTTTGATTGTAGACTAGGATTTTACTTGATGTTGTTAAGGGTGATTTCTTGTCGATCAACCAGTTTATTTTGTGGTGCTTAGTTTTGAAACTTTTTTTTGTATATGCTCCTTCCAATTCAACTTTGCATCCAAAGTCATACCAAGATATTTCACCGAGGTGGAGTACGGGATTACTTCATTTCCAAAAAGTAAGGGGATGTACGTAACACTTTTGTTTGTAAAGTTTATATGGACAGACTTCAACTCGTTTAAAGTAATGTACCATCTCTGTGTCCACTGCATTTTGTGCGACGACTCAACTTCAATTTTCCCGGTCGTAATGATGCAGGTATCATATACAAATGTGGCGCTGGCGCAATTTGGCGGCRTAGGCATATCGCTAGTAAACAAAATGTATAAGAGTGGTCACAGGACACTTCCTTGGAGTACACCTGTTTTTATCGGCTGTAATGTGGTACATCATTCTCCCTGCTTGATTCTGAAGTAGGGATTGCTCAGTTTCAATTGATTAACATTTTTTTTATTATCAGTTTGTTATGAAATTCTTAACTAAAATTTACTTTTTCTGTTTAAATAGCGGAAATTTTTGCAAAAACCAATATTTTAAATTTCCCCTTAGTAGTTTTATCGGTATTTCCACGTAGATTAACGTGTTTCACGACGAAAATTGGGGACGTTTTATATCTCGGCGTGGCGCGCTTAAAAAAACGACTAACGAGGCATCGCTCGATTAGTTTATTATTCAACATTCGGGAATGAATTAAAACCAAACTTTTATCTTACTGTTATAACTTATATTATTAGTCCRGTCATTTAAGCTTAAATTAGGTAAGAGCTTACCATAATGACTGGACTAAATATTAATAAATAAAGAGATTAATTGATCCGATTCAACTRGTTTTTGATATATGGGCATACTAAGTATTATCATAAAATTATTATCTCCGAATTCCTGTAAAATGTCCTATAGATTGACCAATATTGTCGATAAAAGTTCGTAACGTAACTGCGGTCCACATATTCTTTATTTCGGAGCTTCAATATTGTTAATCCGATTTGGACAATTTTTCGACGTTTTTTGTTAAGGTTGCCCAGCTAAAGAATAAAAGAATTRTGGTTTCGGGGAGGTAGGCGTGGTTTTCCTCTGAGTTTGTCTGTTATATGAGGAGGTGTTCGCAAATTTTCAATGGTGAGTAGTTATGACAAAAAGATATGCCCTAAACGAATATAGCTATTATAGCGAGAATTGTTTAGGATATACATATATACATTAAACTCAAAGAGGGCGCCACGCCCACTTTTTACAATTTTAYAAACAGCATTTGGCCCTACTGAGGATCGTTGCACCAAGTTGAAGTTTTTGGTTTTAATTTTGCCATAGTTGTAACACTTTATAGTGATTGAGGTTTCAACATCATATTTTGAGTTTTACTTAATGATGGAGATATATTTTCAACAAGCCTCGTCATCTTGACCATATTAATTTATGTATATAACTCTACATCTATGACGATTAATTTTAGGTAAAAAATTAATGACATAGTATTCAGATATTTATATTATTCCTTGGCATCGCATTAAGTATTCAGTTTTTCAGAGCAATAGTTATTTTGTTTCTGCATTTATAGTAAGGTATGAATCTGAGCATTGCCATCCCTAGTGTAGACCAAGATTAAGAAATGTTTTGAACTAATTGAAATAACTTTTTTTATTTAACCAACCTGCATTGTGTGTGCGAGGTATATTTCTCAACATTCGGTTTTGTGGGTTCAATTTTAAATTTTTAAATCTGCTATGAACTTTCCAGCAGTGTGCTTGTAATGGAGTTATTACTCACACAGTTAGTTAGTCGAGAATTATAAATTTCCCAGTATGCTCTAAGCACTAACAYACAATTGTCCTTGGAAGGTAACAACACCAGTAAAAGTCTAAATACCAGCGGGATCGCCACACAAAATCACGGGTATCCCACAGCTTCTTTGTGAAGTGGAAGTCACATCGTCGTATCTACGCAGAGGCTCAGTTGTTGTAGTATGTATTTYTTACATGTTTTGCTGACGGTGTTTTCATTACGTTGCTCTTCTTGATGGTGGTGTTTATTTGGCATAACTGCTGCCGGTGTTAAGGTGCTAAAACATGATATTTTTAGAGACTTTCAGTGGCGTTTGTTTATCCGAGGGGGGCCAACACTCTATGTGCCTCTTAACTTATTGCACCCACTACTGATTGCGTATTTCCTCGTGGAGTCTAAGAAGTTCATTGCTGTGAAAAACATGTTGTGTTTATTTGTAAAACTCAGTTCTTGTTTGTATACTATCGGGAACCACATCATTTTGAACTGTTGTTTGTTTGTTTATACTTTCGCAACGTGTTGCTTAGATTGTAATAATTTTATATGTTTAAATACTACGTGAAAACCATAAACTCATTTGATAGGTTCGGAACATAGACATAGGCGAAGTTATGATTCGATTTAAAACATAGTTATTTTATGTTGAATGTATTACAACCATTTAGATCTTTTACGATGTGTATGTATATGTAATTTAAGRGTTAATTATTTCAGACTCATAAGAACTGGAATTGAATCGTTTTTAGTTGTATTTCTCAGGGGCCATCACATTGAATCTCACAATTAGTTAAAAGACATGCCTTAATTATATCTATTTTGTGACATTGCGAGAGAATTTTTTAAAATATTTCTCAAATGCATCAGCAAAAATCACCATTGCTGCTGACGATTTTCCATTGATGAAAGCAGACAAAACTTTTCAACATGATAATTTGATACTCAAAGCATGAATTGCAAAGMATGTGGCAAAAGATTTAACCGAAGTATTTTCAATTGAGATATTGAAGACCTAAAACTATCTTGCTCATAATTTTTAGATTTTGGTTTATGGCTTTTCATTGTACTTTCAGAGTAAAATCGCTACAATTTTATCAAAAATTTATTTCTTAAAATTCTGTTTAATATTTAATCTCCGTTTAATAAATATTCATAAACTGCATATAACGTATTCAAAATATTAAGAATATGAACTTTATGCAAAACTTGCCAAAATGTTCGATATAGAATGTACACAAATGATATACTAATTTTCMACTAAATTTTGCAGAGTTACAGCCTCTTGTAGTATTCTGTATTTACTGACGTACAATTAACTAACGATAGTTTCTTTCTCACACTTTCAATTCGGTAAACTTATTTTGTAAGCATATATATTAGCTTTAATGTTCATGCATTAAAAGAAATTTAAACATAACATATAAATTTTATACTATTATTCATTTAATAAACTATTTAAAACTTTGGAAATTTTATTTACTAATAAAGGCGAACACGTTTTTGTCAGTATAAGAATCCAAGGGATTGTACTTCAGGTTTAATTTTGAATATGCGCTTACAAATAAATTTCATTGGAAAAAATAACGAATTTAAAGCGTTTCTGTCCAGTTAAGAGARTTATTGTTGAGATATGGTTAATGGAGGAGCCTGGTCCACTTCGACGTCTATTTAAGAAAGCTTTCACTGTATTCTTTCTCTATGCATTTTTTAGCTATGCTATGTTATAATGTTGGTTCGAACAGGATACTTCCTCCTCCTGTCCTCGAACAGGACACAGTGTGCTAAATTTTAGTAAAATCGGTTTGGTAGTTTAAGGGTCCATCGCGGACAAATAATGTGACACGTACTTTTTATGTATAAATATTATAAAAAATAAAAAAAATCTAATTTTTATTTTTAAATTTAAGGCATAACTTTCTGAAAGAGGGTTCCATTGGCTTGCATGCCAGTATTAACAGAATAGCAATAAGAACTCTATCAAATCTTCTTTAGCTAAGGTACATTTAAAAATAAAGAACGTTCAACAAGAAAACAATGCACAAACAGATGAACGACTTGACGAATATTACAGAGCTACCCCATAATTCGTTAGAAAAACGAAAGTCAATATATAGAGTATATGGGAGTTGGGGTAGTATAGATTTGATTTTATATATTAATAATTATAATAACACATACTTAAAAAATTTAATCTGGGCTTCATTAAGGTACCTCACATATAATCAATTATCATATGGAGCAAAGTCAGTCGGATATTCAAAGTCCGTGGTAATTGTTGTATGGAGGCTGAGTCAAGTTTTCGCTAAATTATCTATTTTCAGTACAAAAATATACTGTATAAATATTGGCCGATGTCTTCAGCATAAAGTCACTTGAAAGTTCGAAAATCTTTACATTAAGGGCTTGAAAAGTGTTGTTTAGATTGCAATTTTTGGCCATAAAGGAATTATTCTTCTTCTTAATTGRCGTAGACACCGCTTAAGAGATTATAGCCGAGTTAACAACAGCGCACCAGTCGTTTCTTCTCTTCGCTGCGTGGTGCCAATTGGATATTCCAAGCAAAGCTATGTTCTTCTCCACCAGGTACTTCCAACAGAGTGGAGGTATTCCTCTTCTTTTGCTTTCCCCGACGGGTACTGCGTCGAATGCTTTTAGAGCTGGAGTRTTTCCGTCCATTCGGACAACGCTGTCCGCTGTCTTTTAATTCGCTGAACTATGTCAATGTCGTCATATATCTCATACATCTCATCGTTCCATCGAATGCGATTTTTACCGTGGCCAACGCGAAAAGGACCATAAATCTTTCCCAGAATTTTTCAATCTCATCGGCATACGCCAGCAGTTGTACACTCTTATAGAAGACGGTACCTTCTCTATTTAGTTCTGCAGCTTGAATTCTTTTCTCCAGCAGTAGATTGAAGAAATCGCAGKACAGGGAGTCGCCTTATCTGAAACCTCGTTTGGTATCGAACTGCTCGGAGAGATCTTTCCCGATCCTGACGGGGCTTTTGGCCGTATTAGTTTTGCAGGGATACCAAATTCAGACATCGCGGCATAAAGGTAGCTCCTTCCGTGCTGTCGAAAGCAGCTTTGAAATCGACGAAGAGAAGGTGTGTGTCGATTCTCCTTTCACGAATCTTTTCCAAGATTTGACGCATGGTGAAAATCTGGTGGGTTGTTGATTTTTCAGATCTAAAGCCACACTGATAAGGTCCAATCAGTATGTTGACGGTGGGCTTTAATCTCTCACACAATACGCTCGATAGAACTTATATGCGATGTTGAGGAGGCTTATCCCACGGTAGTTGGCACAGATTGTGAGGTCTCCCTTTTTATGGATTGGGCATAGCACMCTTAAGTTCCATTCGTTGGGCATGSTTTCGTCCGACCATATTTTACAAAGAAGCTGATTCATGCTCCTYATCAGTTCTTCGCCACCGTGTTTGAATAGCTCCGCCGCCAATCCATTGGCCCCCGCCGCTTTGTTGTTCTTCAGGCAGGTGTTCCCTCAATAATTTAAGTATGCCCTGGGCATCGGTGACTAGATCACCTTTGGGGGTTTTACAATAGTATGCTCCGGTCTTAAAACCGGTTCCGCATCTTTTCGTAGATCTTTCGAGGATTACCCCTATCGGCCAGCTTATCGAGCTCTTCGTACCCACATATTTCGGCCTCTTTCTTTTTCTGTCTGCAAATGCGTCTCGATACCCTCTTCAACTCTCGGTATCTATCCCATCCCGCACGTGTTGTGGTCGATCGTAACGTTGCGAGGTAGGCAGCCTTTTTTCTCTCCGCTGCGACACGGAACTCCTTGTCCTACCAGCTGYTCTTTTGCACTTTTCGAAAACCAGTGGTTTCGGTTGCAGCTGTACGTAAGGAGTTTGAAATGCCCTTTCACAGTTCCCTTATACCGAGTTGTTGACGAGCAGAGTACAAGCAGAGTAGAAAATCGTTCGGCTGTCTGTTGTGATAGCAGCGTCTCGACGTTGAACCTTCCTTATGTTTGTTGGCGTGCGTTTTTTGCTGCATAGAGGCGTGTGCGAGTCTTAGCTGCAACAAGCTAGTGGTCCGAGTCAATGTTAGAACCTCGGAGCTGGTTGGTGGTTTTTCGATCCGGAGACAGATAGGTGGCCTGATGAATCTTCTTATGCTSGAATCTAGTACTACAGATAACCATAATTCGGTCCCCGGCCAAGTCGATCAGCCTCAACCTATTTTGGGATGTTTCCTCGTGGAGGCTGAATTTACCGAACGTGGTCCAAGGATACCTTCTTTGCCCACCATGGCGTTAAAATCGCCAAGCACGAGTTTGACATCGGGCTCCAAGCACTCATAAAAGGCATCTTTGGTCACATCGTCCTTCTTATCCGTCGGGGCGTGGGCGATGTGTTGAAGAACCTCGCTTTGACGCGGGTTGTGGCCAGACGTTCATTCACCGGAGTAAATGAAAGTGCTCGGCGACGGAGTCTCTCTACCAACACGAATCTCACACCAAACTTGCGCTCCTTTATATGTCTACTGTAGTATTGTCCTACTGGGTAGCGGTACCTTCCCAATTAAGGGACCGGACATTCCAGGTGCATGCCCTCAATTCGTAGTCCTTATTTATTTTTCCATGGTCGTCATCAAAAGGAGGGTCTCTCATCCGAGGTTGTTGTTGCGTTTTCATTGGGGGGGTTTTTTTACGTGGCGGGTCCCAAACTCAGCGCACAAGCCTATGCAGGGGATGCCTTCTCACTTTAGCTCGCCTTCAAACGGATGTTCTTAGGCTACCCAGATGATACTTGGTCAAAGACCGGAAGTCGTGAGCTAATAGTAATCGTTTCTGGCCACTCCCAAGTGAATGGTGATCAGAGAACTTTCCTCACTTGCGTGAACTTCTACATATGACTGCATCCTCCCTTTTGGTTTGTGACCTTTTATGGCCGTGGCAGTGGTCCGCTTACGCCCATCTACGAGCTAGCATTGTTTTTGTACTAATCAATCCGCATAACAAGTTTCATCAAGATATATTATCTCAATTTGCATTTAAGTTACGGCTTGCACGGTTGGATGGACTGGCGGACGCAGATTTAAACTTTCTCGTCATCCTGATCAATTATATATATATATATATATATGTGATACGTTCAACTGTTACTAAAACTATTATACTCGGTAGCAACAGGTTGCACGTGTATAAAAACAAACCACAAAACCTAAAGAGTGGTCAGCTGAACATGTGAATGATTAAACCATCATCAGCCCAGTGATCGTTGCAGACGAGTCCTTATTTTGAATGACGAACGCAATTAAGCGTGCTTGGTGTACAAACAGCCGGAAGTTACTCCAGGGATCCCGAAAACGTTTGGACACTTATGAAATGGAAACTGCGCGAAAAAGGATAGCATCAATATGTCAGTTAAAAAGGAATAAGCATATGCTGGTGACTTATTAATATATGTGCTCGTTGAATAAGTATCTGTTTTATAATTTTGGAGAAGTCTTTTTAGTAGAATAATTTTCTTTTTTTTTGAACCGACTATATATACGCAAAATGCCTATAAGAAAAGTCTGTTCATATACATAAAAATTATATTAAATTAGCGAACTAGTTTTCTTAATTGTTGGTAATATCATTCATATATTTAAGTTTTTATTAAAGCAAAATTTGCAACTTTCTGAACTCATCCATTATTAAAAAAGAAACCATGAAAAGATAATCGAAAAYTAARCTTAACTTTATGTATTTGGTAATCAAAACTGACTGTTGTTGGAAATTTTTAGCCAAAAACTTTTACTTCCGAAACAATCACAATTGCCATTCCAGTTTGGCTTACAAAACTACGAGTACTTAATTACAGCACTAATAAATTATGAGATGAGTAATGGAGTGACACTACATATATTTAAAATCTAATAAACAGAAGGCTTCACTTAAGAGGGCGTGTTATTAACAGACACCAAACTATTACAGTTAAGTTCAAAGCTCATAGCACACCAACCGAATACATTTAATAAACCGGACATGCTCAGATCGGACTACTTTAGC
>NW_017534764.1:34355-62376 GCF_001853355.1 Bactrocera latifrons | reverse complement strand
TAGCTTTTATGCTATAAGAAAAGCGCTTACGAAGGGTATTGTAGCATAAGTTTATTCGGAGTATTGTAGCGTCAGTRTTAATTATATATATAATTAGTGACTCATAGAGTTTGGTTTTTGTTYGTTAAGAGATGACTTTATTTCTCAATTGCCCAAAGTACCACCTATTGGCAAGAGCTATTCTGCGTTGGATTTCKAGGTTGATATTGTTGCTGCGAAATCGATATACATTCATATATTTATGGTCATATCTCACATTATTATTTATAAGATTGGTCGAAGATGTAAAATGAAGACATTTAATAGTGCAAAGGTTAACTGTTCGTTGTCAGTTTTAGTAGTATATAATAMGATTTCCGGTCAAAGGGTTAAGTTTTGCATGAATGATGACAATGGTAGTGTGAGCACTATGCTTCAATCCGAAGGATCCATAATAAGTACTGCTTTAGAAACAAATGTGTTTCTATTTTCAATAGCAGCAAGATGCGTTTRGCTAGCCTTGTTCTATTTAGCTATATATAAGTTAATCTAAATACGTAAGTTTTATTGACCTATATCAACCTACGCATTGAAGACTATTTAGTTTAGATACCCCTAAAGATGTAAATATATAAGTTGTGCGTGCTACTGCAGTTTTTTTCGTTTAAAAATGTTTGTAAAAAAAGAAAGATTGTTGCTACTCAAAACTTGCTGTTATTTTATTTTTGAAGTTCATGTTTATATAATTTTCGTTTTCAATTCACAACAAAAAGATTAAAAAATTTGTTAGGTAGCCATCTTCAAGTTAGATTTCAGCCTTTTAATATTTTTTACTGCTTTTAAACTTTATTTATTTATAATTGATCTATTTCACGGTTAAAAATGGAAATAATTATTTCACCAGGTTTTTTAAGTTTGAAATTATAATAAAAAGAGATTTCAAAATGCATGCAACTGCAATGTCATTTCCATCTAACATATGCATGCACATGCAAATGAAAAAAAAATTAGTTCTAAGAGGTCGTCCTAATGGATTTTTTACACAAAATTGCTAGTAATAAATCATAAAAATGGATATTTTGTTCACCACCAACAATTCCGTCGACGAAGTAAAATACAGAGAAAGAAAATTATATAGAGGACTTTGAAGTGACATGCAAAACTCAAAACTCAGCTGGATTCAGCAGTCAAGCAGCATACTGCGACATATGGCTTTATAAACGGTAGTACATATGCCTGTGGAKGCATGCAAGAACAGGCAAATTCGGCATGTGACCTAATAAAAAAGAATAAACAATCGGAATACCTAAAATGATATTAGTCTCATGTCGACTTTTTTGTAAAAATATAGAAACACATATGAATATATGTAACTATACTGCATATATTCAGAATGGCCGTCAGCAAAAAGTTTTGGAAGTATTTTTCATATGCATGAAGCGTCATAATTTATGATTATTTAGAAGAAAAAACGGCGGGCGCCAGTGGCGAGAATAAAGACCGCCTCTGCGGCGTCGAATGTAATACATTCAAGAAAACAGATAAGTTTGCGTTACAGCGAAATTTTGTGTAAAAAATTTAGTCATTTGTCACATATACGGAACAATAGGTATTTCGCATCGGCCATTTGCCAGCTAATCTGTCAGCGATTCGATCATAAGCATGCATAAGTATTTACCAAATTTCAAGGGTAAATTGTCCATTGCGGCAATACTTATATTGAAAATAATTAGAGCAAATAAGCACCGTCCCCTTGTTGGAGCTACTAACAACAATAATATCCAATTCAGCAACGTGCTTAATAGTCCGCAGGCGGCTAGCAATATTGGGCTCATGAAAATTTATTTGATAAAGTGATAAAACATTTCGAACGCGCGTACAACCACGAAACAGAAGCAAGGAAATAGTCGATGTCCAACAGTTGTGTGAAAAGCATCAATATTGTGTATAAATGCTTAGTTCGAGAGTAGCCTTTAGAAAAGAGCCATAAATTTAAGAATTATTTGGAAAATCTTTCAATTACACTTCATTAAAATGCGCACAAATGGTAATACTCTTAAACTCACAGCAATAAACTTTGGACACACCACATATTAATAATTAATTGAATTGGAGTCGCTCACGCGTCTCACTCTAGTATGGCAATTGACAGCGGCGTTAAATTCCGAAATCTGCTCTCTACTCAACAATACTTCATATGCGCCAACATCTTGTTCTGCGCCAATATCATACTGAACGTTTTGCACCCTGCAGTCATGTTATACGAATTTTATGTTCTATTTATGTTGTGTAAACGATGCCATAATCGTAAAAATATCAAAACAAATCATTAAATTCGATCATCGTCATTGAAAGTTGCATCCACAGTCGACGCAGTTGCCACAGCCGGAGAGACGTCAGCAAGAGCACGCAACACTTTACCTTCCCCTAAGTTGGTGGTGTCCATATGTAGCGATATATTGGCTTGGTATCCACTTATTCGACAATGCCGCTTTGTTCTTTATTTTATTGGTTAGTTGGCGCTTCTGAATTGCTTGGGAGTTCTTTGAACACTTCGATTGCTAATCGTACGTGCCGCTTGGTGCCGTCAAATGGGCTGGGAGAATGGTAGGCTAAGTTGTATCGTTGCATTATATGCACGTAAATAAAGATAGCTTGTCTTCTATAAAGAATGGAAAACACAATCTCCATTTCCCCTCCGTGCTTCGAGTATACTCTTAGTTGACACTGAGTTTCGTTTTATTTACCGTACCCGTATCACTAAATATTTGTGTACTCATTGACACGAATATCACAAATAGCACATAAATTGCTGACTTAATTAACTTAACATTAAGTGCAAATTATTTAAAAAATGTGTGTATGAAACTGAGTGCACAGGAAATTTCATGCCAGTGATCATTGGCACACCGAAGGAAGTAAACTCCGTTGAATGGAGAAAAATTCAATCCGATAACGAAATATCTTAAATATCGGAACAAAGGGGGATAGAGAAAATAAAAAAGCCAAAAAAGTTTTAATAACAAGATAAGCAAGATTAAATATAGTACATAATGTGTGGTTTCGAATTCATGAACAATATAAACTCTCCTAAATTTGGCATTGCTGGGTTGTTTATTTAGATAAATCTTTTACAGGTATATATTTTTAAATATAATAATGTAATAATAAAGTGAATCTGTACAGAAAACAACAGTGAGTTTTGAAAGTTAATAATTAGCTGAACATTCTCGAATTATAATAAATGGAAACCTACCGAATTACAACTAATCGGATATCTTTGATTATAATCTTTTTATTGGTTCATCTATTAGCGAATACTTTTTTTAGAAGTGCTTGCTTGAGCCTTTGTTTGATTTAGATAATTCAAAGGCTTTAAGAAAATTAGAGTGCTGTTTCGTGTGTGGTTTGGTACGACCTAATTTTAAACCCAAATGTGAAAAATATTTATTTCAAATTATATAAAGCTTTCGCAAAAGATTTTTCACAAACAATTTGGTATGTATATATGTGTGACAAAATAATGCAAATATAAAAAGGCTAAGAATATCAACGCACTGATATTTGGTTGTTTTTCTTGCACAGTGAAGCGCACTCCATAAATTTTCGCACGCTCAATATTGTTTCAGGTCATAAATCATGGCTGCATTTGTGTACATCGCGCAAAAAATCCGAACCCCATGCCACGCAAACATTTGCGTCTTTCCGCCGAGCAACATTTGCAGTTATATCTCCCTCAACCTATTTCGACCATACGGCTCTCTCAAAAGCTATGCTTACAGATAGGCATATACAACGCGAACTTCGAAAAGGAAAATAGTCGGCGTACGACTGCATTTACTCTGTTCGAATGCACTTKCCATTGCCTGAACGCAACGCCAATGCACTGCCGCAATACAATGCTGATGAAACGCGGGAGGACCAACCACACTGGATGCCATATGAAACGAAAACGATTCAACGTCGTCAATCGCCACCGTCATCGACTTCCACGGCCCGTGCCAAAAGCGGCAATGGCCAAAGTCCGAGTGATTTCGACTACTACCATAAAATTTATAGATGTTGTGTGTCATTTGTTGAAGGCACAGACGTATTTTCTTGGTTTAAAAATATCCATACATTTCCATTCAAAACAAATATCTTAAATGCTAGATATAATTAACAATTGTCAAATATATTGTCAACTTTACAATAAAAGTTACGAAAGAAAATATTTACACGATGTCACTAGTTTTTCTCACCAAGGCAAATCATTATCATCATTACGATATGTCACGAATTTGCCGATACATTCGGTATAAAAATAGATGTAGGCACTGAGATTCTAGGGGCCTTGAAAAGTTTCGGCTATTCGTAGATGAGAGTTTTCAGATTTTAAAGGTGCAAATTTTCGTTCATAAAACTTTCGCATTATTTTCGTTTTTAAAAAACGTTTTAATCATAAATGTCCCCTTATTCTTTACTATAATCGTCTTTGCCGCATTAAAGTAACGAAGCTTAAGTTGCATCGTAGCATATCACATTATATATCTCCGGTTAATGGCTTTTAGTGGGTGTACACACTTTTAATACCAGTCCCCTCAGAGCGTCAAGAAATAACTCTATGTCCATATATTTATATACTAGATGTAACAAGCAGCAAATAAATATCCGGGACCCTATAGAACAGGTTGCGAGATTACACCCTGCAAAATCTGCGATAAGTACTTTTAGGTGACAGGACTTGGCCGGCGTAGCCGCTGGCTTTTAATTCGCTGRACTATGGCAATGTGATATCCGCCGTGGCCAACGAGCAGAGGACCATAAATTTCTTTAGAAAACTCGAAACGTCGACTTATCAGATATTGTCATCGCCCCTGCCCCTGTCCCATATAGAAGGACGGGAATAATGAGTGAAAGTTTGGTGTTTGTCCGTCGAGAGAGGACTTTACTTCTCAATTGCCTACTCAGTCCGAAGTAGCACCTGTTGACAAGAGTTACTCTGAATTTAATTTCGAGGCTGACATTGTTGTTAGAGTTAATACTGTTTCCAAGATAGATGAAATTATCGACGGAGTTATGACTGTAAACAGTGACAGTGATCCATTAGCTTCGCTTCCTTATCTAGTCTTGAGAAAGCAGAACTATCGGGGCGGATGTTGAGACCAACGATAAAAATATCATCGGCGTATGTACCTGTCGATGAAAATCTGCAGTTCGTATTATTTTTCCCAAGAGCAGATTGGAGAAGTCACACGACAGAGTGCTTTGCCTGAATCCTCTTTTAGTATCGAACGGCTCGAAGAGGTCCTTCCCGATTACCTGATACGCAATGGTGAGAAAGCTTATCCCAGTTGGTCCATCCCGCTTTGTTGTACTTCCGACCGGTAATTGCTATTCGAACTTCTTCGTGATCAGGCAATGGAACTTCTGCTCCATCATCATCGACTGAGGAATTGGGTTCGTCACCTCCAGATATTAAGCCTTCACTGCCATTCAGCTGGCTGGATAAGTATTCCCTCCATTATTTTAGTATGCTCTGGACGTCGGCTATTACATCACCTCTGGGGGTTTTACAAGAGTATTCTCTGGATTTGAAACCTTCAGTTAGTCGCCGCATGTTTTCGTAAAATTTCAAAGCATTACCCATGTGGGCCATCTTGTCCAGCTCTTCATATTCACGCATTTCGAAGTCTCTCTTTTTTGTCTTGAAATATGTCTCGCTTCCCTCTTCAGATCTCGGTATCTATTGCACTTCTTGGAAGGCGATGATATCAGCCTTTATTTTCCCGAGAACATCAACCAGTTGGGCAAAGGCACCTTCTCAAATAACGAACCGTAGATTCCAGGTGCATGCCCTCAAATCGTAATCCTTGAGGCATTTGTTATGGTCGTCATGACCCAGCCGATGCTGTTGATTAGTCTTCATAGGGGCACATTTTTTATGTGGCGGGTCCTGAGTAGCGATGGTTCTCCTTCTCTCGCTCGTCTTCAAGCGGATATTTTTTGGCTATGCAGAATATACTTGATCTATTACGGAAGTGGTACGGTCAAGCAGCTAGCTTGAGCCATATGTAAAATAATCGTTTCTGGCTACTCCCAAGTGAATGACGATCAGAGAACTTTACATACCCTCTAAAGGAGATAATTGCTTGGTAGTAATTAGTACGTATTTGTATCTCTAAAGTATTTGTTCGAGACTAATTCATACCAATTTGTATCATGTGCTAATCCTTGGATACTCTCTTTAAAAATTACTCACATATTTTTTTATAGGGTAATGAAGCCCTATATACTTCTACGTATGTATATATATTTGCCGAGAAGTTCTTTTCCAGACCTTAATCATCACAAAGTCATTAACAAACTACGAGATTACTCAATTGGACTCCAGTCGGGTATTATAATTAGAGTAGCTGACTGGCTTAGGAGAAGTTACCTATGGTTGCGTGTAAGAAAGGATAACTTTATTCGTTCAGTTTCCACCATTGGCTGGCATTGCATAGGGTTACCTGTTTCGAATAAGCTGCTTTATCAAAGGAGGGTTTGCTAGCGGATTATAAGATTATTGGAATATTAATACCAAACGCCACAACAGGAAATACATAACAATCCTTAGTCTTCGAATAAACTGTCGACGCTAAGAAAATCAGTGCGCAAGCTTTACAAGAAAGCGTTCTAATGAATGGGGCTTCTAAAGAATTAGCCTTACTGCAGAAAGACAATAAGACCTATGGAAAAACGTCCTTGGAAAGTATTGTAAGCCTGATGGTAATTTCGCTATAATTGTAACGATCATCACAGCTAACAAACTAATAATAAACAGTTTAGCGTAAGTTTTTATTTTATATATATGGAGATCTGCTTTAYCCAAAGTGTAGCCAAACCCTAAAGGAGATGGAGGCATGAAGAAATTTGTTAATGACATCCGAACAACTGCCTTGAAAAGAAGTCTACTACATCCAAAACAACATATAGACGAAGATGGCAAATATACAAACACCCAATCATTTGTTAACCGAGCAATAGGAGGAAGCCAAGTTAGTGCTGTTGTCATAAGAAAGGTAAATGCGATATGACAAAGTGCGCATATTGCTGAATATGATTTAAACTCGTCAATTGAAAAATCTTATAAAGCCAATTATGAGACTTTTTTTAAACCCTTGCAACCAGTTGCTACAGAATACTATAATTTTGTTCACCTAATGGTTACCTAATCACCTAAAACTAATCGAGATAGATATAGCGTTTTATATATATAAATGATCAGGATGACGAGAAAAGTTGAAATCYGGGTGATAGACAGTCCATCCCTCCGTGCAAGCTATAACCAGAGTAAAAATTGAGATATTTAGTTTAAATTCGGTATGTGAGTTCCTTAGTAAAAAAATTTCGAGTTCGTAAATGGTCGTAATTGGACCACTGCCACGCCCACATATCGCCATTATCCGCAAAAATATAAAGTACCATAACTAATCACTAAATTAAGATATAAAGCTTTAGTTTGAGACAGAGGAAACATTTTTGAAAAAGTGGGGATGGCCATGTCCTCTAAAAAGTTTAATGTACATATCTCTTAAACCACTTGAGCTACACAACCATATTTGCTAAATATAAATTTTATAAGAATTYCTACCGACAGTGTGAAAATTTATGATTTCAGAGGATAACGGTACTGTTTAAAACTACTTAAAGCGCGATAAATCAATAACCAAATACGCCTGAGACATTAAATGAGATTTTATGAGATATCTTTATGAGAGCTGCCGTGATAGTCGGACGATGGGAATGGGACCGTCCACTTTTTGGTGAACTCCCATATCTCGGAACCCAATCAACCGATTTCGACATTTGTACGTAGCATTTCTCTTATATTCTTTAGTCACATTGTGAAAATTGATRAAATCGGACAACAAACAGTTTTCAAATCCACTTGATTCGTTCAAAATATGGTTCAAATTTATCTAGTAGTTCCTGAGATATTGGGTTTCATATAAATGTGTGTAGTACCACACTCATTGTCCGTCATTGATTTATCTTGGGCAAGTTTAGCTGATATATCTTTAGTATTTTGTGGGCATTTAGTGGGAATGGCAATGTTTCCATTGCACCCATCTGCAGTACCAACGGGAATTCAGTTCGAGGCAGTGAACATTACAGTTAAAAATCTTTAAATTAAGAAATTATATAATTTATTTAGACCATTGAATTTTAGAATACAGAGTAAATTTGTTGAATTAACGAATAAGAATGCATATTAAATTGTTATCTTCAATATATCTAATAGTGCGGAAAATTGTAAATTATTCAATAAACAAATATTACTTATAAATTTTTTTAACAGTGAAAAGAATAAACATATATAAGTTCTCCACAACGTATATTTTAATCAAAGGAACTCATACATCGGGCACTGGCATGATAAGAGAAAAATAATTCTAAAAGAATATATTCACTTAACTTCATTTTGTTTAAACTTTATCCTTGTGCTAGCGTATTTAATCATGAACAGAGGCAACAAAACCAAGTACAGATAAACTAAAGTTTCACTATAATGAGCCAAGTTTACTTCAGCACGAAGAGTTGTGGCTAATAACATTGCGAAAAAGTCTAATGTTTGATTTTGCTTTATGAACCTCCACCATTCGTTTCTTTTGTTAGCTGCTTTCTATTAAGAAAAACGAAAAGAGCAAGCTAAAGACGCGCCTCATAAAATTCATTGCATTAATTTGACAATGAATCAACTTTCAACAAAAGTGGCAAGGTTCTTTTGAAGTTGAGGCGGTGATTGTGTAAAATACGTGACTCAAAAGAAAAACAAGTAAAGAAAGTAATTTATATGGGTCTAGGATAAGTTTTCATCCAGTTTAATCCATTTTAACCACAAAGATGCACCGTTATAAGAAAAACATGCTCCCTTAATTTTATTAAAATAAATCATGTTTTAAAGTCAACTAAAAGATCGAAATTAGTTTATTAGGCATATGACTACAGAAATAATTAATCCGAATCAACCCATTTTTATCAGGCTACTAATTTTAGGAAAAGATTCTCTCCGAATTTCTATCAAATATCTCATAGATTGTGCCAATTTACAGTATTATATCTTAGTTTAGTTCTTAGTTGTGCCATTTCATAGATTTTCATTTAATGTCGTTTTGTAGACTTACAGACGATTACACCCATCTACGAATTCTTTTTCACTTTTTTGACAAGGAACACGTGTACTAACTTACTAAGATATTCAACCAATGCACAGACAGACGGACAGACAAACACTCACACGGGTTTCAATTATTCTTAAATAACGTTATATCTAACTAGATTATTTGTAAAACAAACAATCGTTAGGTGAACAAAATTTATAGAGTCTTTAGCAACAATTTGCAAGAGTATAAAAAAAGTTTAATGTACATAGTACTGATACATTTTATTATTTACGCCAGAGTTATGGGGTGTAAGGCGGTATCAATTACACCTTATTATTCACACTAAGCATATTCGTACAGTTACCCATTGGAAGGATAAAATACGCTTATATCTACTTAAAAATTAATTTAAAATTTTTGTATATCTGGTGTGCGGACTTACTTGTATCATGTCGTATGGGGTTCAGTTTCACATGGAGGAAGGAATCTTTTTATACCCTTACAATATGCTGTTCCTGCGTATAATGGCTTTTTTCATCCAACGGTTGGTTGTAACTATCGCCTAAAACGAATCGAGTTAGAGATATGGTTATACATATATAAATGATGAAATCCAGATCTGTTCCTTGAGCAAAAATTTAGGTATCTTAAAGAAACATAATGCGCATGTCTTTCGGCATGCTGAAACGTCATTAAGCGAAAATCTGTAAAAAGCCATAACTAAGCACCAAATTAGTAGAAATAACTTTAATTTAATACATGAGGTTGCTGTGATTCGTTGAGGACAATACCTCTAATCACCCCTAACGACACAGTAAATATTTAATGAAATCATGAGATAAGCCCGTCCGCTTCCCATATAACGGTACTGTTAAAACTGCGGAAAATCAATAACTAAATAAGGGGAGACGCAAAATTTAACACTCAAGATGATATAAGGAGGCTTCATAGGAAACGAAGTAAAGAACGGACGTTTGGGCGTGTTAACGCCCATTTTTGTGACAAGTTACATGTATTGGGATTCATTCGGACGATTTTAACGTTATTTGTAACCATGCATACTTCCCATATACCACAATTTAAACTCTTAAGCCCTCTTATGATCAAAAATTGTTCGAGCTCCTAGATAACAAATATTTGAACGCCTGTACCTTTAGTTGACTTTTTACAGCAAATATCGGTCACAGTGTGAGATATATAACTTAATTCAAGCACAATCCTTTGTTGACAATGATATGCCTCTGTGTCACATGTGTGTTGAATTGGGTAAATACTTCCCTTCTCGAATTTCTAACATCCGGGTGACTTTATACGGCATATGAAAATGAGAGAGCGCAATTTACTGATAACACTGTATCGTTGTGCTTAAAAAGAAAAAAATTGGGCGAAAAATATAACTAACAAATTAGACATATATAATTTCTGGAATTCCGATATATGTATATATCATATATATGCGTTTTTCACCTTAAGATATTTCCCTGGCTTTGATTTTTGCAAGTTGCAAGAATTTGAAATGTTTAGTTGCTCCCGAACTAAGCCCTTTCTTACTTGTTTGCTTGTGCAAACTAAATATGTGTGTGTTTGTGTTATCAGCATTGCCTTGGCACTTGGCTCAACACGGATAAACATAATTAGCCGAAAAGTATAGTATAAAATGGATTGTGCGTGGTTAATACAAAGGAGCATGGGAAAATCCGATCCACGCTGGATTAATTAGAGTACATTATGAGAAGCAGTGATGACATGTACGTACATATACTAACGTTTCTACATGCTTATATAAAATTGTGTCGAGTGTGGTTTTAGATACGGATTTTTCATCCTTGCAGGAAGGATACGTGTTGAAAATAAAGAACACGGCACCTAATTAAGAATCCATGTTTTGCATTTTATATAAAGATATTTGTGTATTATAATTCCTAGTGTTAAAATGTAAAGTTGTTGAAAATATGAAACAGCTTAATCATCTTACATGAAATGTAAAATGAAACTGTGAAATGAAATATGTATGTTAAAACTGTTTTCTATTTAATATAAAAAATTTGCGCATTTTAAGGTTAACAAATGTAATACAGAGAAAACTGACTCCGCAATAAATTACTAGTTTGAATTGAATATAAGAGCCTTTAATAATGGCGTAAGACTATTGTCTCAAATATTAATTTCACAATAAATTTCAAAAAGTTTGAAACCACTCTTTTAAAGATAGTTTTGAAATCGAAATTTTTGACTGATTGTTATTAGAATTAACTAGGATAAACTGCAAAGGGAATTGTCGAAAATGTATACCATGAAGTTAAAAATATTAATTTTTACTACATTTAGAGCTGTAATTTTTATGTTTTGTCTTTCATATTTCGAAATGCTTTCCGATTTGTATTCTATCGCGACTTGTTACAACAGAGAATACCCGTGTTGTTCAACTAAGGGAGGCTTRTAGTATTTAGATATTGTCGCCTACATTTCCTATAATTGGCTTTACACCAGATTCAATATGATATTATCTTAATAAAAGTAGGTAACCCCGTTCTGTACCTTTGATTTTTTTAAGATTAGTTTATGAGAAAGGTATATTTCTGTTTTAAATACAATGCGGATATCAAATAAAAAAGGTTCTGTACAAGAACTCGATTTTCATTATCACACAATACTTGTATTGACAAAAAACTTCAAAGTCCCCAGAAACAAGTACATAAGGGCTAAGTTCCAGGGAAATACCTTAGTATATAAAACGTCAACCAAAGGATCGGAATCTAAGTAATTTTATATACTGACCGAAGAGTTCATCAAAAGCTACGTTAAAACAAGTGAAGAAGGGCTAAATTTGGGATCAGCCGAACATTTTATACTCTTGCAAATCGGAAGAATCAAACCCAAACTATTATAATGCCACATACTGGATTTCATTGAGATAACTCATATACATATATTTACCAATATATATGGAATTAAGTYAATCTAATGTTCAAAAATCCTGATGTTGATAATATAAGGTCTAGGTAAATTTTCGACCAATTTAGCTATTTTCGACACAAGGAAACACTGTTATGAGAAAAATATTCTCTTTCATTTTCATTGCGATATTTCACATATTGRCCGATATATGCGGTACTAAGTCACCCGGTAGTTTTAAATCTTTGTATTAAGTATATGACCGACGTTTTCGATCAAAMGTCAACTATACGTACCGGGGTCTAAATATTCGGTACCTAGGATCTTGAACAGTTTTTACTGGACTTGAAAAATTTTTGGTCATAAGGTGGCACACACTAAATACATTATTTTTGCAAAGTTTTATTTCGCTATATTAATTGGTCCTTGATTTGTGCACAGGAAACTGAACGCATCAAGTCGAATTGAAAATTGTGCTATATGGGAAGTAGGCGTAGATGTTGCCCGATTTCGTCCATTTTCACAATATGACAGAAAAATTAAAGAATATTGCCGTGGGTTTGCCATGCCTATAGTCCGATTTTCACACCAGTTCATATAAGATTCCCTCATAAAATCTCGTCGCTAAAAATTCATGTCTCTGGATTTTTTAGTTATTGRTTTAACACTCTCTTAGTAGTTTTTTACAGAATCTTTATGTGGGAATTGAGCGGGGTTATCCTCCGATTACTACCTAGGCACTTAGGAATATCCGAAGCACGGTAGATCTTAAAGAAGCAGAAGTTAAGATCAGAGGGATCCGCAAAACAAGAGCCGRGGCCCCGATATTAGAGCTGGATAAGGGAAAGTCTACAAAAGCCAGCTTCTGCAAGGCACTCAAGATCATCCTTAAAGAATCTACATCTGTGGCCGACCTTAATCAAAGGCTATTGTAGAGGTTAGACACCTCGACTCACTTGCAACAAAAGAAAAAGTAGCAGGAGCTGTGACGATAAACATAACAGCACCTAACACAAAAGAGGTATATATAACGCTCGATCAGGATAAAGCTGACATATAGATGCGGCAGGCACGAATTAAAATAAGCTGGGTTAACTGCATGCTGTATCTGAAAGAAACCCGCAAAAGGGGCTTTCCCTGGTTTTGGTCACAGCACTAAAATCGGGATTGGAAAAGAACCGATAGGAGAGACCAATGTGGTTAATAATGAAAAACTCGACCATATCCCGGGCTCCACAAAATGTTTGGTATATAGCAACAAYCAAAACAAATGTATATTCTGCAAATGGTGATGGGAAACGGCTACGAGTTAATCATCATAAGCAAGCAATATAGAACGAAAGAGAGGGGTACCTGGCCAGAAAATAGCAACTCTACGACTGCTATACGCAAAGAGCTTAATAAGGCCATGATACGGACGCAAGCATAGCTCGACTCACTCACCATCCAGCTCGATACAGAAAAAAACAGAGCTACTACTGCTAACGAATAAGCATATACCCAAAGAGGTGGTGTGTGTCGATTCTCCTCTCAAGGGTCTTTTCCAAGATTTGGCGCATGGAGAATATCTGACGGTTATAGATTTGCCAGGCCTGAAGCCACACTGATAAGGTCCAATCAGTTTGTTGACKGTGGGCTTTAATCTTTCACACAATACGCTCGATAGAACCTTATATGCGATATTGAGGAGGCTTATCCCACGGTAGTTTGCGCAGATTGTGGGGTCTCCGCTTTGTGGTTTTTCAGACGGGTAATTGGTATTCAAACTTCTTCATGATCTGGAAATTTTTTTATAATGTGATGCATACAACCTTTAGGTGAACATAGCTATTATACTCTGTAACAACAGGTTGCAAGTGTATAAAAATGTTGCGAAAGAATTTTATTAAGTTATATAGTAGCTCATTTAGTTTAATAACTATGTTTTACTTCCCGTCAACGAAAATTGTATTAAAATCATCCTCAATCTGACATAAACTTAACCRAAGAGGCTAAAATTAATATTTTGGGTTCGGAATTTATTATATTGACCATATACCTATACGGTATTAGTCTAACCTGAAATTTGAGAATATTTTAACAGATATAAGGGATATAGGTATATTATTAACTAAATTTGTATCTATTTTTGGCATTCTTACATATTATTAACAGAAAACTGTCCTCTCTGAGTTTCACTGATGAACGTCACTCTCATAGGCAATTATCATACAAATTTTATACGGATATATTGATTGGTTATTTTTCTTCTTGCAATGTAACATGGGAATGTGAAAGTAATCCTATATATCAGATTTGTCACCGGCTGTCATAAAGCCTTCCTCTATACATAAATGTTACTAGAGTCGGAACCACGTTCAACTTTTGACAATTTTCAAATCACATTATTGCGATTAATTTAACAAAATAAAAGTTTTGTATCATAAGTATTGACTTAGTTATGGGGTATAACTACGAACTGGTTTTTACTTCTTTGATAAGGAAATTTTTACTCAAGTTACAGCTTGCACGGGCAGACGCGCAGGTGGACAGAAGGACGACACGCAGATAGGCACCCGGTACTCAATTCCACTTGTCTTCCTAATGATTTACAAATATGTAATGATTTACCCAAAAAATAAGGTGACATTTGAATTTAAACTGCGCGCGTCGAAGGATTTGGAGAATTTTTTTTTTTTTGGTTGGTAGTACTGTCAGTCACATTTATGTCAAATTACAAGTCAAAATTTTCATTAATGTTTGAGATACGTGTCGTTTTGTGAGCTGCTAAAAGTGAGTTTTTCGTTTTATGCGATGTCGAAATTTGTTGAGCAAACAATTTACATTAAATGATCATTTCGCCAAAAACACAACCCATATCGTTCCGCAATCCACCGTATTTATACACATTTGGATGATATACTTCATAGGGTATTCGACGATTTCTGCTGGGTGTTAAAAACTTCGTGGCAACTTAGTACATGTTGCTGTCCATTGATTTATTTATTCGATCATAGATTGTAAAAGATGGTAGCCTGAATTAAAATACAAAAATTACTCTTTAATTACAGCATCGACAGTATCTAAATGACATCATCACCACAAGAGATAAATGTATGAAGTGCATGGTATGTTAGCTTTGGATAGAATGTCTGCCGAATTAAGGGATGTAAAAAATTCGTTATATGGGCGGCGGTTGGTCTGGTCATTAAAGCATTTTTTTAAAGATTTTTATAAGCTTATTGAAACTTAGCGAATATTTTGCATATTATATTTGAATGTGTACTATAAAAGCTTTGGAGATTGTAAGTCGCTCACACACTTAGAATTTTGCGTACGTTTTGGAAGCCGCAATTTCCATCTTAAATCAAACGAGACTAACATGCATCAAATTGTTTTTCATAAAAATAAGGATTTTTAGGCTAATATGGAGCACAATAGGTCAGACTACTGCATACATACGTACTGACCGATCAAAATTGAAAAGGCTTCGGAAATTAATGTTTTTTTTCTTAAATTTTATAAGAGAGCTGTACTGCACTCGAAATTCATGGAACACAATTTTCCACAATTCATTCCATTTTCAAAATTACTTCCTACAAATTATATGTTATCTATACAATATTTGTTAAACTTAAATCAATAACCGAATGGCGCCACAAATATTATTAAATGTAGCAGAGGTCCGAAAGTCCTGCTCAAATAGTGCATACGCCAACCAATAAATAAAATAAAATAATGAAATTGGAAAGTGGAGAAAGAAATGCGTCTGAACGCTACGGCTGCTATTTTCTGTGATCTCCGATAATAGCCTGAAATTTGTATAAGCCCGGAAATATTATTCATATAATAATTTGTAACAACAATGGTTTCATAAATGGGAGGGCATATATACAAACAAATGTACGTAAAATCTAAAAAAAAAAKTAAGGAAAGGCTAAGTTCGGCTGTATCTGAAGATTTCATACTCTTACAATTTGCCAGGATCAACGCCTTTGTGCGAACGTTTGTAAGTTATAAAGAGTTTAGCGCTATTTTCACTTTTTTTGCCGCTATGTACGGTATAAAGTCAACTAGAAGTTCGAAAATCTTTTTATTAGGTATATGGAGGCTAAAGAAACTTCTAACATACAGGCATATAACACTGTGTGACAAATTGTTTTTTATGATCTAAGATTTAATGAAACGTCAATTTTTATCAAAACTCGCACTTCAACTCTACTCATCATCCTAATCTTAAATAAATGTACATACATACATATATAATCTAACTCGATAGGTGAACAAATCTATTATACTCTGTAGTAACATGTTGAAAGAGTATAAAAGTAACAGTTCGCGCACCACAATGTTTACCACACTAAAGCTTCTCCGTTTCAAAGGATCTCACGAGCAGCTTCTGGTATATTTGCTCAAATCTATTTGTAGTCCGAATGAATGAAATGAATAAGCAAAGTTAAAATTCTCTGCTATTTGTGAACTTGTTTTAGTACATGCAGTTATTCAAGTACTTTTGGCTCCACATGTGTTACTCATTKGGAAGCCTTTTCCCCCATTGTGTTTGCTAATATTTAATGTAAACATTTATTCGAACAGCCAAATCAACAACAAGCAATACAAGTATGTGGCAGTGAACACGAATGGAATATCCATGCATGGACATATTGTGCAATAAATGTGAACCTCAAGAACGTAATGGTAATAATATTCACATTTGTGAGCGCGTATGTAAGTGACTTGAGTGAATTCGAATTAGAAATTCTCATGCCATACCAATCGATGCTTTACAGTGTTCAATTTAAGGGATCGTCTCAGTGTGACCCTTCGAAAAATCACTAATTTCCCTATTTTCTTCTTATACTCTCGCAACCAGTTGCTACAGAATATTATAGTTTTGTTTACCTAATCACCTAAAACTAACTAAGATAGATATATGCTATATACATATATTTATAAATTATCAGGATGACGAGACAAGTTGACTGCCTGTCCGTCCGTCCGTTCAAGCTGTAACTTGAGTACAAATTTTGATATCTTGTTGAAACTTGGTATGCAGGTTTCCTCGTACAAAAAAGTTGGAGTTCGTAGATCGCCATTAATCGGAAACATATAAAGTGCCATAACTAAGCATTACCATCTATATGTTTTTATGATATTTCATTGATTGGAAGTGTTGTATGTGTAATCGGTGTGAAAAGAGACTACATTAAATTTTATCTTACAATTGTTAAAACTTTTACCGAAACGTTCCAATTGATGAAAYAAGTTTATGGCCTGTTCTGTAACAGAGTGCACGTGAGGTTTCAACGTTTTCAAAGTGGTCGTGAGGACATAAATGACGATCGACATATCGGCCAATCAAAATCCGTGGTCACAGGAAATTCCATCGAAACTGTGCATGAATTCATCAAAAATCAGCCGAAGTCATCATTGAAATTCGTGGAAATGGAATTGAACATCTTAAAAACAAAACATTTATCGCATTTTGACCGAATATTTGGGCTTACCAAATGTGTGTGCACGGTTTGTTCCGCACAAATTGACCGGCGACCAAAAGTTGCTTAGAATCCAACATTTTAAGGGCATCACATTCACAAAAGGACCAAAAATCACATTTTAACTCTTAACCACTTCCCGTATTAACCTGATATGGCACCGTGCGACTTGTTCCTTTTCGGAAAAATGCTTTTGTCCATGAAAAGAAAGTGTTACGCAGACGTARAGGCCATTCAAAAGGCTTGCACAGGCATACTGGCGGCCATACCGGCTGTATTGAAGGAGAAGGAGAATATTTTGAATAAACTAAATTGATTTTTCCGAAAAAACCATTTGTTCTGTTTTTTTAAGTCCTTTATACTTTGGAACGCACATTGTATTTAACACAAGGGATCACCGTAACCGGGGGCAGCAAAATATTTTTTTTTTGTTTATTAATTTGGTACAAAATAGTTTATTAAATTGTTAAATGACACTTAAAAAAAATGTTGTACGATGTCCACGATTTCAGACGCAATTTTGATCTAAGAMAAAAATATCAAAAATATTATTAATCTCTAGGAAAGTCTCTATCGCGCTATGGGAGATTTTTTGTAATATAATAGCCCAACCTTTACATAGTGTCTGGAAATATGTATATGTATTATATGTATGTATGATCATCAAGGTGTCTCAATTTCAGCTATCGGATTTCATTTTTATTAATTTATATATCACTGTATATCTTGTTTCATTAGCTTTAGGCGATTGAAGCAACGGCTAGAGCAACATAATAATATAATATTATTGTTATTAACTGATTATCACTATTTTTAGCTGTAAAATACCCAAGTAATTTACGGCTCTWGTAGCCTTTCCTCTAGGATGAAGTGGAACTCGAACTTATTTTGCATAAATAAATACTTTTTTAATCGCAAAATGCATAATTTGTTTCCCTGTTACCAAGTTAAGTCAAACGAAAAACCGCATTATCCAATAAAGGACAAACAATTTCTTTCCAATTTCAATTGGTAATACTTCAAGCGAAAGGCTTTGCTTCAACCTTTGCAAATAGAATGTAAGTATGTATATAAGGGCGGGCAAAAAACTATGTATGTATATAAACTGTGAAATATCATTTCAAAATACGAAAAAATAATTTGTTATAGTTTGAGCTCTTAAAATTAATATTAACGATTGTCGCGTTGTGATCTTTGATTGATAATCCAGAATATATTTATACTTTGCTTGGATATTTAATGCATTTGAAAAAGGTATTTTATTTGAATGCTTAATTATAAACTTTAGTCTAATTCGTAATTTTGGCTGTTGAAATTTTTGTTTCTGTAGCTTAAGATCGCTGCGCTTAAAACTCCCTTGCCTTTTATGACTCGGCTAATTCCGCTCGTTCGCGGATTGCGCCCCTCGCGTCGGTTGGGCGGGAGGAGGGTAATCGTTGGGTAWTACTATTGTTATTGTGTTAACCAAAGCTACACTTCCTTACTTGTTAGGAAGTTCTAAGTACCTAAGTTCGGGTGTAGCTGAACATTTTATAATCTTGCAACTCCAAAGGACCAAAGCTTGAGAAATTTCTTCAGATGCTGTCAAATATATGTATATATGTATATAAAAAAAGTATTGTCCTTTACACTATTTATAACTCTCTAAGGGCTGGACCGATTTGGCTGAGATTTGGAAAGGTTGCTTCGAACTAAACGTAAAACGTAAAAAGCTTATTAATATTTTATTACTTCAAACAATAAAATAAATATTATATAAAAACAACAAAGGTACTATAAGAGTAGAGTTGTTTTAAATGTTTATACAAATGTTAGTACTAGAATGTAATGTAATAAAAATACGTGTGTTTTCAATATAAACAGAAAACAAATTTTAGTTTTTCATTAGAATCATATAAAGTAGGAAATTAGTGAGTTATTTACAAAAAATTCAAAAAATAATATTCAATAGTTCTTAAAAAAAAAATAGGTCTGGACACAGAAATAGCACAGTTGGCCGGTTCTGTGGAAATTAAATAAATTTATTAGAAATCTAATAAGTATTATAGCGTATAAGCACTTACAATGTTAAAATTTTGTTGTGTACCATTGCATTCAATATAAAGTTCTTCCGATTTTTTGAAATTTTTCTTGGCAATCTTTATCTTCGTTCCACAAGTTTTCAATCGAGTTTGCATCGGGATTTTGGGCTGGCCACCTCGGGACGTTAATACTTTCTTCAGTGAGTCAGTTCTTCATACTTTAAGCTGCGTGCTTTGGATCATTGTCATGCATAAAAATTCAATTCACTGGCATCGATTCCAAATCGAATGGTTCTATGATATTTTTGAGAATGTTCAGGTATTCAAATTAGTCCATTCTACCATCTATCCTTACCAATGGTCCAACACCGTTCCAAGAAAACGCTAAACAGACCATTACGCTACCTCCGCCGTGCTTAACAGTTTTTGTAGTGTATCTGGAGTTATACGCCTGACATCTGGAAGGATGAAGAAATGGTTTTCCATCCTATCCGATACGGCTCAACTTAGTTTCATCGCTCCACAGAACCCTTTTACAAAATTTGTCGTCCTTTTCTAAATGTTCTTTAGCAAAGTCCAGCCGTGCTTTTATGTTCTTTTTTGGCAGGTGTGGCTTTTTTCGACTCATTCGTCATATAGACTTCTTCGCAAAAATCTATTGGATACGTTAAGCCCAAATTCGTTTTTTATTTCCGCCAAAATCCCTTTTAACAAAATTGATTGCGTTGTATACCATTTTCATCGAACAACTCATAATTTCATCATTATGAGTTAGACTTTTGCCTTTTTGTAGGGACCAAATATTATTATCCTTTTTTTTAGTTTTTGCACGATTACTGATTAATAATTAGTATTTGTACAAATAACTAAAAGTGCGTTATTTCATTGTCCAACCAAATTTCGTTACTCTCCGAATAAAAGGAGTACGCATGATAACGGCATACGCTTACCGTTATAAGTTGTGGAAGTCATGCTATACATAACCGTGGAAAATTGTTAAGATTTACTTACTTGATACAACTGAAAACTTATTTGAATAACTTATTTTGAAAGTGTGCTAACGCGATAATTAATATTTGAAACAATTTATGTAAAGAGTAGGCAAGGAATCATCAGAAATATGTATGGATTGGCTTTTGTAATAAGTAGTAGACAGCTGCTGGCGTATGCCGATGATATTGATATCATCGGCCTCAACACCTCCGCCGTTAGTTCTGCTTTCTCCAGACTGGACAAGGAAGCAACACAAATGGGTCTGGCAGCGAACGAGGGCAAGACGAAATATCTCCTGTCATCAAACAAACAGTCGTCGCACTCGTGACTTGGCACTCACGTCACTGTTGACAGTCATAACTTTGAAGTCGTAGATAATTTCGTCTATCTTGGAACCAACGTAAACACCACCAACAATGTCCGCCTAGAAATCCAACGTAGTCTTGCYAACAGGTGCTACTTCGGACTGAATAGGCAATTGAGAAGCAAAGTCCTCTCTCGACAAACAAAAACCAAACTCTATAACTCACTCATAATTCCCGTCCTGCTATATGGTGCAGAGGCTTGGACGATGTCAACAACGGATGAGTCGACGTTGCGAGTTTTCGAGAGAAAAGTTCTGCGAAAGATTTATGGTCTTTGGCCACGGCGAATATCGCATTCGATGGAACGATGAGCTGTATGAGATATACGGCGACATTGACATAGTTCAGCGAAATAAAAGACAGCTGGCTAGATCATGTTGTCCGGATGGACGAAAACATTCCAGTTCTGAAATTATTCGACGCAGTACCCGCCGGGGGAAGCAGAGGAAGAGGAAGACCTTCACTCCATTGGAAGGACCAAGTGGAGAAGGAATAACTAATTGGCGCCATGTAGCGAAAAGAAGAAACGACTGGCGCGCGGTTGTTAACTCGGCTATAGTCGCATAAGCGGTGGCATAAAATAAAATATTTTTTAATTTCCATTAAAAAGAATTTTGTAATTTTTTATGCGCGGTTTTTCATCTATTTTCAAAAGTGATATTTTCCAAAAATCCATTAAAGTCAATCACCTTCTAGGTGTACGAATGAATTTCATAATGAAGCCAAGAGGAAATTGTAAACATGGACAACCCTTGGAAATGAAAATATACTGACACTCAAACTGGTTATGCGTATATCCTTATTTTCACAATCGAAATCCAATTCATTTTTCATTCATAGCTCACTGAGTTTCGGTTTTCTTGCAGTTTGAATTACTTTATTTAGCATTATAATACAATAAAATCTGCAGAAGTACAGGCAAACATATGTACATATTCAATAGATACGAACCTAATGTTTTTAAACCACTATGTACTAATATAGTACTTACGTATATGTATTCCACATCTATGCGACATCTAAACTTATGGTGCTCAATAATTGTGAATGAAAAGAATATATGCATATTATTGAATGCAATGTTAACAAGTAAGGAAGGGCTAAGTTCGGGTGTCACCGAACATTTTATACTCTCGCATGAGAAAGTGATAATCGAGGTTTCAGGCGTGGTTGTGAACCGATGTCACCCATATTTGGTACATGTGATCAGGGTGTTTAGAAAATATTATGTACCGAATTTCATTGAAATCGTTGAGTACTTCCTGAGATATGGTTTTTGGTCCATAAGTGAGCGCGCCACGCCCATTTTCAATTTTTAAAAAAAGCCTGAATGCAGCTTAGTTCTGGCATTTCTCCAGTAAAATTTAGTGTTTCTGACGTTTTTTTGTTAGTCGGTTAACGCACTTTTAGTGATTTTCAACATAACCCTTGTATGGGAGGTGGGCGTGGTTATTATCCTATTTCTTCCATTTTTGAACTGTATATGGAAATGCCTAAAAGAAACGACTCTATACAGTTTGGTTGACATAGCTATAGTAGTTTTCGAGATATGTACAAAAAAGTTAGTAGGGGGCGGGGCCACGCCCACTTTTTCAAAAAACTTACGCCTAAATATACCACTCTCTAGTGCGATCCTTTGTGCCAAATTTCATTTTAATATCTTTATTTATGGCTTAGTTATGACATTTTATAGGTTTTCGGTTTCCGCCATTTTGTGGGCGTGGCAGTGGGCCGAACTTCGAACTTAACCTTCTTCTGGAGCCAGGAAATACGTGTGCCAAGTTTCATCATGATATCTCAATTTTTACTCAAGTTACAGCTTGCACGGACGGACGGACAGAGGGACGGACGGACAGACAGACATCCGGGTTTCMACTCTACTCGTCACCCTGAACACTTTGGTATATATAACCCTATATCTGACTCTTTTAGTTTTAGGACTTACAAACAACCGTTATGTGAACAAAACTGTAATACTCTCTTTAGCAACTTTGTTGCGAGAGTATAAAAATTGTTATTTTGGACCAACAACGAAGAGAAGTACTATATTTTCATATTCAATATGAAGTCAATGTAAAGCAAAAATGCTCGTTTTATGGCAGCTGCGTGTAGCTAATTTCAATTTAGAAATATTTTTATTGCAGTAGAGGTATCAATGATTACTTGACTAAACTTTATTTAYTCGTTTTATTTAAATATTTTTGGATTACCTATTGTATTGAAAAACAACGTGTAAATCATATTAACGTACAATAGTAGCTCGAGGAAGAATAATATATTTTGAAATTACCTCTTTTTATCTTTCATTGATTTCAGTTCACGGAGATACTTTTTTGGAAGCCAAAGTAAGTCTCTTTCAATATATAGAAATAGTATTTTTTTTTTTTTAACCTCGCTCAGTTTAGAAAAATCTTGATTATGGACACGTTTTTCTCCCCTTTGAGAGGTTCCATATATGTAATTTAGGATACTTTGTTTTTTCAGTGTGATAATAACAAAGAACTACCTTTTTGTTAAAATTGCGAAAACTCCCTCAAAGGTGACTAAATATTACAAAAAAAAAATGTTGTATATGTACTAATTTCTTTCAATACAATCGGAGAGAAAAACTCCTACGTAACGAACGTGTGAATATGAATGTCCGTTTAGTTAGCAATTTTCCAGAAGCTATATTATTATATATACTTATATATTGTAGTATAATCAAACAAACGTCTCATGAATCAGAGTATGTGTAGAGGCGGACTAATTTTGTAATTTATTACGCATCACTAATGCGTTCTACTGCCATTTTCACTGGAACTGTATTTGAAATGTTCCAGTGGCGCCGTTCACACACTTACGGAAATCGAAAGGAAACCATGAACGGCATAAACAACACTTGAGCCACTTTTACTTGCATTCATCAGCTTTTGACTGATGTTGTCAAGCCAAGACATAGGATAATAGGCTAGGTAACTTTTGAAGCGAAATTTTTGAATTATTAAAAATATCCGTAAATTAAAAAAATTAAATGCAAATATTTTCTTTTGCTAATCATAATATAAATGATACTATAAAAAATTCAATAGTTTTCAGAATATTTTAAGTATACTTTAGACAAATTGTTAGCCTATCACTATACTACTTGCATTGAATATACCTGATTCTCATATTAGTTTTTGATGATCAAGCTCACTTTTACTCGATAATGATATCTGAAGATATCAATAACATGGTGTCTGTTTAAGGATATCAGCCACCAGCACCACACTTTACACCTTCCCAAAATTGAATAAATTTCATCCTTGCTACAAAGTTGAATTGAAATCTTCTACCGCCTTTTTTGTTTAATAAATTACATTTTACTAATATTACTATATTTGTATAGCTGTTCAGCGGTTGAGTCTGACACTTTTCTACATACATAAATATTTCATAAGTGGAATATCACTTTAACACCCTCCAGTTTAGTTTATCAGTTTACTTTTCCTCTATATTAAGTCACATTGTTATTATTTAATTAATAAAATTTTTTCTCTGACTTACATCTAACATACATATAATATTAGTCTTTTATTTTTTAATACTTCTTTGCTGTATGTATGTATTTGCGGCGGTTTATTTACAACCGTTTATTCATGAATGCGGTTATGTATTAACATTTATAAGTTGACAAAATTAGTTCAAAAGCTAGGCAAAATGCTGMTGGATTCACCATGAAAAATGTCAAAATTTCAAATTTATATGTCAGAATTTGTATTTTCTCATATTTTGGCACACAKCCAAATCACAGAGAGGTCGTTTCCTTCATCTACAAAAGCCAGTTTTCATCGGATGTTCCGACGTGTTATGGTCTGTGGGTGTGAAATTAAACAGTCACATACCGACGTCTTTACCCGTACTTATCTTATCAACAACTTTTAAAAGTGATGCCACAGCTTTGAATGCGAAGGAAAGTGAAATAAATGCTAAAATTCAATAGCAATACCGTATCAAGCAAAAGAAGCGGCAGGAAAACTTATTTTTACGATAAAAATGATGAATGATATCATAAATTAACTAATGCTGTGGCTAATGGTGGCAGCAAGACACTGACAGGGGGTTGGTTGTTTACTTTTATTTACTATATACATATACATATGTATACATAATTTTGCGCATACGCAGTGAATAATCAAGAATTTTGTTTTTTTTACTGAAATTCGACATAAAATACGCGAAAATGGAATTTGTCGTCACCGAGAAGGCAAATTAACGTAACATCGCTTTCACAAGTTTACATGAGTTGGAAAATAGAAAAAGCTTGGSTCATATAAGTCAATTATTTCCAACAATTCGAAAGAAATCGGAAAACAATCTTTCAAGGAACTTCGAAAATAGTTATATTACATACATATGTATATGATTCTTAAAGGAAGTATTGACTCAATTTTATACAGAAAGACTTGCTGTCTCCACAAACTATTCTCCCCGAATTTCAATACTAGAAATCGCATATTAAATTACATGTTCGGTAAAAAATTAGCCATATGCATCGGGGACAAATTTAGTGTCTAAGTCCCAAAAAAGTTACAGCCCGATTTCTATAATTTTTGGCGTAAGATGCAATACTTCTATTTCTGAAAAATAAGGTAGTAAGAAAATTTTCTTTTACTATATGGGCGAGATTTGATTCGATTTCTTTCATTATGTCATTTACTACAAAGGTCCATAATAGTGGGAAAAGCAACACATTCTGCAAGTTTCCTCTATTCGGCTTGTGTAATGCATGTAGCAAAGTCCGCTACGACAGTAACGAAATGGCTGTATATAAGTTGCTGAGGTTCGATTCTACTTCACATTTTTTTCTGGTTGAAAATGATCGACTTTCCCCTCAGTGTCGAGAAAAGGGCTTACCGCATATTTCTTTTGAGTTTTCCCAAGCTGTGAAACGAGGATAAGCTGATAGATTTCAAGCCCTTAACAACGACCTGTGAGCTCTATGCAACCTTCGACTTAAACACTACTCTAACCACCGCAGATGCTGGGATTTAATGGTTTGAATGAGTTCAACGCCCAAGAGAGATGACGTTCGTCTGTAAGATCTATGAAGGCTGTATTGTATCACAAATTATCCTCCCACCCGTTCTAACTCACACCGTGATCGATCTTAAAAAAAAAAGGAGAAGCTTTTCCGATTACGAAATATACCATATATAAGGCCAACAGTTGCAATATTCAGGTAAGGATCAGAAAATTGGTAATTGGTCCTCTCTCCATGAACAAGGATCGTTTGTTACAACCCACAACCAGCATTGGCGATGACAATAGCTGATTAGTCTGCGGAGAGTTTGTGGTTCTTTGCGCATTTGCAACAGAGAATAAAGGAGTCGATGGCTGTAGGATGTATACGACGACATTGACGTAGTTCAGCGAATTAAAAGACAACAGCTATGCTGGTAGCCGCCGGGGGAAGCAGAGGAAGAGAAAGCCTCTCATTCCTTTGGAAAGGCCAAGTGGAGAAGGACCTAGATACACTTGGAATGTCCAATTTGCGTTAAACAGTGAAAAGGAAGAATAACTGGTGCGCTGCTGTGAACTCGGCTATAACTCGGCTCAGCGCCAATGAAATCCGTGTGAAATAAGGAAAACATGTTAAAGAAATGTAATTATAATTTAGTGAGAACTTACAAAATTAAAACACTGTGGATTTGCATGGCATTAAATATGTATAACTGTTAAAAGGAACAAACAACAAATACTCCAGGAATGGTAACACATAGTAATCATGATTTAAAGAAAAATCATCATTAATTGCTTATTTCTACAGTTCACGGTAGCATCCTACTGCTTCATCTAACCCCTTGACGTATCAATTAGCGCAACGAAATTCGCTTCCAACTGTTCGCACACAACTTGCACTAAACAAACCAGTTTTGATGCTTACGAACTGTCGCAAAACGAAACGAATTTTATTTATTTTTAATGGGAAACAAAAATATGAATAAATACGCGACTGATCTGCAGTAGATAATGCACTCAACTGCAACAATGTTTTTTGTTTACATTATTAGGTGAAAATAACGGGAAATTCTCTTTTCATCAAATGTACACTTCTACACACCACGAGTCAGACTCGTGATAATCATGTTAGGCGCGGATATTGTACCACGAGTCGTGAAAATACGTCAAGGCGTTAATTGGCGTTAAACTCTTCTAGACCGTTAAGTGCTTGGTTCCAATTTGAGGAAATGATTTTCTAGTTACGCCGACATTTTAAAACTAGTATTATTTCTAAAATTATTCTATATTTTCAAATGGAGTTTTGAGTTTATTGCATAACAAGTATATGATACAAATGAAAAATGTACACATAAAAAAAAGTGTAAAAAAATTTGTGTAAGAGAGACGTGCAAAAAGGAGATCAAGTATATTGATGATTCATAASCATTGGTAAATCACAAAATGGTTAAAAAGCGCGTTCATTTAATTTCATTAAATTATCACAGGTTTTGCAAAGCCCGTCATGTGGAAAAGAAATGGTGGAAATAAATTCCATATATGTATTATGTAATATACTATAGAACCCGTCCACGCTTTACTGTGGCTGACGCATAGATAATACTACTATGTACTACCATCTTTATGATTTCTATTAGTTACATTATAACTATTAGTTAATGAGATATAGCCTTTTTGTGAAGTTTGTTTACAAAAAATGGATCATAAAATATTTCGTGTGTTAGTAAAAATTTGGACTTTGCATTAGGTAAGTCAACCGGTGAAATGACGCCCAAAAGACGCGAAAGCTATGCGCAAAGTGGATGCCTCGCAAATTCAACAAAAACAACGAATGGCTGATACTGAGAAGTGTTTGAGAGCTCKGTAATCGTAATAAAACCGAATATTTACGTCGACGTTTGACAATAGAAATACGGCTCCATAATTTTACCCTRGAGTCTAATCGATCGACATTAAATGGACTGCACATGATGAAGCGRTTTTCAAGCGTGGAAAGTGGTTCATCGACTGATTACTGAGGCAGTTGTAATTAATTGCACTGCGTATTTGGTTGCAGTTCTATTCTCTTCTTCTTCTTGATTGGCGTAGACACCGCTTACCCGATTATAGCCGAGTTAACAACAGCGCGCCAGTCGTTTCTTCTTTTCGCTACGTGGCGCCAATTAGATATTCCAAGTGAAGCC
>NW_017534764.1:11641-33965 GCF_001853355.1 Bactrocera latifrons | reverse complement strand
TTTGCTTCTCAATTGCCTACTCAGTGCGAAGTAGCTCCTACTGGCAAGAGTTATCCTGCGCTGGATTTCTAGGCTGACATTCTCGGTGGAGTTTACGCTGGTTCCAAGATAGACGAAATTATCTACAACTCCAAAGCTATGCCTGTCAACAGTGACGTGAGTGCCAAGTCGCGAGTGCGACGACTGTTTGTTTGATGACAGGAGATATTTCRTCTTGCCCTCGTTCACTGCCAGACCCATTTGTGTTGCTTCCYTGTCCAGTCTGGAGAAAGCAGAACTAACGGCGCGGGTGTTGAGGCCAATGATATCAATATCATCGGCATACGCCAGCAGCTCTACACTCTTATAGAAGATGGTACCTTCYCTATTTAATTCTGCGGCTCGAACTATTTTCTCCAGAAGCAGGTTGAAAAAGTCGCACGATAAGGAATCGCCTTGTCTGAAACTTCGTTTGGTATCGAATGGCTCGGAGAAGTCCTTCCCGATTCTGACGGAGTWTTTTGTGCTGGTTAACGTCAGCTTACACAGCCGTATAAGTTTTRCAGGGATACCAAATTCAGACATCGCGGCATAAAGGCAGCTTCTTTTCGTGCTGTCGAAAGCAGCTTTGAAATCGACGAAGAGGTAGTGAGTGTCGATTCTCCTTTCACGGGTCTTTTCCAAGATTTGGCGCATGGTGAATATCTAGTCGGTTGTTGATTTTCCAGGTCTAAAGCCACACTGATAAGGTCCAATCAGCTTGTTGACGGTGCACTTTAATCGTTCACACAGTACGCTGTATAGGACCCTTTACGCAGATTGTGGGGTCTCCTTTTTGTGGATTGACATAGCACACTTAAATTCCAGTCGTTGGGCATGCCTTTGTCCGACCATATTTTACAAATAAGCTGATGCATGCTCCTTATCAGTTCTTCGCCGTCGGGTTTGAATAGCTCGGCCGGCAATCCATCGGCCCCCGCCGCTTTGTTGTTCTTCAAGCAGGTAATTGCTATTCGAACTTCTTCATGGTCGGGCAATGGAACGTCTGATCCATCGTCATCGATGGGGGAATCGAGTTCGCTTTCTCCTGGCGTTGTGAGTTCACTGCCATTCAGCAGGCTGGAGAAGTGTTCCTTCCAAAATTTAAGTATGCTCTGGGCATCGGTGACTAGATCACCWTTGGGGGTTCTACAAGAGTATKCTCCGGTCTTGAAACCTTCTGTAAACCGCCGCATTTTTTCGTAGAACTTTCGAGCATTACCCCTGTCGGCCAGCTTATCAAGCTTATCATACTCACGCATTTCGGCCTCTTTCTTTTTCTGTCTGCAAATTCGTCTTGCTTCCCTCTTCAACTCTCAGTATCTATCCCATCCTGCACGTGTTATGATCGATCGAACTGACATCTTTCGCTGTTTGGAGTATACATTTTAAAAAGTTTTACATCGTCAGCATATAATAAAACTTTTGAAAACTTAACAACAGATGTTATGTTATTAATTAATAACAAGAACAGAATTGGATCAAGATGACTATCTTGAGGAAAGCCTGAAGGAACATTGATTATGTCAGAAAGAGAATCGTTAAATATGACTTGTTGAATTCTATTACTAAGATAAGAAGCAACCCATTTTAGAAATATTGGTTGAAAACTAAGAAGATCAAATTTATTGATTGGTTTACTTTATTAAAAGCTTTACTAAAATCTGTGTATATAACATCAGTATCATCGTTTCCGTATAAATATTTCTCGTTAGAGAGATTCGATAATAAACGCGTCCGATCGCTGCTAATTCGGACTCCGACACGCTGTTTATAGGCACGCCTCCCCAGCCAGCCGGTATCACCGCAAACGTTACGTCCCCCAATTTTGAAATCTGCAATACCTTCGAAAATATTAAYTTAAATCATATTCTGTTCAGGGCCATATAAATCTAAATCTCTCATGCTCTCCTAAAGTATTCTTTAGGACAGATATATGTTAGATTTAACTCAAATATGAAGTGATAAAAATTTCAAAGTGTCCTTGTTCATTAGTAGACAGAGAAAACGACTTTGTTTATTGATATTGCTATGTTGGAGGTAAATGAGGCTTATTGTATTAATTTGCATATTGCTCAGATATACTTGAGAACATACTTTCAATCAATCAATCAATTTTGTTAATTTCTTTCATTTTTACTAAATAGCTCATATATTGGCCGATACATGCGGTGCAAGTCGGATGTTAACATATATCAGAGATTTAGCAATATCCTCAATAAAATGTCCACTGTAAGAACTGTGCGGTGTATGGGGTTTAGTAATGCTTCTGGGTCAGTAGTTACAGTCATAGGGTAATCCCAATTCTTACTCTTGCCTCCTCACCGCGGACCCCGAAAGCGTGAGTAATTCCCTTATAAAATGCGGAAGTCTGGGGTCACGTCTAAAATAGAGGAAGTTTCAGCGTAGCCACTCGATGAAGCCTCCCCACCTCAAGTGTCCTTGCTACGATGTAAAAATTGTGTTTGTCGATTTTAACGTCAGAGTGGTCAAAGAAGGTATCTTTTTTATATCAGTGGGAAATTCTGCTTCCATGACGAACCTCCCTAATTTTGATAAGGCTGATCGACTTCGCAGAGGCCCGAAATATGGTTGTCTGTAGTACCAGATACCAGCAATTGTTTCTACTTGACATGCACTCCGGCTCTCTGAGAACCCTCTTAAGAACTCGACATAAGAGAAAGCGAAACCGTTGGATTTCGTAAAGGTCGAATAGTACGATAACGACTGACCCACGAGCAAGGTGAGACAGATATCGAGAGGGGAAGATGGAAGCGAGACGCATGTGCAGATAAAARTTAAAAGAGTTCGAGGGGGTATGAAGATCTAGAGTAGTTGGACGACAGGTGTTATGCTCCAAAATTCAACGAAAAGATGCCGAGACTAACAGAAGACCCAAAGAGGTTATATAGTGGCTGATTTTAGAGCATAATGAAGTTATAGAAGGAACAATTCTACAGCCTCATGAACGGTAGTGAAATTGTACCATCTGGGGATAATGAACCCGATTCCTCAATCGATGGAACTGCTCAACTCCGATGTAAAAGGAGGAAGCGGAATACCTCCACTTCGTTGGAAAGGTCAGGTGGAGAAGGACCTGGCTGCATTTGGTATCTCGAATTGGTGCCAAATAGCCAAAAGAGGAACCGATTGATACGGTGTTAACTCAGTTAAAAAGGCGTAAGCGATATCTACGCCAGTAAAAAAGAAAAAGAAAAACTGTGGTCCACATTTTCGGTACCTGGCTGGAACAATTGTGGTCCGATTTTAGCAATATTTGGGCATAATTATCATATTATAAGGGCTTTATTCGTGCAAAGTTTTAACTCGTTATATTAATKTATGCTTAATTATAGTGGAAAGTGAAAAAATCAGATAGAATAAGAAGTTGTGTTGTAGGAAAACAGTCGTGATTTTGGTCTGTTATAACTGTATTTAATAGATTTTAACAGAACCGTTATATGGAGAGTGAGCGTGGTTATCTTCTGTTTTCATTAATTTTTACAGCTTGGTTAAGAGATTTGCAATAAGCGAATTAGATTATTGCATCTTAAGTCCTGATAACTTATATATACAAACCCTATACCTAGCATAACTCGATTAAAGTGATACAAGAAACCGTCAGGTAAACAAAACTGTTATACTCTATATCAAATGCTGCAAGAGCAAAAGGATTCTTCGACAAAATTAAAAATGACTTACGGTTATATTATATATATATATATCATATATTCAATTATTTTTGTGACTAAAGTTTACTTCACCTCAGAGAAAACTATAATAAAATAAGTAAAATAGGTCTAAGTTCGCGTGTAACCTAAATGTTCCTCTTGAAATCCTCTTGAAATTTGCACGAATGAAAGTCAGGGAAATACTTTAAGGTGTAAACCAATCATATGTTCAAAAATGCGGCCAAGTTTTCTGTTATGAGTAAAATACGCCCTCTTATTTTCATTTGGATAAATATTTATACTAAGTATATGTGGGCTAAGGAAAGTGTTGGAAAGTTTTGACATACAGACGTACACTTATAAGATATGGATTATCCCCTAATTTTAGTTACACATATATCACAAATTGACCGACATTTTCAATAAAACGTCAACTATACGTACCGGGGTCTAAATATTTGGTATCTAGGGGCTTGAAGAGTTTTTATTGGATTTAAATAATGTTTGGTCATAAGGTGGCATACAATGACATAATTTAAAATTACGCTCTATGTTAAGTAGGCGTGGTTATTGTGAGATTTAGGTCATTTTCATAATTCGACAGAGAATACCACGTACCAAGAGGAATCACTATGGGGAATAAATTCAACAGGAATGGACAGGATGTGTGAAAATCTTGATAATAGTTATATGAGGACTATTGCAAGATTCAGTATTGGGAGGAAAATAGACTAACTAAATTTAATTAAGATAGCTCACGTATTGGCCGATATATTGGATATAAAGTCAAACGGATATTCGAAATTTTTTCTATTAGATATATGAGGCTAAGGGATATTTAACCCAGTTGAACTCATTTTCGATATAGGCTTTGGGGTCCACATTTCCGGTATTATAGTTATAACCACCAAAGTTATGAAGCCTCTTAAGGTCACAATGCATACCTAGTCCGAGTTCTGTAACCACATATAATAATGATAACAGCCTCAATTAGCGGAAAAATAATATATACAAGTATATATATATATGTACATATATATTTTTAATTATTTTCTTTAAATACTCGTACTTATGATTATATCAACATACTACTTCATTAAATAGTAAAATCTGAAAAAATTCACGAGAGACTCTATATCTGAAACTAATGCAATGTCGTTTTAAGAGTTATCTTAATGAGATTAAAGGAGCATATTTATCGGGTAATAGTATGTCTTCATGGGAAAAATGGAGTACAAAAATTTCAAAATTATGTAATATACATACATATATGAGAAAAAAAGTGAACGTATAAAATGTGATATACTAAAGTTTAATGCCGCAAATGATGGAAATCGGACCTCAAATTACACCATTTGATATTAAAATCAATATAATTACATGAGTCCGTGAACTATAATACTACTTAATAAGATGCCAAATATGATTGTAATCCAATCACAATTTCGTGAAATGATGAATGTTTAACTCTTTTGCAACATGTTTTAATATAAAGTTCTATCAGCATACGAATGTGTTTAACTGTCTTTGATCCAATTTATCCCACAGGATAAATTCAGTAAAAATAAGTAGGGAAGGCTAAGGGCGAACATTTTATACCTTGCAATTTTCATGATTCAAAGTCAGAGAAATACCTTAACCTTAAGGAATTCAAGCACTTATACTATACATTCAAGGTACGTTCCAAAGTAAACAGAAATCCAGCACCCTCTGTGGAGCGCCATCTATATGTCGACTGGTACGTTAAAATCTGCTACCTTTCATTTTCTTTCATTGATTGGAAGTGAAGTTATTGCGTTTTAAGTGTCAGTATGTTTGTGTTTTCGGTGCGAAAATAAGCTTCGAACAAAGAGCTAACATTAAGTTAAGAAAAAAAAAATTAAATTTAAAATTAGTAAAACTTCTACTGAAACGTTTCAATTGATGAAACAACTTTATGGAGATGATTGCCTATCCCGTAGCAGAGTGTACGATTGGAAATGTAACTGAACATCTCCTAAACATCGATTTATCGCATTTTGACCGAACATTTGGACTTACGAGAGGTGTGTGCACGGTTTGTTCCGCACAAATTAACTGAAGAAGCGATTATTTGTTGTACAGACGAAGATGCCATTCAAAAGGCTTGCACCGGCATGCTGGCGGCATACCGGCAAACGAGCTAAAACACTCGTTTGACATACTTTTGTACCGTGCAAAAAGATGTATTGAAGCAGAAAAAGACTATTTTAAATAAAATAAATTGATTTTGCCAAAAAAACATTTGTTCTGTTATTTTTTAATCCTTTTTACTTTGGAACCCAACTTGTAGGAACAATTCTCATCGACATACTTCACATAACMTTTGTTAGAAAAACGAAAATAGTAGTGTATACTTGGAGTTGGGAATAGTTTCGACTCGAAGTTATTTACTTTTTTCAAAACGCTCTCTAAATTCAGTATATTGACCGATATATGCGGTATAAAGTCACGCGGAAGTTCGAAAATCGATGTATTAGGCAAATGGGAACTAAGGGAAGGTTTGACCCGATTCAACCTATTTTTAACACACAGACAATCCATTGTGAGGAAAAGATTAGCACTGAAATTATATTATATATCTCACACATTGTCCGATATTTGCGGTAAAAAGTCAACTATGGGTATTGGGGTCGTAATATTTCATAAGTAGGGAATTGAACATTTTTTTGTTTAAGTTAAACAAGTTTTGGTGATAAGGTGGCATAACCACCCTAACGGCATTATGCGGGAAAAAGTTTGTGTCGTTATATTGTTTGCTTCTGGATTTATACAATGGAAAGGAAAGATTCAGATTGAGTTTAAAATTGCGTTGTAATGTGGTAAAATCGCTCTTGTTGGTCCCGTTATAAGGGTAGTGATCAACGCTAATTTCCGATTTAATTTATTTTCACACTGTCGGGAGAGGCTCTTAAAGTATTTATCTTGCTATGTACATTAAACCCATTCGAACCATTCGAATCGTGGCTCCGACGCCCAGCTTTTCAAAGTTTTCAGCCCACAGGTTCGCCCTGCTATTGTGATTCTCTGAATTAAATTATACTTTTATATCTTAATGTAGTGCTTAATTATATCTTGATAATTTTCTTAGAATGGCGTTTTGTGGGCGTGAGAGTGCTTCGATTACGACTATTAAGGAGTTCGCATAAGTTTTACCATCTGCATCTATAGCAACATGTTGCAAGAGTATAAAAACTTTAAGTGTTCATAGTTCAAATTTACTTTCGCAAATATAATAAAGTTCTAAATGTCTGTTGCTTACGACTAAATCATATTTTTCTTCATCACTAACATACTATGAAAATAAAGAACCAGGTTTCTAATGACTAAATTATGCAGTTCTGCATTGTCACAAAGCGAATTTGTGAACAGAACCGTAATTATGCGTATGCGCTCGTAAAAGCATGTGCAACATGCAACGCAATGTGRGACCACCGCTGCGCCGTAGAACATGCTATGCAATAAGCCGCTTTGGCTACGAGAAAGAGGAGGATAAATGCACGGAACGTTGCTGTAACGACCAGAACAATTTCCCTTCCAAACAGAAGCAATGACTTTGGTGATGAAAGTACTGAAGCGCCACTGGCTTCAGGGATTAGGTATAACATGAAATGTTATTCACCAGATCCCACCTTATTCCCGTGAAAGTTTATTCATTGCTCTGAAGATGACGCTTTCATTTTCGGAACTTTTTGGATATTTAAAAGCTTAGGTTTGTGAAGATTAATCTGGTTATTTAAATATTCCATTAACAGCGTATTAGGCAAGTCAGTGAAATATAATAAATAAGTTTGTTTATCATTCGGCTTAAAAATGTTCCCGAACACAGTGATATCGAAATATACAAAGTTCATAAATATATAAATATCACCAAACATATGCATCTAAGCATGTAATCAGTGCAATTAAGAAAATTAAGGTATATACCGTGAACGATTCTACCGCTTATTCTACAACAAAAATTCGTTAATTCTTGATTTGAAGGAACGCAATCTATTGAAAGATAGCAGCTAAGGAACAATATTGTTCAGCTGGGCCGAGAATTGCTGAGGTGAAATGTGTAGGTAGGTGAAGTCATATGATACCCATACCTCATATAACGGTTTTGTTGAAATCTACATATCGAACGCTAACCAATTAAATATGTACCCAAGAATTATGATTTCATTACCAGTATGGCACTTATGGGTTTCAAAGGAAACAAAGGAATGAGGTCTAGACCTCCTGATATTGAGTAGTCGAAAAATACTTTTCGTATTTTGTCAAGAGATTTTGTTGCATTCATATATCTCCAGTGCTACCAATCACATACCATTTAGTGTTGGAAAGGTGATAYTTTAAGCTTTATTTAACCAAAAAGTTTAAATTCGTGGAATATTATTCCAAATTAAAGTTCAGCAAAAATATGTAAATGCCGTTAGTACATACGCAATTCAAATCAACATCGTGATCTTCGCATAAAAATGGTTCGTGAAACCATTTGCGAAACAGTGCCAAAATATGCTACAAGGTTACAAATTCATATGAACGGTGAAACCCGACTAATGTCGGATGCTCATCTTCCGTTTTATTTACAGGTAATTATCAATCACCCATTCAGTTACAAATTTAATATACGCCGGCTAATAACTGAAGTATAAAATTAAATTTGAATATAAATAATTCATTGAAAATGAGTACAGTAACGACAGCTTAGCCATTATGGTATGGGTATGCATGCATACGTGCCCACACTTCTTACATACATAAGCATTTGCACTTTTCCCTTCCACAAACAATGGTCCAGCATAATTGCACCACCAAACCGCACAATTTTCAAATTGAAAAATTCCACGCTTGTGTCAAACCTCAATGGCTGGCGCATATTCCCTGACTTGACGCATATTCGGCTCACAGCTGAATAGTAGTACCGTCTGTGGCAGCCACTAAAAGATTTACGTACGTTATAATGCACTGCACTCAGCCGCTTATTCGGTCGGACATTTGATAGAATGGTTGCGGGTTGAAACAACTGCTGCACACCACTAAAGTTTCAACTGATGCTACAGTAATGGAACTAATATCAACCACTGCCACGGACAAAAATTTGAACAATTTTTATAATTATTCAAATGCTAATAGTGAACGAAATATTGGCACGAACATATTGTTTGTTATTTGGGCGTGTTGGGAGTAGTTTTCACTAAGGACAATGCTTTAAACCATAAACATATTTTTTACTCATAACAAACTTCCCGAAAATTGTAGCAACGAGTAAAAATGTTATAGAAAAAAGCAAACAATYGCATCTGAAAGCAAAACAGCACAGCGAATACACATTCGAAAGGTCCAAGCGATTATTGCATTCACGCATCGCCACGCCGTTACTGCTTCACCAACGTKGTGGTTGTTGTGGCGTCAGTGGTTGGCGTGTTTGGTTTGGATTTAATTCAGGCTATCCGCTATCCATTCAAACCAATTCTATTATTTGTTGAAATAAAATAAATTAACTGTGAAAACAAATGTGTAAAAGCAATGATAGAAGCGTTTACCATATTTACCAGTTTAAATAGCCTGTTTCTAACGAAAGCAAGCCAAAAAAGTTTAATACTCGTAGAACTGAAGGTCTTTTACGTCAAAGGCTTAACTAAGTTGAGAAATATCTGTGAATTTATACATACATACATATATTGTACCAATCTTGTGCTTAACAATTAGATTGTGGCACAATTAATMAATAATTTTAACAAAGCAAATATATGTAAATGTGGTTTAACGATAATTCTTTCACTGCTAAGCAAGTGTATAATAAGCATTCAGTGTCTTCTTTTTTGGTGTCTCAATTATTACACTTTTTAATTGTTTAAAATCTCAAACCTTAGCTTTATACTATCGTGTTTTTTCGGAATTTTACAATTATGATTTACAGTTTGGCGTATGTGCCATGCTGATTTTCTTTTATAGCTAAATTATCGTATGCGTAAAATTAATCTTTTACAATCACTGTGATGAAATATTACAAACGAAACAAAATATTTCTCTATGATGTGAAAAAAATGAAAAGAATAATATGTTTGTGTTCTTTATCATACGTCCAATAATTTAGCGTTTGATTTTCAGTATTATTGAACTCTACATTTTTGCATGTTTTCTTTAATAAAGATAACAACGCAGTCGAGTTCACAATTTCACTAAATATGTGTTACATACTTTTTTCGGTAAAAATATTACCCATTTTACTCTTGAAATTTTTAGCGTATATGATGGTACCAGGAAAGAATGTGAACAAACCAGTAWTCGAGGAAGTAATGAGGCTCCCTTCCTTAAGGGGTTAGAGGTAGTCAGAATTTTCAAAAAATAAATTTTTTTTTGCATTTTCGTTAAGTGTAATATCTCAAAAATACTCTCTGAAAACTTCACGTTGATCCGATAATTAGTGTTTGAGTTATTCGACAAATAACAAAGAGAGCTCGGGCACTTCAAAGCGCTAGAGTGAAACTTTAAACGCGTTTTTCTCAAAACTATGTTTTTTGAACTGGTGACAACTGTAACTCGAAAACCGCTCAGTAGATTTTAATGAAACTTATGCAGCTTTAAAAAACATAGTAAACTCGGTCCTGATCGAAGGATTTTTATTTTTTTAAAAATTTCGAAAAATTCGAAAAAAAAAATTCCTGAGGCCGCCATTTTGTTAATTTGTTAAAAAAAAAAAGCTTTCGATCAGGCACAGGATTATCTATTTATAAAACTAAATTTTTTTGTCCAATTGATTTTGGATGAATCTCCAAGGACTTATGGTTGTCCCCGCAAGTTCCTTTTTTTTTTTTTAGAACTGGGTCAACACAAGCAACTATAACTACGATTTAATAGCAAAAAACAAAAACAAAAAAAAAATGAAAGTTCTCATTTTTTCGTGCCTCTGACTACCCCTAACCCCTTAATATAGTGGATAGATATTATCTACTCTCTACAATAAAATTATCTTAAAAATTTTTTTTAAATTGGAAGAAATTTTGAGATTTTTGAAGAATGACAAATTAAAAATAATAATAATTAAACTAGAGCTAGCACATACTAAGTTTAAGGCAGATTCGCCGAAATGCGGTGCATCCTGGGTTCCGTTGCCAAGGCAAGTGTCAAGGGTAATCGGAAAAACTCTCGCGACAGCGAAAAGCCTGAAATCGGATCGTCGCATAGCAACTAAAATTATGGGTCCTTGGCAAGGGCAGGAATCCAAGCAGCATGCTAGCATACTTAAGTGGATCGAGAGTGTACTCAGAGGGGGAGATGAAAGCAGAGCGATGCTAACTCCGCCAGAGCAGGTGATCCACAGACTGAAGGAGGGGTCGTGAAGAGAAGAAAGGATGTCCAAACGGAGATGAAAATCGACCCTGTCCCTTCGAACGTGGCGAGTGCTGAAAACGAATGAATCTATCCTCAGTTTATAGTGGTTGTTCGAAGAAGACGGTGGCGGTATCGATGGTGGTGTGGAACTCTCGCTTTTGGAGAATATTATGGATTAAAGACCTTCAGGTTAATCTTCATCACGAAAGAGCGGGCTCCGCCAATCTCTCGTATCGTCTCGGAAGAGACGGAGCTGATGTTGCCTTAATTTAAAAGCCTGGATTGAGTAGTAACMGTGTCTCTAGATTAAAGACCAAAAGGCACAGGCTGCTGGCGACCATTAACACAGAATAAGGAAATAAGATGTTAAGAAGAGCTCTGGCAGAGGCAGGACAAGGACACTCAGCCTCAGAGGTGTATAATATTTTTGCTTTTATTTGTGTGAAAACGCTCCACTTTTGAAACTGCSGGTAAGGACGAAGTCCTTGTCCTCACCCTGATAAACGGCAGCGATTTGAGAATGGAAGGTTCTGCGATCATAGGGTTAGTATAGACGGAGAATAGGAAATTCAGAAACACGGATTGGTTCTGTACCGCAAAAAGCTTCGATTGGCTCTTTCGACCGCATCCAGTTGCGACTCAGTGTTCACAGTTACCAATGTGGAGTTTAATAAAGGCGCCCCGCAAGGCGGGGTTTTGTCTCCTTTACTCTGGTTTTTAGTAGCAAATTACCCCTTGAAAGAACTTCAAGTACGAGGCTTTACGACTTAACACCAGGGTACCTCAATGTGATATCCCGTGGGGGGAAAGACCGCGAGATGGATTGATACCAAATAATACTGAACTGGGTTTACACATTTACCAAGTGGATTAAACAAATAAAACCCACGTATAGCCAYGACAAAGTTCAACGAGCGGCTCTCATTGATATCAGTGGTAGAATCAGAGCTCAAAAGTATCTTAGCCAGGTTTAGATGGCCGCAATTATAGCTGTAACTTGAGCAAAATTAAAATATCTTGATGAAACTTGGTACACAATGTTTCTCATCATCATAAGAAGTTCGGTATTGTAAAGAGAGCGGATCACTGTCGCGCCCACAAAATGCCTTTAATCGTAAACTTATAAATTGCCATAACTAAACAGCAAATTAAAATACAAAACTGAAATTTTTTAAAAGTGGGCATGGAGAAGCCATAAYAGGTTTAATGTACATATCTCTCAAATGATTTGGGTAAGGCTGAGCGCAGGAACCACACAGTGAGCAGCACCAAAAAATCAGAGACGCCGTGAAAACGCGCCCATCAGAATTGAGGCCAGTAAGGTTCTGATTATGGAATACTGGAAACAAATAATGGACTAGTTCGACAAAGGACTGGTGAGGGCAGTATTCTATCACCTCATTAGGTAAGGTACATCTTACCGAAACGGCTGGCAGGCTAATACTGCTSTCACCTCTAGTGCGTTCAATGCACGTCGGCAAATTTTTTTTTTGGCCGTACAGGTTCAGTTGAGACGAGCTCCTGAATAGTGACTTGTGAGGCCTCTCCCAACGGGGTTCATWAAGGGCAACTGCTACAACGTGTGGAGATAGCAGCTTGAACCCATTAGATCTAAAATGAATATACCACAACAACAACAAAAGCCCCAACAGAAGGAACAACAAAACAAAGATGCTCAAGACGAAGAATACGGGACCGTAGTAAGATACTTAGATCCCCTACACTGACCATCACTCCCAAACAACTCAAAATAACTGGATAAAAGATAGCCTCAAAGGAAACTCCTGCCACACAAGAACAAAGAGAAAAACAAACAGAAGGGGAGAGCACTCCAGAAGGACCTCAAAACTCGTCGRAACAGGAGTACATCACACAAATGAGACGAGCAGAAGAGGAATCTTTGGAAAAATCCAAGAATATTGAGCAAATCATGAAGACGGCGATGGCAAAGCAAAAGAACGTTAGCTTAGATGTCAAGAACGGAGCGGCACAGCTGGAAGAACTCTTCGATGTAATGAAGAGTTACCGCAGAAATTGGCTCATCGCAGGAAACGAGAAAAGACAATCCACAAAAGCCAGTTTCTGCGAGGCACTCAAGACGACCTTCAGAGGACCCGCAACCGTGGCCGACCTTAATTCAAAAGCCACAATAGAGATTAGAGACCTCGACTCCCTTTCAAAGAGGAAGTAGCAGAAGCTGTAGAAAAAGTGCTACAGGACTCCATCGAAGACTTGACGATAAGCATAACAGCACCTAACACAAGAGAACAGGTCAGAGCATATACATATAACGTTCGATGACGATAAGGCTGATATACTGATGCGATTGATCGAAACCCCCAAAAACGGGTGCTTTCGCTGTTTTGGACCAGGGCACTTAACCTGGGACTGCAAAGGGTCCGATAGAAGAGGGCAAGGTGCTTGGATAAAATGCTGCCAACCAGGTAAATAATGAAAGAGTGCACAAAGCCATCCTCATGCTGCCTATGCGTGGAGGCTAAACGTATATGTCGGGTTCCGCAAAATGTATGGTATATAGGAAATACCAAAACAAATGAATATCTTACAGGCCAATATGCATAGATGCAAGACTGCTGACACACTTCTCTCGAAAATGATGATGAAGAGCGCCTACGAGAAAGAAATTGATACCTGGCTGGTAGATAACAGCTCAACCGCCGCTATATGGCTACCACCAGGGAGTAACGCCATCACTGTAGACAAAGGGAACGGCAAAGGTTTTGTCTAGCCCAAATGCGAACTTTTTACATTAATTAGCTGCTACTTGACGCCAAGCGGTAGCATACAGGAATTCCAAGAAAAGCTCGAMGATATTGAGGACACAGCCAGGTCTATAGAAGGCCAACTAATTATTGCCGGGGACCTAAGTTCCAAAGCCGTAGAGTGGGGTATGCCAAACCCCCAAAATTTCTATATATAGAAATGGCTGCGCGCCTAAGCCTAATAGTGCAAATGCAACCACGTTTAGAAGATCGGGATTTGAGAAAACTACACCAGTCATTACTCTATCATCAGAAGTCATATCAGACTCGAACGAAGGAACGAACACTTACCAGTATAGGAAAAAGGAAGTGGAACATTTCGAAACTAAATACTCGAACACACAACGCTTAATATAACAAGAGCCTGTAAAAAATTAATGCCCAAGGCTTCCCTCAGCAAACACAAGGCCTCAGTCTACTGGTGGACTGAAAATATCGCCCAACTCAGACGCACATGCCTCCGCCTTCGCGAGATCCAGGCGCAGAGGAGCCGCACCCGTAGAAGCCGAGCAATATAGAGCAGCAAAAAAGGAACTGAATCACGCCATCGACGACAGCAAACAGACTCGGATATAAAGTAGTTATGAAGAAACTAGGCGCTCGGGCAAAGCCACCTGACTTAACCGCTGTCAACATCTGATCACATCGTGAAGACACTATTCCACACAAGAATGCAGGGATAGTGATCCAGAACAAACACTAAAATCTGCGCAAATCCTCCAGTTTACCCTTGAAGAGCTGCAGCTAGCTACTGGCAAGCTCAAGGCCAACAAATCACCCGGCCCGGACGAGATCCCAGCAGAAATTCTCAAATAATCGCTGCAGAGCGCCCGGCAGTACTACTGAATCATGGAAAAAGCAATGGCTGGTGCTAATCAGTAAGGGAAAAGGAKACCCCAATTCGTCCACTATGCATGCTTGATACAGCGGGAAAGCTATACGAAAGCCTAATAAAACCCAGACTAGAAGCGGCTATTAAGGAAGCTGGAGGATTATCCCCTAGACAACATGGTTCAGACCCGGCAGATCAACTATATAAGCCATAAAAYGCGTCATTGAAAGCGAAGAAGTAGCGCAGCGTACATGGCATARATATAAAAGAATAGTGTTACTAGCGACTCTAGATGTCCGAAACGCCTTCAACAGTGCTAGATGGGTGGACATGATCGACACAAAAGTTTAAAGATACCCGACTACCTCAGGGCTGTGGTGCGGAGCAACCTTAGCAACAGAAAACTGCTGTGACGCTTCGACGATATATTAAAACTAGAAATGCCAGACGAATCATATTTAATTGGCTACGCKGACGACATTGCGGTAATAATCACATCAAGGGATACAGAAGAAGAGCGAAGAAATCTGAATCAGGTCGTGATACGGACGCAAACATGGCTCGACACACACAACCTCCAGCTCGCTACGGAGAAAACAGAGCTGCTACTGCTAACAAACAAGCACATACCTCTCGAGATAGGCATGCACACAAATACGGATATTCTTAGAACATAGAGAGCAGTAAACTACCTAGGCATTAGTCTGGACACCAGACTAACCTTCTGGGTACAAATCCAGCACCTCACAAGAAAGCCAGCGAAGATCACTTCTCAACTGAGCAGATTAATAGCCAACATAGGAGGCCCCAGCAAAGAAAAGAGAAAGCTCCTAATGTCGACGACAATCAGCGTCTTACTATACGGAGCCGATATCTGGGCAGACGCGCTTAAAAAGGAAAACCGGTGTAAGGTAATGGACAGAGTGCACCGCACAGCGTTGCATCAGCCTACCGGACAGTATCAGGCGACGCAAAATTAGTTATAAGCGGTAATGAACCAATCGTCCTTCTAGCATATGAAAGGAAAAAACTGTGTTAGCTAAAGAAATATTCTGGTATAAAAAGAGTGCAATACAATTAAACAAATACACAAATAAGGAAAGATACAATAACAACATGGCAACAAAGATGGGAGATTGAAAGTCGCGGCAGATTGACGGCCAGGCTAATAAAAGATCTAGACTTATGCACAAGCCGTAAATTGCTTTTACAACGACGCGGAAGACACATTATTTGAATACGTGCGTTGCCAATGAGAACGCGAAACAGCCTAAGATGTAAATCTCTCAATGAGRAAAAAATTGGACCGCCACCTTGAASTAATGCAAATGCGGTCCCACTTTGGGCGACGGTTCCTGTTTTTTAGTGACCTGCAAGTGGCACATACCGCTGCTGTGACGATAGCACTGATGATGCGGAAAGCATTACCCACCCCCTCACCCGCAAAAAAAAAAAAAAAATGATTTGAACTATATGACAGAAATTTACTTGGGGCAAACCTTTTCGACACTTTTCACGACAGAGAAAAATAAGGTGAATTCAGATGGTAACCCTGCCCGCTCCCAAATAACGGTTGGTTAAGCACTATTGAAAGTACGATATATCAATAACTAAATGCCTCAGAGACATAAAATATTAGATCCAGGATGGTACAAGGAGGCTTAATAGGATCCARTATGGAAAATGGGCGACGGGCGTGGCATCGGCCATATTTAAAGTAAAACACATATCTTCGGAACTGTTTAACTAAACTCCGTACATAAAATTACTAAGGAAATTGCACATATAACACAATTTTTAATTCTGATTATTTCACTTTCCAGTACACAAATCAAGCATCAATTCATAAACTTTGCATAATAGTGCATTTCGGTTATGCCATCTCAAGTTTAAAAATTATAAATTCTCAAGGCCCCAGTTATGTAGACCCCGGCTCACAGTATAAATTTTTTACTAGAAATATAGGTAAGTCTTTTATATTTTTGAATTTCGGCGAGAGTGCTTGTATGGTATGTTAAAAATAGATTCGATCGGGTCAATACTTCCCTTAGCTCATAGACCAAATTAAAATATTTTCGAACTTCCGTTTGTTTTATATCGCATATATCAACCAGGAGGTGGGCTATTTTTACAATATTAAGTGGTTGAGTTTCTTTAATAGCGGTGTATTTTTCCGTTAGGGAAATCGGGTAAAACTTTTCAAACATCCGCTTCACTTTACTCTATAGTTATTGGTTATGATATGTAAGGTGCCTTAATGAAACTGGAGGGGCATTTTATTCTATCAATAGTATGTTGCATTTCCAAAAATAAATGAAATCGGTTCAGTACTACCCCATATAAGATTTTTACACTATATATATAGAGCATAACAGTTAATCCGTAATAAATGTTAGCAAACTTAACTGAGCGAATGATATAATATAACTCAAGAACGGCTGAACCGATTTGGCTGAAAATTGGTGGGAAGGTAGCTTAGAACTAGGTTAAGGACATAATATACYTTTTATCTCTTTATATMAAAATTTAAAACAACTCATATATACAAAATGTATATTTGAAATAATAAACATTTTTTCAAAATTCATGTTTGTAAAAATCACTTGAATATATGCGGACAATTTTTAACAGATTCTTCCTTGTATTTGGAAGTATTTGGAATAGTAGAAAAGAACTGCATCCAAATACGCAGTGAAATAGATTCTAACTGGGTCAGGAATCAGTCGTTGAGTATCCACGAGCATTCCAAAAGACTGACCTTTCCAGCCGACTTTTTCGTTTTTGGACTCCAGTGGGAAATGATGGAGCTATGTATTAACACACACCGACGCAAAAATTCGGTTTTATTGCGATTAAAAAGCACTCAAACACTTCTCAGAATCAGTTATTCGTTGTTTTTTTTTTGGATTATGAACTTGCAAAGCACCCAATTTGCCCAGAGTTTTCGCCTCTTTAAGCTTAGCAAATATTTTTTCATCGGTGGATTTCCCTGAACCCGAATTCAACAGTATTTTCCCCCTAACACAAGAAATGCTTTATGATAATTTTTTTTTTGTAAGCTAACAAAAGTTGTTTCACAAAAATGCTATATCTCATTAACTAATAGTCATAATCCAACTAATAGATATCATATAGACGGTAGTAGTAGTAGTAGTATCTATGTATCAGCCACAATGAGGGGATAGTAGAATAGTAATGAAACTAAGTGAATCCATGAAATTAAATATTACTTAATAAGATAACGAATATTGATTGTAATCAATTTACCATTTCGTTGAACAATGAATGTTGAATTTTTCCGCAACATTTCTTTATATAAAGTTTTGCCAACATCTGAATGTATTTCACCGGACTTGATCTTTCCAAGTTGCAAGAGKATTAAATTTCGGTTACACTAGAACATGGGCCTCCCTTACCGTTTTTTGTACATTACCTATTAACAATTAATATAGCTTCTATAAAACTTTTAACTTTTGTTTAAAAGATTTTCTGTGTATTATAGCTTATATTCAATATATATATGATACAGTGTAGTTGGACAGATMAAATGGAAATACAGTTTGAACGTTTTTTTATTACACATTTTGTCGTTCTCACGTAGCATGCACATTGAAATATTTCACAAAAGTTTATTACAGTGATGAGGGATGTATGCGCCTTTAATCAGCATCTGCTCTTTACATCTTCTACTTGCTACAAAATGCTTTATTACACTTTATTGTGCATATTCTGAGTGTTGTTGTGGCTATATGGTGTATACGTAACTGGCTACGACAAGAGTACGTCCTAAGAATGGTTACGTAGGCTAGCATACCTGAGCAATTTCTCATCCCCTCAACGCGAACTACGTAGATACATTATGTACGCAATATCGCTCGACTTTTTTGCCTTCTTTGTACATTAACGTCACCCACYTTTGTCCTTATTTGGCCGCTGCCAACAGTTTTATGGTTTCGTTTCTCATTCTTTTGGAAATTTTCGAAATTAGTTTTTKCTCAAGTTATTTTTAATATATGGCTTCGTTTATACCTATATTTGTAAAGCCGAAGCCCATTCATCTTCAAAGAAAGTTCCGTACGCAGGCCAGGTGGGCTTGTTGTTTTGAATAATCTGTACATATGAATGTACATATATGTGTTATTAGAAACAAAGAAATAATTACTTRATTGTAAGAAAATTATAACTACAAACTATGAAATTCGTAATGTCAGTATCCCGCGTATTGATTAAAATCGAATTTTGCAACAAATTCTAAATACCCTTAAAGGTGTCCAAAATTTAACACCATAATACAAATGCGTAAAAACGTTAAAATGCAATAAACGCACATATAAAAAAATTCAAATACATGGAGTTTAATCTGAAGAAATTTATCACACTTAAGGTGCTCACGTTTAAATAAAACTATACACGGAATATCCTTCTGCCTTTATTCTCTTAAGCTTGCCACCGAGATATTATCATTCAGATGAAGCCGTGTGATGGTGAATAAATAACATGGTGTGGGTGTATTATATATATTTTTCAGTATGCGCATTAGAATGGTTTGGAATGCCAGCCGGTAAGCACCCTCCTAAAGCATATACCATACATATGTAGACCCCATAACTCCAGGCATGCTTATGTTTGTAATAGATGTATTTAATTGCGAKCGTTGTAAATGCTTTATGGCTTCTCTTTTAGATTTATTTCTTTGGGGGTTCGTTATATGTATTTATTGGACAAGGTTGATAACACTTACTGCTACATACGTATTTCTTTTTCCCTGGGTATATATGTATAAGTGTACAGTGATATGTATATACAAACTTTGTATATGCTGTCAACTGACCCGCTTGATCTGGTTTCTAGAAGGGAGGGTTGAATGATGGCAAATATGTTTGAAAAATGATAGCGCAACTAATCGAAAAATAATTGGATACCAGGGATGTGTGTATGTTTTTAGTCAGAGAAAGCTGTTGCAAATGGCGCTGACTGTCGGYAGCCCGAAATGCAGAATAAGATATTTTTGGATGCTATGACTAAGTCAGCAGCTGAAAAGTATTAAACAAAATATGGTGGAATTCCCAGATGTGTGATAAATATCTCGCGTACTTGTCGGTTGGGCTGACATGAATACATGGGCAGCCTACGTTCTTCTAAAGCTACGTATTTGTATTTAAAATACCTTAATGTATAATACATATTTATTATTGCAAGGCTTTGAAGTGAAAACAAATATATTTATTTCACAAATATTTGAACCCTGATCTTAATGCAAATATGCGTAAGCTAATTAAGAAACAATCAATGAATCTGTTTGGATAATTAAGAGATCGAAATAAAGAGATATATATACTATATATCTGATCGTTTTAACCAAAACACGTAGGCGAGCCGAAATGTACACTTGATCCGGGTTCTTCAAATTTTATCTCGTCATACAACGCAAACGCCCGAACTAATATACGAAACATGATTGATGAAGAACTAATTTAACAGTAAAACCTAAAACTAATCGAGATAATATRTAAGTATATTTGAACAATCTGGTTGACGTACGTGAAATTTCCAGATAGAGTAAARATTGATCTTGATGAAAATAGAATAATGTTATGGCAACATAAGAAGTTCGGTTTTATAAACGAAAATAATGTTCGTAATGTAATTTGTTACTTGTTGTTTAGCACAGTGAATCACGGACATTTTGAATTTGAAAATTTTTTAACAGTGAGCGTCGTCATGTCTCCTAATAAGTGTAATGTATACCTGTATGTATATGTATCTCCCAACCAAATTCGCTCAGGAATATAGGTATGTAACACCAAACCTCATATTCTTAATATACTCCGATTCTCTCTTTGATGTTTCCTCATATACCTCATCTCTTAAATTTAGCACTTTTGGTTGAGTTTATCTTACATATACCTTAATTCAGGTAATAATTGATTTTAATATAAATATTTTGGAGAAGCAAAATGTAGTAATAGAACAAAGTGAGTCTATGGCGACAGAATTCTTACATATTCAGCGCTTACCCATATTATTTTTAATTGAAATTTTTCTCTTAAATTTAATAAAATATCACACATATTGACTCTACAAAGTTAGATGGAAGGTCAAAATGGATGCAAGTTACTAAATTTCGTATATTAGGAATAAAGTAAGATTCGAATTAACCTCATTACCGTTTGGCATTACAGCCAATAATACACGTTTAATTAATTATATTAAGATATATTTCATCCTAACCGGTATAAACGGTAAAGCCAGGCGGAAGTTCGAAATTCTTATATAGGGTTATCCATTTCGAGGCTTCCTACTTTTGAAAGAAAAAATACAGAAAATTCAAATTTAAGGGGTTGTATGAGTTTCCTCGGGTAAAAATCAGTATGTGAGCTATCTTATTGAAACTCCGGAATCAACTTTTTGTCTTATTAATACGTAGAAATGCCAAAAATTGATAAAATCGGATCAATATTATCCCTACTTCTCATATGTCTAATAAAAGATTTTCAAACWTCCGTTTGGCTTTATGTCCCACCTTAGTTGAATGCTGAAAATATGTAAAATAATATTATACWACATACGTATAAACATAATGTACATTTCGTTATCCTAAAAATATTCTACCAAAAATGTCGGTTAGTGTGTTCCTTAGTATAAAGTTTTAMTAATACCTGAAGATTTTTTCCAGCCGTTGAATCTTGCAAGTTGCGAGGGTATAAAATGTTCGGTTGCACCTTAACATAACCGTTTCTTACTTGATRAGATATTTTGACTGCGAAATTATAATTTTTCTCTATAAAGGTTAGGTGAGGTTAAATTGGTGGATAATAAGCTACGCATAGACCAGTTTTGGTCCTTTGCGATACCAGAAGTGTTTCTAAGCCCATGGAGTTCTGTTTCTAAGCCCATGAGAACTAATCATCTTTAGCATGCTTGCGCTTGACGCGAATTTTAACAATCCGCGGCCTCACTATCGATAGTTCCTTCCATGTGACAAGTGCGCAAGGGATGCTTCATTGCTTCCTTGGTGCTCTGTCCTAAGCATTTCCTGCAGYCTTGCAGTCTTCTCCATTTTCATGGCCTCAGTATAGATATTTRGAGTGTTGCGCATAACTAACTTACCTTTACCACAGTCATCTTTTCCTCTTTTAGTTAGAACCTTCTTTCYCAGTTGATAAGTTTCCATGGTTCTGGTAGGTAGATTTCCGTACGCCTGACTACCATATTATTCACCGTAGAGCAGAATCGGTATAACAATAGATGTGTAGCGCCAGTGCATGAGAGAGGGAAAGAGTCCCGAGCATTTGACTAMACGCATATAAAGCATCGCTGGCTTTCCTCACTCTTTATTCCATTGTGGCTTTCCACAGCAGTTTGATGGCCAAAACTACACCTAGGTACTGGGTGTGGTTCATGTCCCAATTATCGAAGGGAACCTCCATACAGGAGTTTTTTGTTTTTTTGTGTACACAAGCAGATCCGTTTTCTYTGAGTTCAGCCTGTTTGCGATGCCCAATTCTAGACTGTAGACTTCTTCTTGATTGGCGTAGGCACCGCTTACGCGATTATAGCCGAGTACCAACAGCGCGCCAGTCATTTCTTCTTTTCGCTACGTGGCGCCAATTAGATATTCCACGTGAAGCCAGGTCCTTCTCCACCTGATCCTTCCAACGGAGTGGAGGTCTTCCTCT
>NW_017534764.1:7293-10186 GCF_001853355.1 Bactrocera latifrons | reverse complement strand
ATAATTTAAGTATGCTCTGGGCATCGGTGACTAGATCACCTTTGGGGGTTCTACAAGAGTATGCTCCGGTCTTGAAACCTTCTGTAAGCCGCCGCAGTTTTTCGTAGAATATTCGAGCATTACCCCTATCGGCCAGCTTTTCAAGCTCTCCGTACTCACGCATTTTGGCCTCTTTCTCTTTCTCTGTCTGCAAATGCGTCTCGCTTCCCTCTTCAACTCTCGGTATCTATCCCATCCCGCACGTGTTGTGGTCGATCTTAACGTTGCGAGGTAGGCAGCCTGTTTTTTCTCCGCTGCGACACGTTACTCCTCTTRGTAGCAGCTGTTCTTTTGTACTTTCCGAAAACCAATGGTTCGGTTGCGGCTGTACGTAAAGAGTTTGAAATGCCGTCCCACAGTTCCCTTATCTAGACTGTAGACACCTACCAGTTTTTAAGATGGCAATATCATCCGCATATGCCACTATCTTAGGGGCTTTTGCCTTTAAAGTTTAAAGGTATGAAAACTACCCTAGCCTTTCTTCATGAGTATGGTACATAACTGAAAGTCATGCATCCGTTCGTTTTTAGCCATGACACGGATAGGCGGATATTGTGTAGCATTGCTGGAATGAGTTCGTCCGTACCGGGAGATTTGTTCTCCGTAAAGATGTGTTCGCGATCTTTACCGCCCTGGTAGAAAACGCACACTGACTAGTTATTACAATAAGTCTTGGCAATTGTCCGTCCACTCCCCGCTACTTTTGCAAATTAGATCACGCGAAGCGGAGGTTTTGAATTACAGTTTCTAAAGTCTCGCTAACTCGTTGGTTAATAGTATCCGCTGTAGAGATCATAGTTTGTATTCCTGTGATTTCTCCTAACCTTGATCCTGATCTTTGCTTCCGATCTAATGGAAAAGTAGATGTACCTATAGTCAGAGAACGACGGAGTGTTTAGCACTCTCCAGTTTCTACCAATGCGCCCCTAGCTTTTTATAGAGTTATAATTAGAACGTTTCTGGAAGTGGGTTCTATGAAGGTAGGTTCCTCACCTCGATTAACTACCACTAGACTAATTTGATAAATATAATTGTGCAAGGACTCACAACATTGATTGATTAAAAACCGCCCCAAACCGCGTAGTCGCCAGCCTTTGGAGTTCTGCCATTGGCACCTCGCAATCCCGTAGCATATAGCAGAATGCAAGTCGTCCTTGACAACCTTCACTACCACAACCGTCTTACTTACTTAAGGCAATATGGGAAAATTGGCTTTTCTTCACCAATATCGCTGATCATACCTTCTTAATTATCCACGTTACCCGCCACTCTTGTGACATTTAAKGCTCCACGATCAAATACCGTTTTGCAAACTCATTGGCTGCCCCGCTGCTTTGGAAGTTGTCGGTTTGTCCACGTGCTTGAAGTCAAGCTTCCTAGCTACATCATTGCACTTCTTCTTTTTCGAGGTCGCCTTCATTTCGCCTTCCGTCGAACGTTGCCTCTTTRCACCCATATGCTTCTCAATGCGGTGAGCATACGCTGGATCCGAGGCATTGCACCAGTTTCTAGTGGCAAAGTGTGTCCGGCCGTTCTTTACCTCCTTTCTAGCCTAAGCCAACCATTTCACCACAATTTCCTTCAGATTGGAATTGCCGTCGAGACGGTTGGACATTGCGACCGCCGCCTTTTAATTGCTTCCTGCTTGTCTTCTTCCGGGAACCCTTCTGTTGTCAGGGTTGGAACCATCTGTCGCCTGCAAAGGAGAGCGAAGAAGATTTTCTTCTGCGTTACTGCCTATAGCACATTCTTGGTCCGAGTGTTCATGTACTGTGGCACCTGTGCGCTGTAAAGCTGGTTTGAGTTGTAATGCTACTACCACTATTACAACCAACCGCTAGCGACAAAGCGACGTTTGGACTGATATCCCAGTCCGCTTCGTTCCTTCTTTTTTCTCCATGATGAGTTTTAAAATTCGGAACTCTCCACCACTAGCGTTTYATACCTACCGCCAGGTACCTCATTAGTATTGGCCGTTGTACTACCTATTCAACGATAATTGGGAAAATGCGTCAGCCTTCGCAAGGAGTCGCATGCTAGCAATGTAATGACTCTGTCAGGAAYATGCTTGACATCATGAAATTGTAAACAGCGACATCCATTGCCCAGTCGATATCCGTAAGGAGGATACAGCTAAGAGGATTTTTTCCGACCTTTTTTCTCGATAAATTAAAACCCGTCCACGCTTTACTKTGGGTGACSCACATACTACTACAACCATCTATATGATTTCTATTAGTTAGATTATAACTATTAGTTAACGATGTATAGCATTTTTGTGAAACAACTTTTGKTAGTTTACAAAAAAAAGCCTTTGACTCGCTTTTTGGCACGCTCTCGCCGCCCCGGCCGGCCGGCACCGCCAAAAATGCCACGWCCCGCAATTTTTAAATCTGCAATATTTTCAAAACCCGTTAAAGGAGAAGCAGCGGAGAGAAAACAGGCTGCCTACCTCGCAACGTTACGATCGACCACAACACGTGCGGGATGGGATATATACTGAGAGTTGAAGAGGGAAGCGAGACGCATTTGCAGACAGAAAAAGAAAGAGGAGGAAAATTCTACGAAAAAATGCGGCGGCTTACAGAAGGTTTCAAGACCGGAGCATACTCTTGTAGAACCCCCAAAGRTGATCTAGTCACCGATGCCCASAGCATACTTAAATTATGGAGGGAACACTTCTCCAGCGTGCTGAATGGCAGTGAACGCACAACGCCAGSAGAAGGCGAACACGATGCCCCAATCGACGACGATGGAGCAGACGTTCCATTGCCCGACCAGGAAGAAGTTCGAATAGCAATTGCCCGCCTGAAGAACAACAAAGCGGCGGGGGTCAATGGATTGCCGGCCGAGC
>NW_017534764.1:876-6315 GCF_001853355.1 Bactrocera latifrons | reverse complement strand
GACTGGCGCGCTGTTGTTAACTCGGCTATAATCGCGTAAGCGGTGTCTACGCCAATCAAGAAGAAGAATATTTTCAAAAATATTCATATTGTGTTGCTTAAAATTGCTTGGCTGTTATTTATCGTAAAAAGTAAATGACAAACATTTTTTCCCCCAAAGATGCTGTTGATATGTTAGAACTTTCGATATCGCATCACTCTAGAATATTACCGTCATACAAACTGAACGATCGGAATAAAGGGTTTCTACGGAAAGATTTTTAATTTAAGGAGATATCTTCAATAAACTTTGCRTGTGTTATTATCTCAGACAGCTACGCAATCTCCGAAAAATGTGTGTAGATCCTTAAGCTAATGTATACCAAACTGAAAGAATCAATAAGATTTAAATATATTAATGGTTTAAGTTAAGTAGATTATTTTATAGAAACAAATTCTTTTTCTTTTGAATTTTACAACTTAGTGAAAAATATTATTATAAATCGAAAAACTATTAGTTTTGTAGGAAATCTATTGCTTTAAGATCTCGACTAAGTTATGTATTAACAGATATTCATTATGACATAAATGTATTTTATATATGCATGTATATCCATATGTATGTATACTTTTATACTCTTACAACATGTTGCTATCGAAATATACATATATTAGGATGTGAATAAAGTCTTGCGGTATTTTCGCTAGTTGGCGCTGAGAGCGCGTCGTTCTAGTTTATTCATCGCATCGGGTCATGCAATACCTTTTTGGAAAGCTTATTTCATGCGTTAACACTTGTTTCATTGATTGTCGTTTCTTTTAAGTCGTTCGTGAGTTATAGCGTCGCAAACATGGAGCAAAATGAAGAGAAAATACGGCATATTTTACAGTACTACTACGATAAAGGCAAAAATGCATCTCAAGCCGCCAATAAAATTTGTGCAGTTTATGGACCCGGTTTCAACGTTTTCGTTCTGGTGTAGAGGTGGTCTAAGATGCGGCACGCTCCGGAAGGCCTGTTGTCGAAAATTGCGATAAAACCGCTGAATTGGTCGAAAGAGACCGGCATAGTAGCAGCCGCAGAATCGGTCAAGAGCTGGGCATGAGTCATCAATGGTCGGGATGACGAAAAAAGTTGATAACCGAATAACTGTCTGTCCGTCCGTCGAGAAAACAATAACCTGTGTAAAAATTAAATAAGATATCTTGAAGGAACCTGATGCATATGTTTACATATGTTCATTGGCAAAAAGCTTTCTACAAACTGATATCAAAATTGTCTGGCAAAATATGGCTACAACGTATACGTTTTGTTCACCTAACGGTTGTTTGTATCACCTAAACATAATAGAGTCAGATGTAGGGTTATGCATATATAAATGATCAGGATGAAAGACGAGTTGAAATCTAAGTGACTGTCTATCTGTGCAAGCGATAGCTTGACTAAGATTTAAGGTATCGAGTTCGTAGATGATCGTAATCGGACCAATGCCACGCTTACAAAACGGCATTAAACAAAAAAGTATTCATGCCATAACTAAGCGAATAAATTAGTATATAGAACTGTAATTTGGCACAGCAGTTTTTCCAGCACCCGAAATCTTCCGTCTTTGACCGTTGCCAGTTAAATGAGTRCAAAATGTTCGAATACAACCAAACTTAGCCTTTCCTTATTTTTTGCTTATATTTTTAAATTCTCCCCCAAGAGTTAAATGGTTTATTAATAATTTTACTACTCTGAAAAAATATAAAGGAACAAAAATACAATCCGGAAATTAGTTACTTTATTTCAAAAACAAAATAAAAGTCTGTATGCATTTTTGTATACATTAAATAATGCCAAAATTCCACTGAAGTTACAAATTGTGGCAATGTATTCAGATTAAATTGTTAATAAATCCAATTAGATCCGTAACTGAGAGTACTTAGTTTGAGGCGACGTGGCAAATCGGTGAAGATTTAAAGACGCGCTTTTCTAGAGAAGTTTTGGATGAAATTCGACTGAGTTTGCTCAGAAGCAAAAAAAAGTCAAAAGATGTTACCGACTACTACATAAATTAGAAATGTTATAGAACTGTGATAAATAGTTCATAGTKTTCTTCGCATATTCCGCGCACGTCCTGTAACGAAAGCGAACTTTGAACGCTTCTTTTCGTCACTTCGTCGCATAAAAAAATGTCTGAGGATGAACATGTTTCAAGACAGATTGTTTGTCCTGACTGTAGAAGAAGTTCTCGAAAGCCATGATATTAAACTGTATAAAACTGCTATGTTTAATATAATAATATTACGTAAGTAAATGTTTATTACAAATATATATTGAGATCAATTAATTTTGGATCAACCTTACGACCTAACCTGAACCAAACTAGTCCACATGGCTGCCATATAAACAGCCCTATCGAAATAAAGTAYTTTCAAGGAAGTTTTTTGTATTAATAAATCGTATTATACGCTCGGTGCAACCGAAGTCAATGTGTTTTATGTAATTATATTCTTGCAACCGTTGCTACAGAATATAATACTGTTGTTCACCAAACGGTTGTACATTTCACTTGTAACTAATCGAAATAGATATATAGTTATATACATATATAAATGATCAAGGTGACGAGAAAAGTTGAAATTCAGGTGACTATGTGGATTCCTTAGCAAAAAAAATAGAGTTCATTGGTGGACGTAATCGGAACACTGCCACACCCACAAAACGCTTTAACCGAAAACTTATAAAATACCATAACTAACCACTAAATTAAGATATAAAACTCTTATTTGGCATAGGGGATCGATGAAGCAAGGACCACCAGTGAGCGAAAAGTTTTGAAAAAGTATTCGTGGCCCGATCTCTAATAAGTTTAATATACACATCTCCTAAACCACACAGCTTATCGCAAATATTATAAGATTTCCTACTGAGAGTGTGAAAATGGATTAATTCGGAAGATAGCCGTGCACACTCCTCAAATAACGGTATTGTTAAAAATTACTAAACAAAAAGGAATGAATCACCAAGATGGTATGATTACTGCAGAGACAACTGTGTAAATTGAACGATGGGCGAGGCACCGCCCACTTTTTTGGAAAATCCATATCCCCATGTCACAGTGCGAAAATGGGCGAAATCGGACTACTACCATACCTAATTTCCACATAGCACAATTTTAAATTCCATTCTGTTCTTTCACTTTTCAGAACGCAAGTCCAGAAGCAATTAATGTAACGGAATAAAACTTAACACGAATAATGCCTTTAGAGTATTCCACCTTATGACTAAAAATTCCAAATTCAACAAAAACTATTTAAGCCTCCACATACCGCATGTTTGGACCCCAGTATCTATAATTGACTTTTTACCGAAAACATCGGCCAGTATATGGGATACATAATTGATATTCAGAGAATACCTATTCCTGATAATAAAATCTCTGTTTATCAAAAATGGGTTGAAGCAGGTTAATATATTCCCCAGTTCACATATTTCTATTACACAAATTTATGATAATATCAGGATTTTCGAACATTCGACTGGCTTTACTTCATATGATTGGTGGTTGTGTGAAAGGTATTTTATGAAATCCAGCTCCAGGTCAATACTATCCCCAACTCTCGTTTTTCTAGCAAATCTTATTTCGAATATGTTGGTCAGAGCATAAGTTATATATGGTGTATGTATGTTTAACATAGCTGGGATTCCGATCCTCTGGTTGACGTTTTACACTTAAAATATTTCCCTGACTTTGACTCCTGCTAGTTGCAAAAGAACTTAGCCCTAACTTGCCTGTTTTTTTTTTTTTTTTTTTTTTTTTTTTTTGTTTTTTTTAATAGTTCTTTGCCCTTTCTTGCCTTTTTTTTTTTTTTTTTTTTGTTTTTGTTTGTAGGTCTCTATTATTCGTAGTGGAGCTCTGAGACCATTTTGTCATTCTATTTAGTTTCCATTTTGTGACACTTAAGTAAACGGTGACTATCAGCTTTCTTCGTCATCCTCGAGCAGGTTCACTGACTGTGCCTAGGTTTCTGGTGCGCGCAGTAGATCCATATTTTCTTTACGGTCAAAAATGTGTTAGTCTTAACGTACATACTAGACGATAGTAATTTTCTCTTGCGATAGTGGCAAAACTAAAGAGAGGCGAAATTAGCTTTTACTTGCACACACCTTATGCAATAGTAACTCATATTCACTTTTTGGGATTGTTTGGAAATATATACATATGCAAAGTCTTGTGCTAAACCCAATCGTTCACATTTCCAATTTCAAGTAGTACATTAGGATGGCAAATCTAATTAAGCCCCCACTTTGATGGATGATTCGCTATCGACAACAAGTTGGCTAAGGTGTTGTTGCATCACAATGCAACTACAAATGCTTAATGCACTGCTTAGGTAGAGAAGTGTAGGAGGTGCGCTGTCTCAACGCGTAGGAAGTGCGTTGCATGTAAATTTGCTCATCATTTTTAATAGGAAATTATGATGTTGACGTAGATTCGGCTGCTAAAATTGTCTTTGTTACTTTATTACGTCTATTTTTGCCGACAGTTGAAAGCCAAATGGGACGACTATTTCCAATTGCGTGGTCAAACCATGAAGTTTTATTTTGTCTAATATAGTTATTCGTGGCACGTTACGCACTTCTGTATTATTTGTTGAAAGTCGTATTTGCAATGAATGCAATTTGCAGTCGAACTGCATTCGTGAAATTAAAATTTGCCTTTCCCTGCATAAATGATTTGATACGCTGCTGTTTAGTTTATTTTCCACTTCACTACCTACTTGTCTTACAACTGCACGCCCTGACGCTATATTGGGAAATTGCGAACGCGAAAACACTGCTAGTTGACGCGACTGTTATGCCGATTACAAGTGCATGCGAGAATACGTGTCTAAAATCCGGCAGAGCAGTCATACGTGCTTTTCAATATACCTCTTCACGCACATATGTATGRATATACATACWTACATTTATAGGGAAAAYGTAGTATGAATTACACTCGTATACGATTATAAGGCGACCATTGAAATACTTTGGAATTTCTATTGTASAGTTGGCTTATTATCACGCCTACCTAAGTTACGAAAGCATTCAGCCTACCGCAAACGATGTGTATTTTTATAAAAAATTTAATAATTATTTATATGTGAGCGAAAAAAAAAAAAAAAACCACGGGCTCCCACAAATTACTGACATTTTTTACGGCAGAAATGCGATTCATACCAAACATTAGCTCTCTTCGATTCGCCTTTTCTGTGCTCGAAATCTGCGCGCACTGTAAAATCGTTATTGAGATGAATTCGTACAAAAGTACGTTATTAAAGTTTAAGAATAGATAAGCTAAGAAGCTTTGTTTTGTATGTTGYTCATATGCCTATTAATCGGAAAGCGATAAAATGCCATAACTAAGTCCTAAATTAAAACATAGCCCTATAATTTGGTACATTAATTTAAAAAGCAGGCAATACCTACTTA
>NW_017534764.1:0-407 GCF_001853355.1 Bactrocera latifrons | reverse complement strand
TATGTGTCTGGAATTGGCGCCAAATTGCTAAAAGAATAAACGATTGGCACGCTGTTGTTAACTCGGTTATAACCTCATACCCATCCTGTGAAGATGGGTGATTTCGGATTATAAAYCCACCAACTCTCAAATAGAGTTTTTGTTATAAACTACAAAAAGTGCGATATATCTAAGTAAAGCGCCAAAAACTAATAAATAAAATTTTACACCCGAGATCGTGCAAAAGGGCCACCGGTGTCGAAATTGGACWATTCCTCTGGCACCGCCCCCATTTAGGTGTARACCAATGTATCTTGACCTACGCCAAATTMGTCAATAAAATTCGGTAGCTATATTATCGTGAATCAATTCGGAACGAACTATTCAATCCCCGAAATACCAAATTTGTTGACATCAGTTCCTATAGC
>NW_017534763.1:0-30288 GCF_001853355.1 Bactrocera latifrons | reverse complement strand
AGATTTGACGTCGTTTTTTCAAAATTTAGACCTTTTGGTTCGAGTCACGTATTGACACAATTCACACCCAAAATTCTCTCGATGCCAACAGCGCTCTTTACTTACTTTTGTCGGTATGTGACTTCCTAACCTTCATTGAATGATTTGTGTCCCTGAAATAGATACCTGTGCTCATGATAGAGAAACACTCTTGCAACATTTTCAACGGTTACGTGGCCGTGATTCCGTTGGAAACGCAAATTTTACAAATAAACATCTGTCAGACACACACCAGTTGACATCTGGTGATCAAACTTCATACGGGCACAAAAAGGACAAGAGGTTAAAAGGACCAGTCCGTGTCAAATTTGTTAAAGATAAACTGCAATAAATTGTGGATTCCATAGCAACCGAGCCATTGCCTATATCAGCCTTCAAGAACTTGATGTATAATAATTTGTAGTCAATAAAATAATATAAGTTTTGATTAGCACAAGGGCTTGTTGTCCACTTCTCGCAAAATAATGCGGTTTCGTCTTAAAATCTTCTAACAAAAAGCACTTCTAGTGCAATTCGTAGCATAAAGTATTCCAAAAGTGACCGCCCCTCGACGAAAGTTGACAACAATCGGGAAAACGTATGGTAAAACGTCATTATCTACTTGAATATACTATATAAAATATTTTCCACACGAGTATATCATTTATCCGGGAGTACTCAGTTCATTTGTTCCAACAAGCCAACGGCACATAATTCGCCCGCCAACACGCATTATTACCTTCGTAGACACATAGATCTTGGATTGGCAATATTGTCAGCTCATCGCGTCTGCAAATTCAAATTTAGCTTCTGTAAGCAATAACTTCCCATTACAGCGCACTTTGCTGACGAGTTCGCCAAAGACCCAACACTCACTTTAACTTGCCACTTAGAATAGCATAAATTTCTTTACTTTATTGAGTCGCAATTTTTCGTCTTCACTTAGTCTGCGCTTCATATTGTTTCGCTAAGTAAGAAACATTTCGTATTTGCTCACAATAAGAGTAATTTACTTTCTCGGAGAATGCGTCAAGCGTCAAAGGACAGAACGTGTAAAATTGCAGCACAAATTTTCTTTAATAAGTCAAAGACAATGTGTTTGTGAGCAATAGGTCCCAGGGATGCGCTTCTAGGTATTTATTTACAGCATAATGAAAGTCGACGATATTTACCGTTCACAATAAAGCAACACATAAGCTTTTGGAACGATGTGGGTGAATGCAGTTCTGAAGAAATGAAACATTTACTCTGCTCTCTAACTTTTCTTGGAAAGCTAATTTTTATCAATTAATTTCGAAGAAAAATTCCTTTTAATAAATTAGCAGACTGTTTATTGCAAGAATGAAAACTAAACTACTGTTGATTTTCCCTTAAAGGGATTTCCAAAAGCGGTACAGAGGCTATTTTTGGTGAAAAGACCGCTATTTTCAGATTTCATGACTACCACAATTCGACTATAAACGCTTCTGTTAGCCAAGTTGCCTTTTAAATTGCAGAAATAAATAATTTCAGGTTGCCTTTCGCTGGCATACATTTAAGGCGACTTTATCGGAGTGGCAAATACATTCAGCATTTTGTGGAGAGGTATCGAAGTAATGAGCCTGAGCCGTCATGTGCTCATATGTAGCAGAGACCATAATAAATTTACGACAATTAGGGAATTTCTGAAATTGCCATTTCAATTACATCTCAACACTTCCTGTTTATTTAGACATTTGCTTCCTGCGGTCGTGTGCTGGTAGCGCCAGTAACACCAACAAATGCTGATGTTTATAATTAAATAAATGCAACAATTTTCCCGTTTTCTCAGCAATAATTCAAACAAATGTTGGTAAATGAGCCACAGTCGTTACCACCAGAACACAATTTATGTTCACCATTTGTTGTGGTCCTTTGCGCAGAAGGTATGGATGGCGCTTGAGACGGCTGGTAGGCCTCAGAGGCTTGACTAAAAATACACCGATACAGGGTGAGACACACATCAAAAGCTAATTTTCAAAGTTCAACGCAACCATCTCTGAAGCTCACTCGATATAACATATATGGGGATCCACAATTGAAAAAGCACCAGTTGATCCATATTTACTAAATTCAAGAGGCACTTAGTTAATTTAATTTTTGAGTTCATTGCTGATTTCTCACACCATCTCTCTAATAATTGGCTTCATTCCGTGACCGCAAGCCACTTTCTCTTTTGTAGATGATTGTCCGCAGTTCCATTCTAAATCGAGGTAGTGTCAAAAATTTCAACTGCCACCGTATATGGATAACCCTATATATACATACCGTACTACCTTATTCTTTAAACGCGCAATTAGGGCGTTCATTCTACTTAAATTTCATTGATGCTAATTTTCGCCAAGAGCAAGCCGAGTCGCAGTTGCCAAAATCATTTCTCCATACTCAAAGTTACACAGGTATATTTGTACATACATACATACATACATACATACATAAGCCTCACATTAAGAATTTCAATTCATACTGTCGCAAAGTTTGAACTTCGCCTCCGCCCATTGCTACATTGCGAGCTAATGCCGTGTGGGCTCAATATGGCGCCAAATTGACACATAAATAATATTTAATGCTCCAAATCCAAACCGTCAGTGCTGGAAAGTTCACGTTTACCTAGTATCTACCACGAATGTGTGTGTGTGTACTAAAGATTGTAGCAATAACGCGGCGGCTTAAGCTGCAACAAAAAATGTTGCACAAAGTTGATATGCCATGGCAACGGTGATAAGTTGGGGCACACTCGGCAGCCAGTTCTTCGTTTTATTCTCTGCGCTTTGCAAATCGTTTTTAGAGAGCGCTAGACGATTTATGTGACCATTTTCGGATTTGGCAACTGTCATTTCGCGGTTTCCCTCCAGACTGCGGTTTTTGTATTCGAGCGCCCTTTCGACCATCGTCTGCCACGCTTTCGGGTTTTGACTATCGAAATTGGTGGTTAAAACTAAAAGTAAAACTGCAATGATTGCACCAATTGTAAGACACTAAGGGCAGCAATACAAACCAACTATTCAATGCAAATCTTATTTATGGGTAAGAAAACTTTAAACCAGCGAGGTATAACCAGTTAATACTATTTACGGTACATACCGTCAATTATTTAGTAATCTCTTTGAATTCGTGTTTAAACAAAGCATTTTACAAGTAATCACCCTAAAAGCATTTCTCGCGCTGTTGCTCAGCAATCACGAGTCAGCTTCTGAATTCACGCACAATTCTGGCACTCCGATTCCCCGAAGGTCATTTGAAAAAAATATGAATGCTTATCTTAGTACGCATATAAATGCAACAAGTCGTTATCTTTAAGCACTGTTGTCTTCAGCGGGTAGTACCCTTTCTCCAAGTGATAAATGTTCCTTCCCGGCACTGCACTGTATGAAATGTGAAGGGACTCTAAGCACATATTAATCCGAATGAAGCGAGTGAGTGTGCGAATCGACTGAGTAATGTTGTAATGATTAATTGCATGACATATTTCTCGCGCATTTTTCTACTTTTCATATATTTATATTTGTGGTTTGTTGCTGCGAAAAAAAACAAAATAATTATAATATATTATGGATCATATGTATAAGTGACATATTAGAGAGGTTTGAGGATAATTTTAAATAATAGAATTTACGAGCTCCACCGCCAAGTGCATTCGTACTTACTTCTTCTGGTTCCATGACGATTTTTGTGGCTCACTGGAAGTAATGTATAACCCTTAACTTTTGGCAGGGAACTCTACCGCAATTACCACCACCGGTGGAACCATGCGTGGTCATAAGGATTCGATCGTTTAAAAAAGACTGGCTACAAAAAGAAGTTCGATATTTGGATGCCACATGAATTGTCTGTGAAAAATTTAATAAACCGAATTAACATCTGCGATTCTTTGCTGAAACGAAATGAAATCGAACCATTCCTGATGCGAATGGTAACAGGAGACGAAAAGTGGTCCAATACGACAATAATGTGTGAAAAAGATATTGGTGCAAGCGTGGTGAAGCTCAACAAATGGTCGCAAAGCCAGGATTGACGTCTCGAAAGGATGCTGAGTGTTTGTTGTGATTGGAAAGAAATTCATCCAGCCTGATGAGATTGAAGCAAGCAATTGAAAAAAAACGCCCAGAACTGATCAACAGAAAGACCTTCATCTTTCATCAGGACTACGCTATAACACACATATCTTTGATGACTCGGCAAAAACAGGGAGAGCTTGGGTAGGAGCACCATATACGAGCCTGACTTTGCACGATCGGACTATCATTTGTTTGGGTTAATGCGGAACTCCCTTAATTGAGTAAAGTTGGCTTCAAGAGAACCCTGTGAAAATTACTTGTCGCAGTTTTCGCCGAGAAATCTACACTGATCGAATAATGTCTCTAKCGAAAAAATGKCAAAAAGTGGTCGAACCMAATGGTACATATTTGGATCTTTATAAATATAAAACAAAAGTTGAAGTTTGATTAGAAATACGAAAAGATTTTTTCGACTACCGAATATTAGTATGGTATTTATATACAAAACTCAGTCAATATGAGTATCTTCGCGCCAACAAATGACTTTTTGTCGAAAATTTATTAAAGCCGCATAAGTTGATATTATGTAATAAGCACTGATTAGAAAAAAGGAAACATTTTAAAATTTTCATGAAATTACATATTATTGCAATACATATAGATCCTAAAAACATAATTTTACTACTTAACTCTCTATTTTCATAATCAAAGTAAAACGAATGCGAACCATTTAAACTCTTCCATCGCAAATTTCCGCACGAAATCAATCAAAGTTCTTGCGAACAGCTCAACAACGCGGAAAGTTGAAGTGCAAAAGTGCACACTAACTGAAATTGCATTGGCCCACGCCACCCACTGGAGCCCCGCTCTTCCGACGAAGGCAATCGCGGCAACAATAATAAGGATGAAATTGCGAAGACTATGTCCTCTGTGTGGATGGCAAGCCAACTTGAAGGGGGATTCTGAAACAACAACTCCGAAAACAACWGTGCATAAAAGTCGCCCAGCTGCTCATACTAAAACTTAATCGCTACTACATAAATACACACATACAGCATAGACATTGTGGAGCCAGGTCACTGCAGCCACTATCAAAAACAATTTCCATTTGAGCGTAGTGCTTAAACACTGCAACAAATTATAGTAATTCAGGAAGGTTAAGGAGGGCGGCTTGGGGATCAGTAGCCGACCGCCGGATGAACCAGTTGAATGCGGCAATAAAAGTTTTAATCCATTTCCAGCGTGAGCATTGCACTGACATTGAATTAAAGTTGCGAAATTCTTGGTAGAATCACAAAAACAATACCAAGCCCTTCGCACTGTTTGGAGAAGGTAGAATGGGTGGCAGTGTTGTGAAAGGTAAGCTCCACAAACAAATTTCGTCATTTGTTGAAGCACGGAAATGGCATAAAATTATTTTAATGTCGCTCAAAAATGATTGTTTGCTGCATTTAGCGCGTAGCTGCTCCCATAGCTGCGCCCAGCTGCGGAATAGCGGAGTGGAAGAACGGCAAATACCATTGCTTCAACATATGTACCAACGGACATACTTATTTTATTCTTTAGTATCGCTCAGAACCCATAAATGTGCTCTAACAAATAATCTAATGAACCACAGCTGTAACTTAGGCTCGGATACATCAGTGGTTCCAGTGGAGTAATTCTATAATTTGTGAAAAAGTGTGTTGGGTTGACCTTAACGCCYTAACTTAGGAGGTCGGACTATTTGAGTAATGAATGTTCAAACTAAAGACTACTTATATTGGGGAAGAATAACAGTCATTGCTCATCTCTCCTTTATTCGTTATGGTTTCTTCATGTTATTCGATTAATATATAGAGGGACTTCGAAAAGTTGTTGGATTTTAAAATTGGATTGGCTTGTCCATGGCTTGACAATTATAAAACTTTTTGGCATTGGTTGAAAGCGTAGATCGAACTCACACCCTAGGCTGTGGTAAGGCACATCTCTATAATAACTGTACCGAATTATTACATTCAATCAACGTCAGGCGATATTATTTTTAGAACGACTTCCTATCAAAGAAGATTGATAAGATTAAAATGTTTATTTGATTAGATACTAACATTTTATAGTTTATTCATGTGCCTCTTCAATAAAATGTTATTGAGAATTGCCAGAATTTATCAAAAAAAATTCTGTCGCTAAAAAGTTTTACAAGAAAGACGAAAATTASAGCGAAATTGATAAGAAACTACAGCTTCCTGTAAAAACTTCAGATTTATTTGATTTGGCCGCGAAAGTGGCTATTAAACTTAGAGAATCTGGATTCTTACAATAACGTGTATCTGAATGGACTCGCCAAGCCGAACTTTGTCAGCTCTTACTCTGTCCAGTGCTCTGAGAGAGCCAGTGAGCCTCAAAGCTCCGTGGAAGGGTTTACTGTCGGGAGCTTTCTTCAGTTGCAGACTTCCTGACTATTGCAGTGTCTTCCAAGCCGAGGTTGCAGTCATTAAAGCAGCAGTAGATCTGCTTCTCTGGAGTGCAGCCCCCGTTAGAGAAGTGACCATTCACTCAAATAGCAGAGCGGCGATACTAGCTTTGAACTCATTTACAGTGCATTCAAGGTTGGTCGAGGAATGCCTAACTTCGATATTAATAGCATCAAGTGTCTTTATGATAAGATTGGTATTGGTGCCGAGCCATAGCGGAATCGCAGGAAATTGTAAAGCTGATGAGCTAGCRAGGAAAAGCACCCTAGAACTGCTATCGGTAGAATGGAAGCTTGGCTTAGTGYCGGGCACCATCGGTACTTGCGCTGTCTCAAAAGCCTTTTGAACCAATATTTACCGCAGGAGCTATATTTKACCGCCATTGAGGCTTTTAACAGGCATCCATGCTGTAAGGTTGGGAATTTTACCGGATGCCATTTAAGGAAGCTGTTTGAAAGAWGATGAGGTGGAAACCACTCAACACTTCCTCCTTGAATGTCTCGCRYAAACCTTCAGRCATCCCACCGAACTGGAGGGAGTTGAAATTAAGCGCCTATGAAAATWTGTATTGGCTACTAAGCAGTTCTTCTTTTCTATGGTTTCACAAAAGACTACATATAATAGTCCACGTGCGACCATCGATCAGCCGTCTAACCTAACCCAACATAATAACCAAGTTCTAGCAATAATTGTSTATTTGAACATCTCATTAAAAGTTCTCATTAAAAAAATGAGCACAACTAACTGGCATCCTTTTTACTAATGCGGCCCTGATCCAGCCGGTATTAATATTTYATGCTGATAAATCATCTTCTACCTTTGCTGCAGGTAAGCACATCAATTCATGTCGTGATCTCTACCGTTTTTGTGCCAAATGAGGGTTGAAGTAGCCAGCAACTTTTAACTTCAAAAGAAGAAAATTGAAATCACATTTTCATTAAATAATTGAGATGCCTGGACGGAAATCGTGAATTACTGCGACGCAAATAAATGAAATTATCCTTCTCGTTCATGGGGAAATTATCCAATTTTGTATCACCAACACATTAAAACACGGTTTAAATGCGGCGCMCACTCTACAAAAATCACACACTCACATGGAAGAGCACACATACTGGTACATACATACATATATGGAGAGAAAAGGTAAAAATTACTGCAAAAGAAGCAGAAAAAGAAGAACATTAAACTGCCTTTGAGGTGCGGYAGGCAAAAGCTTCATTTGACAGCGACTAGAGAGGAGGAGGATTCCCGATGCGGTTTCAAATTCTCATTAGTTATTATAAGTGGTGACCGCTAAAGACCTGTCAGCTAAATTTGTATCGATAGTCATGGACTCGAATTCAAYTTTCCCTGTGCCCAAGGAGAATACCCGTAATATATATAGCATCGATATGGAAAAAATCGTGTGTTCATGAAAAATTATTGGTTATGGCCCCCAGTGACTTTTTCCGTTGTCAGAAGAAAATGCTCGAAGGAAAGATATTCAGCGACGATGAAAAGGCAATCTTTGAGACCGAATCTTGCTTTAATGGAAACTTTTACTACAAAAAATTTAATATGCAAAATTTGGGAGATCGCTTTAACCGCCGGTCGTTCATAAGTAATAAAACGGTACGAGCTTTCAATCCACTTGCTATATGCAGTATGGGTTAGGTTAGATTATACTGGTCCATGACGGTCACGCCACACATAGACCTACTAATGCCAGTTAGAGGTTCAGTTTRATTTGATCTGAAATCATTCTCTTTCGTATTGACTTATACTTAGGGACCAGGCAGCAAAAATATATTTATTTGTTCGAACATTGAAGTCGGCGAGTTTTTCTGTAGATTCACACATGGCATACACGTATGTAGTGTAACATACCTCAGTCAATTTGAACGACTAAGGACTTTGATAGACAGAGSTTGCATCTTCGAATGTGGAATGAATTCACTTCGAATTCGATTCTTCAAAAACCACCAAGCACAGTCGTCGATTCTTCCACAGATTCCCGTTGGGGTTTCACCATTTCGCATACATACAAACTATGCACATGGATGAGTATATTCGAATTTAAATAAATACATAAATGCGGTACGAGCAGGTAATGTTACATTTATTTTATTGATTATATTTACCCACATATACAGTTTTTAATATTAATAGCGGTGATTGGGAGCCAATGTTCAGCATTCAAGATGAGCTCAACGCAGCTCTGCGAAGCTTATCTCTTTTCTTCCCAGAAATAAGCACTTGTGAAAGGTCTCCGCTTGAACGTGATTTTATTAGCATTTCGTAAAGCGTCTCTCGCGCACTCACCCTTCGCGTACCCCTGTGCCCTTAATAGGAATATTCGAGGGTTGCTATTTTTAATGTTATCAGTGGCGCAATRAACGAGGGGTTTAAACAGTTGTTATTGTTTTCGAAGTTGTAGTAAGGAAGGTATTCAGGCCATTATTGAAGTGTCGTAAGAAAGGCAATTATATTTTTACCTTCCATTTTTTTATTAGTTATTTATTAAAATTACAAAAATGCAGGAAAAATCGAAGAAGGTAAAAATTTCAAAAATTAGCTGCTGATGAAGTGGGATGTCAAAAACCTGACACGTGATCATTCCCACTTTTTCAAAAAAAAAAAATATATATGTACATATATATATGTAAAGATTATTAATCTAGATTGATGTCGCTATGTCTGATACTACGGAAATGTTGGACTTTCTCTCATGAAATGGCCATAGTCGAAAAAAATTTTATTACACTTTTCATAATTTTTTTTAAATAGTTAAAATTGGATAGTTCCAAACATTCACGAGTCTATTATGAAGACTGACTAAAAATTTCAGGTAAATCCGTCCAATAACTCAAACCTGATAGGTTTATGCAATTTCTTGACTAGATTACCCCCCTTCAATTAAGAAATACTATAAAAAGCGCCCTACATACAAATCCCATTTAAGAGGGAAATGTTTTTTTCAGATYCTAAAATTATTTTAAGCGGTTGTGTGTCTTAAAACAAGAAAAAGTGTTAACTTCGGTTGTATTGAAGCTACAATACCCTTCACAAATAAGAATGTTTTCTATGCAAGAACCTGATTTTGATATCGGCGGTTCCGACAACTGAGTCTAAGCAGCTTCTTGAGGGAAAATGGACGTAATTCGAATTGATATCTTAAAAAACTGAGGGACTACGCATACACAAGCAGTCAGAGAAACATGGTTAAACCGACCGTTCGTTTTTCTTTTTTTAGGGTCTCCGACGTTTCCTTCTGGGTGTTACAAACTTCGTGCAAACTTAAGTGGGACACAAAAATATGTTCATATACATACATACATACGTGTATAAATATTTGAAAATCTCAGCAATAAACCCTTGACCGTGAGCTCTTTTCGCACCGTTTTAGGTTTGAAAACCCCAAGTGATCAGTGTTGGAATGAATGCAGTATTTGCATTTCCCTGTTTAATTTTTGAAAGTACTGAAAAAGTTGGTTTCCTTTTCCAGATCTGAGAGTCGACAGGATGGTTACAGTTGAAATCCACACACACCAAACTTCTAGCAAAGCTCCTTCCCCAAGCGGCTTTGAATAAAAACACGAATTTTTTGTGATATTTTCTTACATTTATTAACGCATACGAATCGAATATACAGATGACATGCTTACTTTTTGGGTTTACTTGTTTTGTCTATGGAAATACTTCTTTGTATTTAAGTAATATATAATGTTATGTAATCTTTAATAGTACACAGTATGTTTATAAGCAGCTCTTAATAAAAAATCTATCAATTATTATTTTACTGAAGGAAAATTATGTAGTCATATGCTAAATTAAACGATCTCGGGGTCACAGGTTCGTAACGAACTTCCCGTTTTACGTGCCTTATACTTAACTAAATATACATAGATATATATGAATGAAGAATGCTTTGTGTGCTTCATTTTTGTACAGACTTCCCTCCCTTCCTCATAGGTTGGTTTGAATGCGTGTGTGTGTTTATTGGTTTGGGCACCAGAGTTTCTTAAATGATTTCGTGCGACAAAGTTTTTTTGTTTAGGGCTTCCAAAAATGGTCTCATAACTATGCACATACAGATAAAGAGTCAATGGGCTAACGGGCTTATAGAAAAATGTATGAATATATCAGAGCGAGAGCGAGAGAGTGGGAGTAACCTTCATCCAACTTCGCTTCGCACAAACAATTTTGGTTCGTAAAGCGCAAATTAAAACGAAGGAGCAATTTCCATAATATTGCGATTTCGCAAGGAATGGTCCTTAACCTAGAACCAGGTCACTATAACTTTTACAGTTAACCTTTATACTTATGAATTTTGTATTTACTGAGAAATAATCTTAAAAATAAAGTTTAGGATTTATATTTATTACATTTAATAAAATATAATTATTAATAACTTTACACCACTGGTCCATATAAAAGCTTGCTGGTGGACGAGCTTTAATTGTTCCACGCAACTGTTTTGGGTACAAGTCATAGTGTTCAAAAGTCTCTTAAACAGAAATAAAAGAAGTTTGCAAAGTGTTGTCGCTTAAATGAAGGTGTCTTAATAAATCGGGAAACTAGAATATAGCACTAAAACTTTAAGGTTATGTCTGACCTACAATTGCCTTTTGTGGCATCAATTCATACAATTTTGGAATTTTCTTGTCAATCGCTAAGATTATTTTTTTTTTAAGTAATGCTTGCGCTTGTGGAAAAATAATGAATTCAAATTAATGCGGATGAATTACTTCATTGCTCCTCTTGCGGCGTTTCTAAATTTACCAAATATTACAATTCATGCATTTGTCACTCGGCATCGCTTTGACTTGCCTCGGCGTCGTAGTTGAAGGGCATGACGAGGTTCGTGTCGTGCTGGTTCAAGAAGATGCCGCTTACATCATCTTCGATGCCGGGCAGTGAAACCGCCTCCGCTTCAACCCGCTGTGGGGATAGACCGTCGGTGTCGCAACTCTCGTTGCCATTMCCACTTTCGCCTTGCGCCGTTGACACTCCGGCTTCATTAGCCGACCTCGGGTTTGTTAGTTGATCTGCGAGCCATGTTGGTGTGCCCAGCAGTTGGTGTAGGCTCAGTGCATTTTCATCCGTTTCATTTTCATTTTCGTTGTCATTGCCATCGTCTACTTCCTCGTCCTCCTCCTCTTCGCCRCCACTAKAGGCTGAATACAATGAATGTGATGTTGCCGAGGTATCCGACGTTGTTGAAGACGTTGACGATGTTTCCGAACTATTGAAATTGTCGTTCTCATTGCAGTTATCGTGCTCATGTTCATCGCCATTATCGTTATCGTTGTCGTTTGTGTTGTTGGTTGTGGCCGAGGCGCGCGAAATCGAGCGGTTATTAGCCGGGGTTGTGGTAACGGTGGTGGCAGTCGTTGTTTGCGTCACCGTGGAGGAGAATGTGTTATCCTCTTCCATTGCGATATTTACGGCAGTTCTTTCGTTCTCGTTTGTTGATGTAATGCACACATTTTGAGCGACGTCCAAGCTCTCTTCCCCCGCCTCTACTAGACGACTGAGACCGCTATTTTCATGCGTATCACTATCGAAATTTTCCTGCTTTGTCAAAGCGTCCAGTTCCTGCAACTCGCACACCTGTTCTGAACTTGGGGGCATTTGCTCAGTACCGTTATTGGTATTCCCGTTCGAGTTCAATGAGTCGTTGCCCTTTTCGCAGTCGATTAGGTAGGCGAGTGTTTTATTAATCTTTTCCATGGTGCCGCCATGTTTTTCTTGTTCTTTRAGCGCTTGTAAGCGACGCTGCAGTTCTATCAAATTTTGGCTGTCATCGCTCGAGTATTCAGAGTCTGAGCTCATGGCTTCCGTTTTGAAGTGTTTGGAGTCATCACTTGGCGCTTTATTTGCGCTCGGGCTCAGCTTTCGCTTTCGAATATTCGTGCTGCTGCTGTTCTGACCGCCACTGTTGCTGCTGCTGCTGGTGGTTTGCTGCGGCCCTTTCCTTCGTGAGCGCTTTGGTTTCTGGTTTCTGGAACTACGTTGTGATTTCGTACGGTGTCTTTTGATATTATAATCTTCATCATCACTGTCACTGCTTGTAGATGTTGTGTCTGTATTGGACGACGTGCAGCTGCTCTCGTATATTTTCTTGCCCCTGTGCATAGTAGTTGATGTTTTCGGTTGGTCCTGGTCTCTTCCTCGATTGCTGCGCAAGTTGCGCTTGCGACGGGAAGCTGTGCTGCGCCGTGAACGCTCGTACATTTCCTTTATACCTCTACCGCCCCCGGACGACCGCAAGCCCGTTGATGTGCTAGCACCCATATTATATAACTCCTCATGATCACGAGCTGTGTGCGAGTCGACCTCTCCCAACCCGGTTGTTATTTGTGTTGTTGAACTGTTTTTGTTATCTTCTAACTCTCGTTTTTGTTCCTCGTCGTCGACACTGGCAAATGCTGATTTCCTCAAGGGTTTTGATTCATCCACAAATACCACGTCAGAATCACTTTCTGAATTTAGACTGACAAGTTCGGGTGTACGAAGGTGTGGTGGCTTGCGCTCCAATACGAACTCGCATTCGTCACTACTGCTTGAAGTGAGTTCAATATTCTCTGTAACGGTGGGCTGTAAAGGTCTATTAACCGAAGAGCTGGAAGTTGGCGCTTCTTCGGCTGCAGAAGTTGAAGCTGCAGCTGTTCCCGCAGCACTRTCGTTTGCTGTACGCGAAGTCCCCGGCTCAAGGGAGGCTTCAAGGTCATCCAGATCAATAATATCGCCACTGACACGATTATGTGTACTTAGATTAATAGCTGCAGATTGTCCGCTTCGTCCATTTATAGAAACTGTGACGCCAGGTGCCTCGGTACCTTCTGAGGTAGTACTAACCGTGAATGACAGTAACGCTCCTACTGATCCACTAACCGACGAGTTACCTGAGCGTGATAGCACGCGGAATTCTCCGTCGTTGCGTGTACGAGAGTTACGGCTTCTCGTTCKACGTTCATTGTCATTTGAAGCATTTCCTTCATCTGACGATGCGGACGATGAGAACTCTATAACGATCTCCTCAGGTGTTTGTGGTAAATAGTGTACAGCTCGATCATAACCGATCATGTCGTATGGTGAGCGCGCGAAATTATTTAGTTCGTGTATGAAATGCGAGGTCTTTGCTCCAAGATAAGGTTGCAGACGRCGTCGAAATGCAGGCGATAAAATGTTTGTTTGAAGAAGGCTCTCATTAATACGTTCTAGCAACGAAGATACATTATGCTCCGTGTTGCGTAACAAGCAAACAATGTCACGATTGATCCATGGCATAAGACGATGCACTTGCGCAGGATTATCCCTATTAGTCACAAATATTTTAAAATATATATTAATATAGTTATTGAGTGAATACAATGGAAATACCTATAAAATCTGGCTGTACTTTCTCGGAATCTTCCCGTTATATCACAAACTGGTAGGGCGAAAAGTCGTCGATCGTATATAAAACGACGCCATAGTTGACTTAAGGTGCCACTACTAGCTATGGCATCTGGTTCCTCCTGTCGGTACATATCTAGCAGTTCGTTGCGATAAACGAGATGATTGTACACGCTGTTTCCGTTGGAACTATTGCCATGTTCTCCATTAGAAGGGGCCATGTCAGAAGGATAAAATATACCGCTGCTGGCGGGACGGATGCGGTGAGCTGAATTTCTACGACGCGGCAACTCCCAGTCACGTCTGCAATTTAGTTTTGCCATCAGTTAGCATATAATAATGTATGCGAAATACAACATCATTCCTGGGTTGGCACAGTTTATACCGTAAGATAGTTATATTATGAATACTTACCCCTCCACGACTACTGCATCAAAAATATATGGCAAGCTCCGTAGAGTGACCTCCACAGGGCGATGTGGAATTTGTACGGTGGGCGGCTGTACATGATACTCTTCAAACTGATCAATCGACTTCACATTGTGTATTATAGACTTGAATGTCTGTTTGCAAAGTGGACACTCCGGCTTAACCTTTGAAAATGTATAATTATTAACATTTAATATCCTCCTTGGCAATTTACAAACGATGACTTACCTTGCTCCATTCACACAGGCACTTGAAGCAAAACTGATGCATGCAGGAATCAGTGAAGCATTTATTTTTGCAACGTCCTAAGCAAATTGCGCAATTTGGTGGCGGTGATGCCGCCCTCCGAGCATCACCATTATTGGCTGACTCACCTTCATTTGTGCCTTGTTGGKTTTCRTCGCCCTCACTTTCACTGCTGCTAGTAGAGAGCTCAAATAATTTTATACGCATTAGAGGAGTTAATGTTTGTGGTAAATKTATGTCCTCAGCTGCAGCTGTTGCTGGAGTACCATGTTCTGGTACAGTTTCATTGGCACTGGATGTGGAACTAACAGCATTATGATTGCTACTTTCAATTCCTTCAGTTGCTCCTTGTGAGCTTCGCGCTGARCCTGAGCGACCACGCCGGGACGTATTGGTGGACATGGCCGAAGTTCGTGCACTTGAATCAGCAGCTGATGCTGGCCGTATATTGTTGGATAAATTAATGTACGAGTCTCCGGTTTCACTAGTAACTGCCGTACCCTCAACTACTGCTGGGGTAGACATTTTAATCTATTTAAATTTTCGCGAATAACAATTAATTACTTGTTTTTTCTATTTAATATTTAATGAATATTTGTGCTAGTGTGTGCACTTTATAAACTCGCACTAGACCATCGGCTGCAATAACAATTAGAGGGTAGTCGATACGATTTGTACTCTGAATAAGGTTTTTACGAGATGTACATATTCCGACTATAGATATACACTATATATTCTTTTCAATTACAAGCAGATATTCTTAGCTTGAATTTTCTATCGGCACGTTGAAATCGGTACAATTTTTTTACTTTTACTTCACTTTTGACTTYTAAATTTGTTATTACTTGATTTCGTATATGCTTCGCCCTTCTTTCTCACTCTCCGCACTTTTGCAGCAAATGAATAATCTCGATATCCGCTTGCAAATTTTCACGTTTTTCGAAAACCATATTCTAAATGTTTCTTTTGCCAAATAAGTAATTTTTTATTTCTTAGTCATATTTAAATAACAAATTTCCAATTTCTACATTGTAATAGTAAGAAAATCAATATTAATCTTATATTTTCAACAATTTTTGCACCGTACACAGAAAGTTTGGTRACTTTAATCGGACGTTTCTTTGGAATAGGCGAATGGTTGTATAGCTTTGTTCGATTTGCGATGAGAGCAAGRAAGGCGCATGCTGTAAAAAATTCACAAATGCCAGCTGATTGTTGCTTGATGTGGTTTTCTTGTCATTGGTAGGTGTCTTGGATGGATGCCTCAATTACAAGCCAAATGTAATAACTCAGGTGAAATACGTAATCGAATATTTGTTTAACTATAGCAGACAAAATATTTATATTTGATCTTAAAACCAATCAAAATTGATTAACTCTAGTAAGTTCAAATAGATCTTAAATTTTTTTACGACAATCGTTAATTAAATATAGTTTCAGTCCTTCCATTTGAATTAAACTAAAACAAGATTAAATAAAAGTGATTCACAGATTTGTGCCATGCGATAAGCAATTTTTTAGTTCAGTTTGGGATAAAAAATAGTATGTTCCGATAAGTTTTTTATTTAGCAAATTTTGTATGAAGATTATTTATCGAGTAAGTAGATAAGTCAGAGAATGTAAAAAATGTACACAAACAATGTTTTACATTCTCTGGATAAGTCAGTTCAACTGCAGCTTGAATGGGAACTTAGGCAGTGTTAATAAGAAAATTTCCAATATTTTTAATAATTTAATTACTTTCATATCTACCTACTACCAATTTTTGGTCAAAAATGTGTAACCTATAGGACCACTTGCGGATATCAACTATTGTGAAAAAGTAAATATTTATCAGAGAACGTCTATCATATGATAGACGTTCTCTGTATTTATTATACGTTAAAAGGAAATAATAACAAAAGTCGATAAAGCAGTAMTTGAGTTAGGGAATGTAACAATTAGAAATACTGACCTGGCAATGACAGCTATGKCTTTCGTTAAATGCTCGCCAGTGTTAATGCAATTTACAAACAGACGCTTTGGAAGACTATTTCGCATGTTGGGAAATATATTAATTTTTTCCATTTGAAATTCTCGAGATATATGAGTACCTTAAGAAAATAATTGGTTATACTTTTTTTTTAGAGCGACTTCGAGCATTTATTTCGATATGCTTTTGTTAGACAGTTTATTTAAACTTTTTGGGTCCAAATGCGTATATTTTTACCTATAATGACGCTATTGGTGTATCTATTGGAGAATGACTGCGGTAACCCTGCTCCTAATTTAACGAAAGACTGAAACCCATTGACAGATGCTAGCAAACGACTGTTTACAGAAAAAAAGTGGCGCTTTGCTACAAATTTGGTGAAAAATATTAATTTTTGTTTAATTTCGTTGTAAAAAATCGGCAAAATTGCGTCGGAAGGGTCAGAGCAACAACACAAGATGGATAGGCGAAAGAAGCGCACATCCACAAATCAATATATGATGTACTTGGATATGATGGAAAAGGACTCTATTTTTGCAACAGGACGCATTCCACGCGATGTTGAGAGTAACTATTTGCACAAAAAATGGAAGGAACTTTCCGATAAGTTAAATACATGTAACAGTGGRCCGACGCTAACAGCAGAAGAGTGGCGGAAGGTAAGGCTTACACCTATATWTTTGTGTATATATGTATATAAATACACTTCTGTTTGAGTCTTTCTAAAATTAATTTCCATTTTTTTTCCAGCGCTTAAACGATTGGAAGAACACAACGCGCTGTAAATATAGGCGAAGTATTTCCGGCGAAAAGGATATATCATTAACATCTCTGGAATTAAAAGCGCTCGATCTTTTTGGCAAAGTGCCAAACACTTCATCGGAACCAGTGAGTATAACCCTAAAGTGTGAGAAGGAAGATCCAGACGAAGAAATAGAGCATCAGCGTACATCTGAATCCCTGCAAAAAGAGTTGCAGGCAGCTGTTGAAGAAGCTATATGTGGCGACGACGACGACGATGTCATGCAAGATGAAAGCGAAGAGCAGGAGGATATCGTAGAACATACAATATCAAACAATGTTCAAACAACTGTAGGGAATGCGAGTACAACAGGAAATGTGGAGACTACAACCTATCGTACTATTGTGGTGGAGAACGCGCAATTTACAGATGAAGACCAGAATCAAGATCATTTGGAGTTTATCACACAGCGACGTCACACTTTGGGCACGTCATCCACATCAAGCAATGCCGTAGCAACCGCCGTGCAGACGACGGTAACAGCGGCGACACCAATCCAAACCAATGTCACAAAACTCATCAATGGTGAAATGCCGTTGAAGCGGTTGCGCACGCAGCCTCCCACCGAACAAGTAGTCTACGAAGGTACATATTCTGTGTTTGTATAATTTTCAGTTTTCTGGCAATGTAGCCTTTCAATTATTTATTTACATTTTTCTTCAGTTAAAAAGGCGCCAATAGTGCAACATCCACAACCACGAACCATTACCATACGTAATACTGCAGTGCCGCAAGCAGAATGTACCAACAGCAGTAGCAGCAGCCAATTAATGGCCCTGAGTAGTCTCACATCACCGGATGTGCGGGAAATAGCACGACAACTTAAACGCATTGCGGATGTCAAAGCCGAAAAGCTGAGATTCGAAATAGCACGCTTTAAATTCAACAATCCCGGTTTTGTTTATCATTCACCCACATTATAGTATACTTACATTAGAGTATACTTACTATAATATACACTTTGCAGCGGGAATACGATAGATTATTCACGAAATTTTGTTATAAAAAATTTTTCTACTTAGTTGTAATCGGCCCAAATATTATACTATGTCTTACAAAACGAATAGCAGTAGTAGACCTAACGCTTAACACAGACCTAAATTAATTGATTATTCCAATCGTTTCTCCTTTTTGTATTTATCATTTATTATTATAAGGTATTTTAAGTCACACAAATAAGTTACATAAATATCCTAATACTATTTGCAAGCCTGGCTATTGACGAGAAATTAGTAATTTTGTAGAACCCTACCATATGAGCGTCACTCTCAAATGCCATAGTCTTCTTTAAAGTACACAGGCATACCAGTTGGATACCTTTGCTACTTATTTGATACATGTTTTTTTTATTTCAAAAACGTATTTCATAATAATTAAGCAAAGTCTTTTTCGAGGTCTTCTTTCGGTCACATGCGTGAGGCATGGATTTGAAATTGGAGTTGAAATAAGTGAAAACTTCTTGCAAATAGGAGAACTAAATTAAGTGTACAATTGGTTTTAATTATGTGTATGTATATGTTACAGAAATATTTAAACATATGTAATACACATGTGTATGAAATTTTAAATAAATAAATTTCTCTATAAAGTTAACCTATCATTGTCGCTCACTTACTGTGCCAATGGACTTTACTTTCCCGTTTGTCTCCCAAATGGCCTAATTTTGGTATGTTTTGCTCATCGACTGCGTTGATGTGCGCTACCTAGCATTAGTGCGCTTCCCATTCGTAAGTATCACAGACGATCGTTGGTCCACAATAGCGCTTCACCGGGGACAATTWGCAAAAAATATCGTAAAATTTCACTTTCAAATCTGCATTAACATCTTTCAACTTCTTCATCCTCCATCACTTTGAAGATCGAAAATGTATGTTCGAGTCATTTCATAAATCACTTAAAGAGGATAAGAAGTTGCTAACAAAAATATTGCCAAAGATAAAAATCTTACCTGCTAATATAAAGCGGCAATAATTATTGCCGGTGGAGACGGGGAGTTAGAGGCTTTTCATTTCGCTTGAATATGCTCATSCTATCGGCAGGTAAATTTCGGCAAGCAAGTATAATACTCCGCGCAGGTGTGTGTGTGAGTGTTAGCATGAGCTTCAAACAAGAGCAACAATTGCTGGGAATCGCCTGCGCGGAAGTGTAAAATCTTTATGCGAGCGATTACCACGCTTGATCTCTCAAATGGAGGAGRGTCAATTGATGTTTGCGGTGACGCGGTCAACAAGCGACCGCAATAATAACAAGAACATAGCAACACTTGATAATAACATTGTTGTTGGCGCAAAAAAAGAGCAACAAACTTGAGTTTGTTGGTCAAGCGAGCAGAGGGCCAAGGTAGAAATAATAACAACAACATTAGGTGTAATGGTGCAACTATTGCCATTGCTATTGCTGGCGAAATGTTCGGTGTTGGCGCTGGTGTGGTTGTTGTAACAATTGTTGCTCTTACACCATGACCACAGCAATTTGTTTCGGAATTTTAAGCAGCTCAGCAGCAGCARCAAAGTACCGCTTGTACATGAGCAAGCACATAAGTTCATATATACATACATACATACACACATATTTATAAGCATACGAGTAGCGGCAGTTATGGAATATTTCCCCAACTCTTCGTGCCTTTTGTCTTTGGCCGTAACATTTCCGTGATTGCCGTCGCTGTTCACAGCTCGGCTGTCGTTACAGTCTTGTCCGAAATTGCATTCCTTTAGCTGCGGGCTGCGAATTCTTCTCGTGTCTGCCATCGCATTCCGGCCACTGTCCCCTGTCTCTGCTTAAGCAGCCTCGKCAACGCTGCGACCATCATCGCGGTCACCGTGGTCACCGCCACCGCCAACAAGACATTTTCGCTGATCTCCAAAGTTTAAAGATTTTTCACAGTAAATTGCATCGATGGTGCGCCTCACGTCGCCTGTGATATATCACAATGATATTTCTCTATATAGCAGACCAGAACACATATTTTGGCTCAAGGGCTCTCATGCGCGATTCGCCTGCCTCCCGACCGCGTTCGCTCCGTRCTCGCTGTCATGTTAGAAATTTGCAACTTTTAACTTTTTCATCTTCATCATAAAGTTTTTTGTTTCGGTTTTCGGCAGATTTTCAGCCGCTCATAATAAAACGTCTCATTTCGGGCTAGGCTCTTGCTTTATTTCCTTCGCCGTGGTGAAGTGTCTGAAATTGTGATTTTTCACCAGGCGATCTGCGGTTAATAAAGAAGTTACGATAATTTATTGCGCACAGAATGAGGTTGGGAAAATTCGTTTTGGCGTTCGCTGGCTCTTCCCGCATTGACATAGCTGCTGGCCAGCGCTTTTCAGTTGGCCGTTAAGTGAGTTGTCAAAATGGCCAAGGAACAGCGAAGTGTATAAATTGTGCAACAAATTACAATGTCAGCAATTCTGTTCGATGAGCAGTGGAYTAACGGTTAAGGATTTGGGAAAAAAGTAATAGCAACTAATAAGAAAAGCAAAATGATATAACAAAGGAATATTTMGGCACAGAATTTGTTTATGTGTGCTGTGGTGACTCACTTGTGGCAAGGGGGGAACTATAGGGTTGGATCCAGGTGTACATTAATAYATTTTTAATCACTTGGACTGTCTTTCAGTCCAGTCTTTGATCATTGTTTCTTGGTCTCCGTGGGATTTCGATRGGCATCAGGGTATCATTAAGTCTCGATCCGGATAAGTTTTGTAACTTTATAAGTATAGATGAGAAGGTAAGAAGTTTTGCGAAAGTRAGAATTTTTAATAACTAAAATATTTACATATGATGCCCACGACATTTTGAAAGCTCTGAATGTTTTCGACGCAGTACCCGCCGGGGGAACCGGTGGAGGAGGAAGACCGCCACACTTTTGGAAAGACCAAGTGGAGAAGGACCAGAGTTCGCATGGTATATCCAAGCGGAAGAAACGGCTGGCGTGCAGTTGTTAACTCGAACGCCAATGAATTAGCAGAAGGAGATCTAGAAGTAGTCGAAGTCRATGCATATTTGCTTATACTGAATCTGAACTCTTTGTCGGTCCATATTTTCCACTATACTCTACATATTGATACATAATGATTTCTACCTCTACATTTAGCTTCAAACCAGACGAGGAACAGTCATTGAGATGACAAGAAATKAAATTTTACTAAACGTTACTCGCCTCTAAATGATATCAATACCGAAACGCTTCTCGGAGAAGCTAGATATTTAACAAAATTGTATTTTTTTCCAGCATTTCGTTCGAGCTGACGGCTCATTGCTCCCCATGGCAACTCCAACTCCGATTAGTATTGAATGTTTTGCTTCCTTTGCCGTTAGCCATCATTAATTCCGAAAGCTGGCTGCCAACGTATTGAAGGGCAACATGCGAGTCATTTATGTGCCACAAATGCAACATGTGGCAGGAAATGCCGACTGTGTGCGCAGTGTGGYTTGGTTCATACGTTTCATTCGCTGTCTAAAAAGAGTTGACAAAGTCCACTCGAAACAATGACGACCAGCAGATTGTCGTTCTGTGCACAGATTCTTGGCTGTGATGACAGCAGCAACTGAAGAAACTGGAGCGAGTGGTGGGACATGGGTTGGCAACGTCACTGATGCCATTGCGGGGACACACTYCTCAAATGGGCCATGCGACAATGTCAGCGATGTGGACGAACGGCAACTGAAGACGCGTGATATAGACAAACGTAGCTACATACTTGCCTTATTTAGTAGAGCTCTTCCTTGAGTGCATGTGTATTTCCGACCCAAGTATACGCGTGCTGTGTAGTACAACAAATTGGCAAACAACAGTTGTCATGCTAATCGCTTAGAAAAGTGTTCTAGAGCATTTGTAGTGTGTGCGGTTGAATATTCTCAGTGAACATCTTGCGAGTGGATTTGCACTGGCTATTAATGTTACGTTTTGGGAAATGGTATGAGGTCTCGGAAATGGTATCACTTCAATCTTGTGATTCCCAGATAAAGGAACTTGATATTTGGACATGATCGAAGGCGCTGAGAAGATCTTCGGGCTCTTCTTTTGACAGAGAATATATGTACATATTCCATTAAGCCCTCTGGCCAAAATATATGAGGAGGTTTCCCATTGCCTGCCGAGAGACGACCGCTATTAGTTCAAATCCAGAGTTCAAGTTCCGAAAATGATCACAATATGTAAGTATATTCCTATTAAAAATACGCATTATGTACCAAGTTTTTGCAATGTGTAAATGCTGCCTCATTTGCAGATTTTACTTGTTGATCTTATTGCGACATATTTATTTTCTCTATTCTATTYTAGTTTGCATTTGACGTTCACTGACAGTGTCATTGAGAATGGTTAGGAGGCACATTTTTCGTTGCGCAACTCATGTAATAAGGAAATGTAATTTCTGCTTCTGCAGAAAACAAAACCCAGCTTCGGGGCTATCTTCGTTAGCCAGATGACAGTCTTCTCGTACTTATATTCGATGAGCAGCAGAGAGGATCAATCATCAAAATCAATTCCATATTCCATTCTCCAAATCTTCTTCTGAGGGAGGCCTTTAGATAGATAGGAGGATACGCTCTTCCGACTCCAACGTCTYTCYCAGATAATTGAGAGGATACAATGCAATTCTTAGGTCATCAGAGTACTTGTGCTGAACCTTCACTACTTATAAGGGGTTAGGAACGGAATCGATTCCTCTGATCGTCGGCGGCTGATTTCTATTTTGCTTTTGGAGTTAAGTGTCCGTTTCTTCATTTCGAGGCTTGGTCTATTGCATTGTAAAGCCCTTTTGTCCTTTTGAATAAAATCGAAATTCAATTAAATATAGTTTATTTCTTCGACTTTTCGATCTTCACATCTTGGTTTTAGAGGCGTTTTGCTTCTTAAGATATAAACCGACGTTTTAGTCGTCTAAAGTATTCATGCAATGTTATGCTGGACCTCGACTAACAAACAAATTTTCTATAGTGAGGTGAGGAATGTCCCTGTCTACCGTTCCCATGACATTCGAGTCTACGTAACCCGATTCATCCGGTCAAGGGCTGTCAACTCGGCAGAACTTTGTCGCCACAACAACAAAAACAGGTCGCTTTCTTCATATTTCCTACGGAACATGTTCCAGCTCCAGCTTCTGTTAACTGACTACCTAATGATTTGCCCTTTTTTTTATCAGAAAATAGGCCTTAATCCACGCGTCCGTTGATACGAATGAGCGTCGACCGATTTGAACTCCGACTGATGATGTCTAAATGATCGTAATATCCAATTACAATAATTTTGATTTATCTCGTGCAATCAGGAACCAGTAAAGACAGCTTTGAGCTTTAGCTTTAGGAAAACGCCAAAATCATTACTTCTGGTTCTCGGCTCAAATTCTTGCAGAAGCGAATTTACTCCAGTGGCATTGACTCCGGCCGCATTTCACCGATAGCATGTACATACATTGTTGTAGCTGCAGTTGYAGGAAGGCCGTGTGCTGAGAGGTGCAGTCAAAATAAAGCAAAGAAATGGAAAAGTAAGTTAATCAAAACCGAAAAAGTGCAACCGCGGAAGAAATATCAATCAAGAACAGTTTCTTGACCTTAGGGAGCTTGTTGCCTGCGTTGCTGCACAAATTGCAAACGCCAATTGGCGGCGTGCAGCAGCAACTGCATACGCGCGCATGCGCACCCGCAACCGGCACTGCCTAGGCCAACAGCAGGCGAGTCTCAGAGGCTGCAACGCACTGACCTAGACGCTGGTATGCGCCGACTCTGCCGCTGTGGCGGCTGGCGACCGAGGGCCGTGACGTTGCTGAACTGCGATTGACGGTAATTGGTTGACGTTTGTCTTATTTAAATTTGTTTTTGCCCATTGCCGAGCTGTGACTGTCGTGTTGCCGCAGCAGCAGCAGCAGCTGGTGCCATTGTTATAGCAATAGTTATGTGATGTTGTTGTTGGTTTTGACATTGTCATTGTCAAGGCAAATCAAATTGTATGCACGCTGACCGYCGAGCTGGTCAGCGCCGCAGCCCCCCCTGCCATCGAGCGACAGTCGCTGCCTTCCTGGCGCTCCTGCTTGGCCAACAACTTTAATTGAAATGAGTTTCGGGAATTACGGAAATTGCATTCAAACAAATTTGGTTGCACAAGTATGTAGCAACATTGCAGCCATGAGTCCTCACTTACACATGCAGGTATGTGTGCGTGTGTGTTTGTTTGCACGCCAGCGTTCTTTTCGCATTCTCATTTAATTTTTATTACTATGCCCATTTTGGTGGCTGTTGTTGTTGCCGTCGTAGTTATTCCCAGATTAGAATTGTTGACAAGCATAGAACATAGTACTTGACTGTCGTAATCATGGAATTCTCGGAATTGCCTTGTTTGAACGAGAAGTCAACTATGTATGTAGTTATGCATTGATTGCTCCCAGAATAGACCTCGGCCCATACATACATACATACATACATACATATGTGCATATATACTACTCTCTATGTTTGTTGGCATTGATTGTTTGCTCAAATGCCGTTGTTAGTTCAGCATTAGAACCTATCACGAAATAGTAATTTAGGTTTTGCTTGGCAGATAGACTTTCACGAAGTTTTATTGGAAAAAAATGCTGCTAAAAATACAACATGTTCTTTTGTATCGATAAAAAATATTATTTTGAATATATTAATATGGCTCTGCTTTATGACATCGAGGGAGCACTATGCGCCAAAGTTCAAGGAGGTAAAAAGAAAGAAGCCTTCACCTTTACGAAGGTGCCACGAACGCCCAAAAATTATTCTGCAATAGAAACTTCTCCAACGTTGAATGTTGGGGCCTTCCTTCGAAGGGGGATTGTCCTCATAGATTTTATAGTTTTCATATCCCCACAGGAAAAAGTCTAACGGTGTAATATACGATCCTGGTGGCTAATCGACTGGACCAAAACGTGAAATTATCTGCTCAACGAAGTGTTCTCCCAAGAAATCCATTGACTGATGCTATGTGTGGGAACTAGCKCAGCCTTRTTGAAACCAAATGTCGCCGAGTTCGCGAGCTTCACTTTCAGGCTTCAAATAGTCGGTTATCACGGCGCAATAATGGGCGCCACCGCTATCATTTTTGAAGATACGGTACATATAGTACCGATGATTCCACCGACCCACAAACTTCACCTAGCCATTGTTTTCTCCGGATGAAAWGGCAGCTCTTGAATCTCTTCTGGTTGCTCTTCGGCGCAAAGCGRCAATTTTGCTTGTTCATATATGCATTAAGCAAGAAATGGGTCTCATCGCTGGACCAAATTTAGCTCGAAAACGTCAGATTTTCTTRGAACTTTTCAAGAGCACATAGAACGAAGCGATGTCGCTTGGAAAGTTCGAGCGTCTTCAGTTCTTGCACACGCTGTATTTTGTACGCTTTCAATTTAAGATCTTGACGCAAAATGCGCCCAGTCGCTCCGTACATCAGTCTTAGTTGCTGCGAACGGCGTCGAATAGTTAGGTATCACCCAAACGTAGCGATTCCTCATCTGCTTCACTTAGCATTTTTATTATTCTATCTTATTCCAATTTTGATATTTTCCGACCGCCGGACCAAACGGTAAACAAAGAATATTTTTGAGTATTCTAAGTTGTCTAAAATGCGGGAAATAAGGAGGCACAACTCTTGGTTCCTTCATCACAATGTCATACAGCATTGGTTCTTCGTAACGTTTCTGCCAAAATTGGACTCATATCGTCTCGAAAGCACCGCATACGTTGATTTTGATCCGTGCGACGTCTGACTATTAAGCAAGCTCAAAAGGTCGATGCGGAGACGTTGTTTTAAGACGACTGAGGAGATGAAAACCGAATAAAAAGACCTTGAAGGCTTTACCGGGAAAGACTAGTACGACAGCTGCGAGGACTGAAAAAAGCAATGGCAAAATTTGGTTTTAGCGTAGTGGGCTTACTTTAAGGGAATTAGAGGCTTCACTTTTCGAAAGAACTTTAAATAGTGAGTCTCGTGTGGGCATCCTTTTGTGGTTTTGTCAAATTAATGATTTCTTCAACTCTACAAAGTTTTACTTAAGCGTCTGCTTCAACGAAGAACAACAAAAACAGCTTATGAGGATCATTTATGAATAWTATGTGTTTCACGATAAAACCCAAGCAACCAACAAACACCAYCACCAACAACAACAGTTATAAATGCTGCCCAAAACAAAACAATGAGGATGAAGTGAAATAGTAACAGCACTTGCTGTGCCGGGTCCSCCGACCGCCAAGCCGAGCGCGCGACAGCTGAGTAATACGCTGCCATTACGATATCATCACGTTTATGACGTTAACACAATTAATCAACTCRCAAACGCTAAAAGGCTTTTGCTGCTGCTGACGCTCGTRTTTCTTCGTTTATTTCGTGGACGGCGYAAAACAACCGTTTTTATTGCGCTGSTGCGAGCAATCTCAGAGCCACTGCCACTGCCAGCGATATCAACGCCAACTGACGCTCAAGCAGCGACGCATTAATCTGCCAGTTTGGTGCCGCCGTCGCCGCCGCATCAGGCATAATCGGTTCGCTTTCCATCAGCTTGGAAATTTGTTTTCGGAAAAGTAATCGGTTTATTTTGTGTGCTTAGCGAGCGCGCGTGTGTGTGGCAAGTGGCTTAGTGATCGCGCGGCAGTCGTTGAGGAGCATCCTCTGGCTGTGCATATTGCGATGGTTGCGATGGTTGCGATGCCTCCTACACTGCGGGCCGGCCGAAGCGCCCAGTCCGCTACAGTTATGGCACCAGGAAGTTGAGGTGTGCCTAACAACATCTGCCGCATTGATTGCTCTGGGTCTAATGACCAACTGGATGCTCATGTGCCTGCATGTATGTAGGTATGCGTGTGTATGATTGTGTAAACAAGCATTTACGCAGGCACTTAAGTGATCTTCCTGCTACTGATGCCTCTTGATACTGTTATGGTAGTCGAGCGATATTGTTACCGTTGTTTTTGTTGGCATCTGTGCTGTAATAGCAATGGATCTATTGCCGCTGGAGCTCGCAGAATCAAGGAACGTAAGAACATGAATAACTGCGGTTATCTGTGGTGCGTTGCTGGTGTTGTTGCAGCGCTTTCTTGCGGTATTGTCGATGCTCATTTCATTTAACTTTTGCAATACTTCATTCTGAGCTGCGCTGAAGCGGGCTTCCATGCAACGTACGTCTGCAGCATGCTTGCCATGTGGCAAGACTGCGAAGGCCGGGTGTGCAGCATCACCCACCGAGCGTTTGTTGTAATGCATCTGGTCTGCTACTCAATTTGCTGCTTATTGTCAGCTCGCCTGTCGGACGCTGGCGCGGTTGTTCGATTAGAGAACCGGCGGATCGGTGGTTTGGCGAGGAAAGCAGCAGAAATGGCTTGCAACAACGCATCAGTTTCGGTTTCAATCTGCTCAGTCACCAACATGTGAGCTCGTACGTTGTGCTGGCAACGTCCCCCTCAGGCGACGGCGGCGGCGGCAGCTGGTGTGTTAATGGCTTGCATTGGTGCTAATGCTTTGTTTGGCGGATATGAGGTACATTTGTTTTCCAGTTAGCTTATCTCCTTACTGTAATGCTTTGCATGAAATTTATTTTTGCTTTCACGAGAGACGGAAATGTTGTCGGTTAATATTAATTATTTGCATTTCGCTCCGATCACATACGCTTCTGAGCGTGTGTGTGCATGAATTCCCGTTGAATTATGTGCACATCGTTGCTGATTGTTGTTGTGATTTATGTTAATAAATCGCGTTTGGTTTCAATACGCAACAGGTGGAAAACATCGATTTGGCTAATTTGTGAAAGTTTGTTAAACCAATTTAGCTTTAAAGTCAAGAAATCGGCAGGAATTGCTCGGGGATTTGCTACTCAGTAATAAGATTTGCTTTTGATGGAGAAAATCTGAATTGAGAAAAGATGCACATAAGAAAGCAGTTGAAATTACTGTGAATAGTGAACCGTTAATTGCACTAAAATTATGCTATTTTGGTGCGTTGGAGCGGACGCTTTCGAAAAGATTTCGACAGACGCTTCAACAAATGGTCTACATCGTCTCGATGGTATGTCCATACTGTCATATCCTTTTAGAAAAATGTTCATTAAATTCAAGTAGACGATATGAGAGGTCATGTTGGAACCACCTTTTGTTAAAAATTTTCGAATTTCATCCATTGAACACATTGCTATTGAATATTTTGAAACTAACGGGTGATCCAAGTAGAGGTACTTTTTTCAATAACCTTCCTTTAACAGATCACGCGTGAGTCGTGTCAAACTGTCATGTTATKTTTGTCCAGTATTATTTGTTATTTTAYCATGAAAAGACTTACGTCYGAACAACGTTTACAAATCGTTCAATTTATTACGAAAATTCAYGTTCTGTACATTTGCTTCGCCCAACTTATGGTCAACATAGTCAGCCTTCTGAGCGTACTATTCGCAACATCATCTTCCATTTTGAGGCACAACATTAATTATTGATTAATATTCGACAGAATAGACCACGGCCAGCACGCGGTGAAGAAGAGCCGTTCGCAGCAACTCGGKCTGACGTATGGAACGACTTGACGCATTTTGTGCCGATATCTTAAATTGAAAGCGTACAAAATACAACTTCCGCCATTTTGGATTTTGTTCAACCACGATATTCATTCCTGGCTCAATGGGTATGTAAACAAGCAAAGTAGAACTGCCTTTTCAGCCAGAGAAAACAACTGTGTGGTGTGGTTTGTAGGCCGGTGGAATCSTCGGTCCATACTTCTACAAAAAGGATGACGATGAAAACGTAACCGTTAATGGCGATCATTATCGCGCCATGATAACTGACTATTTGATGCCTGAAATTGATGTTCGTGATCGCGGCGACATTTGGTTTCAAGAATATTGCCACACATGGCATCCAGCAATGGATTTATTGAGAGAACTCTTAAGTGAGMAGATAATTTCACGTTTTGGGCCGRTCGACTGGCAATCAAAATCGTGTGATATCACACTGTTAGACTCTTTCCTGTGTGTATAGGTAAAGTATTAAGTCTATGCGGACAATCCAGCTATGGAACAAAACATAACGCGTTGCATTCGCCAATTACCAGTCGAAACGCTCSAACGAGACATCGAAAATTGGACTCAACGGCTGGAAGATCTGAGACGTAGCCGCGGCTAACATTTGAATGAGATGATCTTCAAAAGGTAATTAYCAAAGAAAGTTCTTTCGAATGATAATAAACATTCGCAATTAAATGTGTAGATTTTGTGTTTTTTCTTTAAAAACTTAATACTCTACGGGTCGGTATGCGGAAAATGTTCTACAGTCTAAATAACTTTGCCTGAGAGCTTATGGTGTCAAGCCACAGATTCTTAACTTGAATAGTCGGTTGCATGGAGATTTATGATACAGTTGTCCGATCTGATCGATTCCGGCAAATGATCTRTAGAATATTAAAATGCACCAACGAACAAATTTTTATGAACCCTAAATCTCATCTTAACCATGAGGTTTTGGTTTTGGGAACATTATCACTCATTCCATATGCGCACGATTTGCTTCCACATACAATTTACTCTTTACTAAATTCAAAAAGTGGCTCGTTGGACAAATATTTAACTCAAATGCGGAAGTTAAGATAGAAACAAATGGATATCCAAGTCTTGGAGAACCATTACAACAAATAAATTATTCAAATTGGAGCTTATGTTATTCTTCGGCATATTTTTATTCAGAAAAACGGAAAAATCGATCTTAATTTAAAATTTTCTTCGATTTCACAGCTTCCAAGTCGCAATGATATACTATATATACATATATGCATAATAYATGCTATGTCACCRTATTATTTGAAYARATTCGGCAGTCATGGTTAAGCGGGTGAARCAGCAAGCAATTCCATGCTTCTCCAAACGTGTTTACTCGTCTTAAACTATGCTCTAACAAAAGCGTTGGACGCATGCCTTGTAGAGCTGCAAGAGCCGCTGGGGGCGGTCAAAGCGGCAAGTGCAACACTGAGCAGAAATA
>NW_017534762.1:27306-33432 GCF_001853355.1 Bactrocera latifrons | reverse complement strand
AGACTTCCTGGTGCCTACCTCATCTATTAGCACTGCTGGGGGGAGGTGGGACCACTAAGTCTGCTATCGTTCGTTTATTAGTACTTAAGTTATTTTGTACCGGACCAGCGAACAGGAAGCTATGTTTCCTCTGCTGGATTACTTTTTGTATTGTATGTATTTACTCTGGTTAAATAAAATAAATAAATATGTACATACATATATACAGAAACAGACACACATACTTAAAATGCATTGTCATGCAAAATAATAGCATTCAACAGACAATAACACAAAACATTACTAAGGATAAGATGTTTGCATATGATAACCCACGGGTTCTTAGAATACATTTTAGCAACATTGCTAGTTAAAAAAGCAATATATTTTAGCTGATTTATAAAAATACTGGTTTTGACTGTACTGTTTTACATTTATTTTTTTATTGCTCCCTCATCATTGCAAAACAAACAAGAAAAACTTAAACTTAGCTGGTATTATTTCTCCAATTGTAAAGCAACCCACAACAAAAGCACCAACTACAWTAAGTTTAACTGAAATTCAGAATTTCAAATTCTACAGCGGTTTATTTGCTAACCGGTGCTGGAACACACAGGTGGAAATTCTCAATTAACTTTAATTTTTATCCGAACTAATTCAAATCTTAATAATTACCAGGTTGTTTTACTTCTATTTTACATTTACATAAATACAACCAAATATGTAATCTAAAAAATCAGAGAACAGTGAAATTCATTCACATTAAAAATTCAATTACTATTTTTAGTAAAATGCCACCCCAAAAATCTAACCTTAACGCCCGTAGCAAAGAGACTCGACGTGCACGTGTTAAAAGAGCTCATGAATCAGTCGAACAGAGAGCAGAAAGAAATACAGCTCAAAGAATTCGCACAGCTGAAATTCGTGCACGAGAATCACGAGAACAGCGTGATAATCGTCGACAAGAAAATGCATTGAGAGCCAGGGTGGCACGTCAACAACACATAGAATCATTTAGAGAACAAAACCGAGAAAATCATCGGACTAACCGCGCAGTAACACGTCGATCATTTGTTCGTCTTGTATTTAATTACGAACCAGACATCAATTACTGGGCTGATTCTAAAGTCACTATTGGTGCGATGGACAAAATGTGCAATTATTGTCAGGCGTTAAAATTTCACAATGAAACACCCGGCATGTGTTGCGCTTCAGGAAAAGTTGTATTGCCACCACTCCCTACTCCACCTGAACCTTTGAAATCCCTTCTTTCGGGCATTTCAAATGAATCAAAATTATTTTTGCGTAAGACACGAAAATTCAATTCGTGTTTCCAAATAACGTCGTTTGGAGCATCCCAAGTTTGTGATTTGTCATCTGATGGTCGTAATTTTGAAACAACATTCAAAATTCAAGGCCAGGTATACCATAAAATTGGATCATTGATGAAGATGCCAAATGAATATCCAAAATTTTCTTCAGATTTATTTTATGGGCAATTGCGAAGACCGTGTAAGAACTCGATGCCAGTATAATTTTATTGAACAAGCAGAAGAGAGAGCAATTATATTGTCGTTAGAATTATTTTTGGAGAGCAAAAATCAATTGGTTCAATTGTTTAAAAGAGTGTCACTACAATTAAAAAGTGACAATTATAAAATTGTCATTAAAGCGGACAAAGTGCCTGTGGGAGAACACGCCGGCAGATTCGATGCACCAACCGTTGACGAAGTTGCTATTATTATGGTCGGTGATCCAGTTGATAACAGATCCATAAAAATTACACGCCGAGATAATTCAGTAAGTAGAATTGCAGATTTACACAGTTCGTACGAAGCACTCCACTGATATTCTGGCAAGGACAAGATGGATATTATATCAACATTAAACAGTATGATCCAGTCAATGGTAATGAATTAAATAAAAGAGTTAGTATAAAAGATAGTATAAAAATTAGATAGTATAAAACTTAGTCGTATCGATTAATGATTAGACACAATCAAGACAACTATATCTTTCGACATCGTCAATTGTATCATCAATACGTTGTGGATATGTTTGCTAAAATTGAAAGCGAACATTTGCGATTAATTCGGTTTAACCAAGCTGAACTACGATCAGAGAATTACATTCACTTACGAGATGCTATTGTTGGAAACGTCGATGGCAATTTAAACACAAATGAAATCCACACTGCTATTATTTTATTCCAGCTACATAGGTAGCCCACGAAATATGTAAGAATATATACAGGATGCAAGGACTAATGTACGTCATTACGGTCGTCCAGATTTATTTATAACATTTACGTGTAATCCAATTTGGGAGGAAATCCAGGTGTTGTTGGTGATATTCAATTTAGTGGCAGAAACGAGGCATACCTCATGCTCACATTTTAATGTGACTTGAAGATAAAATTTGATCAAATTATTTCAGCCGAAATTCCAGATTCTTCAATTGATCAAGAATTATTTTATATTGTTACAAGTCATACGATTCATGCACTGTGTGGAACGTTTAACATGACATCACCATGCATGGAAAATGGTAAATGTAAGAAAAATTTTCCTAAGAAATCCACAAATGATGCCATTACTGATATTGATGGTTATCCATTGTTTCGTCGCAGAAACGCTGATAATGAACCGCTGATAAATAACCAATTAGAAAGTGACAATCAATGGGTAGTACCATATTCACCACTACTCTCCGAAACGTACAAGGCTCATATTAATGTTGATCTTTGCAGTTCTGTCAAATCCATCAAGTATATTTACAAGTACGTTCATAAGGGCACTGATTTGGCCGTATTTGGAGTACAAAATATAAATAGCAATGAAGCTATCTGGCGCATACTTAGCTTCCCCATACACCACAGAGAACCTGCTATCCAACATCTTGCAGTGCTTCTTGAAAATGGACAATGTGTGTATTTCACGGAAGAAAATATTCTCCAAAGAGCATGTGAACCACCAAAAATGACACTAACCGATTTTTTCACTTTTTGTCAAAACACTGATATGTATGGTCAATTCGCAAAAACACTATTATACACTGATATTCCATGGTATTTTACATGGGACACGTCAGCTAAACAATGGGATCCACCGAAAATGGGAGAACGACACCCTCCAATTGCAGGCATATTTAAAGCTAAGACACTGGGACGACTTTATACTGTACATCCAAAACAAAATGAACGCTTTTTTCTGCGTTTATTGTTGGTAAATGTTATGAAGAAATATTGGAAACACTCAGACTGACAAAAAACATGCGAGTACAACTCCAAAATGATCCAACAGCACAAGAATTTTCTAAACAATTACTGGATCTTGGAAACAGTGAAATAGAATTTAATCAAGATACTCAACATATTAGATTGCCAGATAATTTCTGTACTGTTGTTCAAACTAAAAATGAACTGAATTAGAGTGTCTTCCCAGATATACTAAATAACTATTTAAATCATGACTGGTTTAGTAATCGTGCAATTTTAGCAGCGAAAAATGTTGATGTTGATCTGATTAACTACCAGATACAACAATTATTACCAGGTGATTTAATTTAATATCACTTAAAGAAGTGAATTTCCCAATTGAATTTTTAAATTCTTTAGACATATCAGGAATGCCACCACACAATCTTCGATTGAAAATTTGATCACCGATTATTCTACTGCGTAATTTAAACCCTCCTAAACCCAACGGCACACGTTTGATGATCAAAAGAATTACTGGAAACGTTCTTGAAGCAACTATTTTGATAGGAAAGTTCAAAGGAGAAATTGTTTTGTTACCACGTGTTCCGATGACACCATACGATTCTCACATACCATTTAAAAGACTACAGATTCCCATTCGTTTAGCTTTCGCGATGACTATAAATAAATCTCACGGCCAAACAATGTCTATTTGCGGATTAGACTTGGAAAATCCATGTTTCTCCCATGGGCAATTATAAGTGGCGTGTTCACGAGTAGGAAGACCATCAAGTTTATTTGTATTAACAAAGGACCGATTGACCAAAAATATTGTACATCGATTGGCGCTTCATTGAATATCAACTGTGATTTATTATTATTAAAGACATTTAGAGTATATATATAAAATAAAAATATTCAAAGTATTTATTAAATATGTTATAAAAATGTTATGTTAATTTGTGTTAAATTCTGTCTTTCCAATCCTCCTTGAATCACTCAGCCACAGCAACGCGTGGCCGGGTCTGCTAGCATATATATAAATGAGTCGATTTAGTTTTGAAATTTTGCAGACGTCAATTTCTCTTCAAGAAGCTGCTCATTTGTTGGAACGGTTGATATCGGACTTCTATTACATATAGCTGCCATACAAACTGAACGATTGGAATCAAATGCTTGTATGGAAAACTTTCACATTTGACAAGATATATTCAAGAAATTTGGTATATATTATTTTCTAAGACAACAATGTAATCTATGAAGAAATTGGTCAGATCGGTTTGCTATAGCATATAGCTGCCATACAAACTGAACGATCGGAATCAAGTCCTTGTATTGACAACTTTCACATTTGACAATATATTTTCACGAAATTTGGTATAGATTATTTTCTAAGGCAACAATAGAATCTAGGAAGAAATTGTTCAGATCGGTTCACTATAGCATATAGCTGCCATACAAACTGAACGATCGGAATCAACTTTCACATTTGACAAGATATATTCACGAAATTTGGTTTATATAATTTTCTAAGGCAACAATGTAATCTCCCTCCAAAAAATTTGTTCAGAATGGATTACTAAAGCATATATCTTCCATACAAACTGAACAAATAGTTACTAACAGAAATACGCCTTTGAAGGGTATTTAGCTTCGGTGCAACCGACGTTAACGTTTTTTCTTATTTTTTAATTGTTCTTACTTAATTACTTTAACTTAAATGATGCGGCGGCATACCAAGCCTTTCCTAAGATTTTAGAAATTCCACTCGATAATTCACGGCTTCGTACTTTGGCAGTGAAAATTGCGCGTGCACTCAAGCAATCGTAGTTACGATAATTTGGCCAGTGGAGCGAATACGATATAAAATACTTTCGGTAATGTAATTTTTTTCGTATCCCATTATTGACGCGAATTTGAAGGCTGATATGTCGAAATGATCTTCGCGAAAAGTATGCGAACTTCAGTAACATGCGAAGTAGCTATCGCATTGTCCATCGTTTGTTTCCAGTGATTATCATTTTCCCGCAATTGCAATTGCTGGCATGCTTCTCAAAAAGTTGCACACATCGTACCATTCACAATACGCAATGACTTAAAAGAAGTTTAAACGCGATTTGAATATGAATTATACAACAGTGGCGAATATGGTACGATCCATGTGTTGTCAAATTCAACATTCTCGCCTTTAAATTGAATGCTAAGTGTTCTGCCATTGTCGTCTGGTGAGCGATGACGATAGAATGGATATCTATCATTTCCAGCTTGCGTTTCCGAAAAAAAGCACGTGGATAGTGTTTCGTGCATTTATTGTCAGACATACAATTCGAAGTGGGATTGTGTTGTCCGCAAAGTCCATGAACCATATGGGTTTTCACCAATTCGTATAACTCTGGATCTATCACTGGATCAGGAATTTCCACAGAAATGATTTTATCRATTTAAACTGGTGTAACCACCATTCCCAATAGAAGAAAAATGTGTGTGTGCGACAAACCTTCTTATTGCTACTCAACAGAATTCATCCTCCATCTAAAAGCGAAATATATACCATACATTGCTTCAAGATAAAGTCCATCAAACATCGCAGTTGTAGTTTGAAAAGTCATGCTGTGACATCGTGATGATCGCTTGCTGATAATCTGCGATCTATAATTCCACACGTACGTCATCGCATGGTGGTGGTAGTACTTCTTGCCTTGCCCTGCCTTGGGCTGCCACATGTTGATGGGCAAAAGAACGCCGACCGATATTAGGGTGACCTCTTCGTGGCTTCGTAACAAATTTCAATCTGCAATTGATCACTTTTTGTGAAAGACACATAGAGCTTTTTATAAATAATTTTCAATTTTTCTTTTGAATAGCCGGAATAAAAAAGCAAGCGACCGAAATTGAACGATTAAAATAATTTACAAATTAAAATATTGAAAAACAAAACAAACAAAAAT
>NW_017534762.1:23302-26376 GCF_001853355.1 Bactrocera latifrons | reverse complement strand
CGCGGGTTGCCGAAAACGTCAGCTTGTTTCGAAAGCCTCTCTATAACCACCTCCGCGCTTGTATCTTTTGTGGGGTAGAGCCACACGAATTTTGTAAAAACGTTGATCACAACTAAAATATATTTGTACTGTTTCCCGGTCGTTGTCATCGGACCTACATGATATATGTGAAATGTCCCCAAAGGATAATCTTCTTCCTCAATTGGCGACAGTAATCCCTCCAATTTACCACACTTTGTATTCATTATTAAACATTCGACACAACTGCTTACTATATTTCTGACCTTTCCCTCGAGCCCTGGAATGTAGTAGTATTTCCCTACACAATCACAAGTCTTCTTAATTGAAAAATAGCTGGCAAAATGACCTCATTCTCCATTTGTTTAGGTACCACAATTAGTTCCTTTACCGGATCCTTGTACAATATGTCACGAAAGATAAAAAAGTCTTCGTAAGAATTGTTTTCCAGTGTTTTCCGGATTGCCCGCGCCCATTCATCCTTTCCCTGTGCCTCTTTTAATCTGTGTTGCAACGATTCGTCTACTAGCATACACGCTAACCTACTTAAAGCATCGACATGCTTCATTTTAGATCCTGATCTATATTCTATAGTATAATTAAAAATATAAATACTCGTGGCGGAACGTCTTTCTTCCTTAATGTCAAAGCGAATGCTTTGCAATCCGTTACAATTTTGAATTCTAAACCTAATAAATACACTCTCCATTTCCTTAATGCTTTGACGATGGCGAGTACTTCAAGCGCATAAGAATGATAGTTCTCTTTTGCTGAACTTGTTTTCTGGCTCATGAATTGCACTGGATGTTATGATTCATCCTCTGCCGTCTTTTGCAACATTACCGAGCCATACCCGTGCTTTGATGCATCTGTATGAACTTCCGTAATTGCATTTGGGTTACATAATTCTAAAACTGGAGATCGTGATAGCGAGGACTTAAGTTGCTCGAAAACAATCGTCTGCTCTTCTTCCCACTTGAAATGTTTATCTTTTCTCAGAAGATCTGATAATGCCTTAGCCACTATGGGTATGAATAAATATCCGAAAGTAGGATGTTAACCCTAGAAACTGTTGAATGGCTTTCTTGTCTCCAGGTGGCTTAAAAGCTTTAACCGCTCTGGTTTTCTCATCCGACGGACGAATTGTGCTATCTTCGATTACATACCCCAAAAAATTTACTTTACGATTAAACAAATTACACTTTTTGCACTTAATTTGTAGCCCAGCCTCTGCTGCTACTGTAAGAACTTTCTTTAGTTTTATTAACCTCTCTTCCTCGTCTATGGATGGGATAATTAAATCATCCATATAAGTGACTACACTTCCCTCGTCTTTTAGGTCGTTAAAAATCGAATGGATAAATCGACAGAATACTGCTGGTGAATTTGAGATACCAAACGGCACAAATTTAAATTCAAATTGGCCTTTCATTGTTACAAATGATGTATATTTTCTAAAACTTTCTTCGACAGGAACATGCATAAATCCATTAGCCAAATCTAATGTAGTAAAAACTTTATGTCCCTGGAGCTTTTCGACTACCTCGTCAATTAATGTAATTGGAAAATTATCGCGCAAAATTTTCTCATTTAATTTGCGATAATCGCAGCATAACCGCTTTGATTTTTTTTTTTTTAGACACAAGCACAATCGGCGACGCGTAGTCGGATACACTTGAAGTAATACTATCTTCATCTAGCCATTGCTTTACTTGAGCATCTACGATTATTTGATCTTGAGATGATACACGCCTAGGAGGCTGATACACCGGTACATCGTCCTTTAAAACAATTTTCATTTCCACCGGGGAAAATTTGATTCTTTTTGGCTCATATTGAGCAATCAGCTTTTCCACTTCTAACATTTTTTCCTTATCGAGATGTGACAAATCATACGTTGATTCCGGCTCCTGTTCATCTATACAAGTCATACTAAAAGCTGCTATTTCTGCCTCTTCTGCATTTTACTCTTTGTTGTTCGCCTGACAGGTATCTGTTTTATCCTTCCTTAGAAACCTATCGCTCTCCTCGCTAACAATTAAATCGACTTCACCCAAAATTGAACGTCCTATTAATGCCGGATATTGAAGATCCCTATTGTTGACAATATAAAACATGATATTTACCTCAATATCATATACTTTAGCTTGGGTTTCGAAACTACCTAACGTGACCACTTCTGAATTACCGGTTCCGCCAAGTACTCGTTTATCTTTGTTTGGCTTAACTTTAAGATTAAGTTTTTCGACTGTATCTACCCTTATCAAACACAAACGACTACCTGTATCGACTAACGAAGGAAAAATTACATTCCCTACCTTTACCATTTTAAACCTTAGTCCAAAATCTACCTCTGAAAGTTTGAACATTACTTCGGTAATTGTGTTGAAATTGTCTTTTTCACCTTTCACTTGGAATTGGTGTGCAATTCTTTGCTATATGCGAAGTTTCGCCAATTTTGCAACATGCGCGATGTATAATTGAATGTTGGCTGTTTTCTTTCCTGTCTTCCTTGACACTGACTCTATTTTCAACTTCGACCTTTAGATTATATATAATTTTCTCATAAATTTTTATTTGCTCTTTTAATTCCATTATACTCCTTGCTTGGTATAAAACCGTTTTGTTTAATTTTGAATCGGGAATCCCTAGTTTGAAATATTCTATTACGCTGACTTCCTAACTAACTAATTTCCCATTCGGGAAGCAAATTGTACTGCCTCAAATATTGCGGCTGCTTCGGCAGTAAATACCGAGTAGTAGGATGGCAAGGAACCGACCGTAATAGTACCACCTAGCTGGTTTGTCACAGCAAACGTTGTGCTGGTGTTTGACTTGGATCCGTCCGTATAATACAAGTTCCAATCATCATTTAAAGACTCTAATACCGCATTAAACATTACAAACAAATGTTACTCATTACTGCTGGTAGAATATTTTGGGTACTTAAGTAAGGTACTGATGAGTGATGAGTTTGGAAGCGCACTTGGAGGATACTCTGAAGTTTTAAGAAGTGATGGGGTGGTTACGATGTTCAGCTGTTGAACTAGACTTAA
>NW_017534762.1:14160-22722 GCF_001853355.1 Bactrocera latifrons | reverse complement strand
GACCAACGTTAGAAAAGGATATATTAGGAAAGGAGCACTTTTGTTTCCGCCATATGTGAAAAGTTTTACATTTGCTAGGCGATATATTAGCGCCTGAAATTTTTGACCAATTACTTATTTTATTCAATATATTTAAAAATATGTGTTTAACTTGGTTTAGATCTTGAGTTTGAGAGAATATTAAAACGTCATCGGCATAGATGCAGTGTTTGACAGCTCCACTAGAACTTATAATTGTACGTATTTCATTGAACGCAATGGTAAATAACGCAACAGAAAGAGGTGATCCCTGTGGTATACCATTAAACAGATCGTGTAGGCCGGACTTATGCTTATTGGCAATAACAAAAAATTTGTGGTGGTTCAAGAACGATTTTATTGTATTATATAGTTTTTCGCCAACATTCCATTTTTTAAGTTCCCTGAGTACCCTGTGAGGTCCAATCCTGTCAAATGCTTATTCAAAGTCTAAACTTAGCACAGAAACGTGATTTCGGTTTGACAAAGCCGTAGAGGCATAGTGTTCGAAAAAGAACAGAGCGTCAGTTACTCCTAAACCTTTTTGGAAGCCAAATTGTTGGGGTTTTATGAAAGCGTTTGCTTTGGCAAACCACATAACTCTTACAGATATTATTTTCTCCAGAATTTTCGACATGCAAGGAAGTAAGGATATGGGTCTATAATTTTCTATTTGAGAAGTAGGTTTATTGGGCTTGGGGATGGGAAGGATGGAAGCTGTCTTCCACTCCTGTGGATAGATTTCCTCGTTGAGGATTTTATTGTAAAGGGAAATTATTGTAATTTTAACGGATCGAGGGAGATTTTTAAGGATGGGATAGAAAATTTTGTCCAATCCTGGAGTTTTACCAGTCATCGATGCAATTGTTACATCGAATTCACTTAATGTGATGGGAGCATCTGCTGTATGTCTTGTTTGCCGACACGAACCAACTCCAACTTGGTTATTGTACACGTACCGTAACGTCGCTGCTTGCTATATTTCTGCACTTCTAGAAACTCAAGTGTACTAAAAACTGTACATTACCTGTATTTTATGCACCTCCAAAAACCGCTTCTTTCTGCTCTACTGCACAGTCTACCAAATGGTGCTGCCTTTGAGTTTGCTTTTGTAGTGCACAATATGGATACACGGGCTGAGTTCCCAATGACAGGATATAGCGTACGGCCAACCGACCAATATACAGGAAAACATGGACGACTCGCTAAGTCCGACTTGGTGGAACGAATGATCCACCGATGCGCAGAAATAAAAGACTGGACCAACTTCACTTCGCAATAGATCAATGCTTTACTTTATTCAAGAACTGGTGCTTTTAATAAAACTGTAAAATAAATCAATGGATACAACTTCACAATAGATAGATGCTGTTTCTAACTTTATCGGTCGCCGTCCGCTATTCGGGAGAAGACCGTTATTGGATTTATTCCGTTCGAGTCCCCTTTTCGTTCAGTTGTGTTGTCGTGTGTCAAAAACGTTCAGTCCGCATGGTCGCATTTCTTCGTCCTACATATATTCCATTTCAAATTTTCCTAATCGAGAATAACTTGTTTCGAACAAATAAAAATATAACTCTAATTCCTTAATTTTTTAATAGCGGTTCATTATTAACTAAATTACATGTATTTGTTTTTAAAGTTTAATTATCAATTTCCACATCGTTCATAATCGACCATAATTCACTAGATGTAAAGAGGTATGGTAATTTGCGTAGGTGCAAATGTTTCTTTTCAAATCGCTGCTGAGCTTTCATTTGATGAGCGTTGTTTATTAATTGCTTGGCTGTTGTTGTTAGCGTTGTTGTCAAAATACTAATTTTATGCAAACATACGTAGACTTCCCGATGTTCTATCGGTTTTGGTGTAGCTGGTTCCTCCCACTCTCCCAATTCGGCATCAAATATTGCGCAGCACGATATGGTCGGTATTTGGTATAGATTATTTTCCAAGGCAACAATAGAATCTACGAAGAAATTGTTCAGATCGGTTATCGGAACGATCGGAATCAAATGCTTGTATGGACAACTTTCACATTTGACAAGATATATTCGCGAAATTTGGTACATATTATTTTCTAAGACAGCAATGTAATCTACGAAGAAATTGTTCTTTTCGGTTAACTATAGCATATAGCTGCCATACAAACTGAACGATCGGAATCAAGTTCTTGTATTAACAACTTTCATATTTGACAAGATACATTCACGAAATTTGATATATATTATTTTCTAAGGCAACAATGTAATCTACGAAGAAATTGTTCAGATCGGTTAACTATAGCATATAGGTGCCATGCAAACTGAACGATCGGAATCAAGTTCTTGTATTGACAACTTTCACATTTGACAAGATATATTCACGAAATTTGGTATATATTATTTTCTTAGGCAATAATGTAATCTACGAAGAAATGGTTCTGATCGGTTAACTATAGCATATAGGTGCCATACAAACTGAACGGTCGGAATCAAGTTCTTGTATGGACATCTTTCACATTTGGCAAGATATACTCACGAAATTTCGTAAATATAATTTTATAAGACAACAATGTAATCTACGAAGAAATTGTTCTGATCGGTTTACTATAGCATATAGCTGCCATACAAACTGAACGATCGGAATCAAATGCTTGTACGGAAAACTTTCACATTTGACAAGATATATTCACGAAATTTGGTATATATTATTTTATAAGGCAACAATGTAATCTACGAAGAAATTGTTCTGATCGGTTTACTATAGCATATAGCTGCCATACAAACTGAATGATCGGAATCAAGTTCTTGTATTGACAACTTTCACATTTGACAAGATATATTCACGAAATTTGGTATATATTATTTTCTAAGAAAACAATGTAATCTGCGAAGAAATTATTCAGATCGGTTTACTATAGCATATAGCTGCCATACAAACTGAACGATCGGAATCAAGTTCTTGTATGGACAACTTTCACATTTGACAAGATATATTCACGAAATTTGGTGTATATTATTTTATAAGGCAACAATGTAATCTACGAAGAAATTGTTCTGATCGGTTTACTATAGCATATAGCTGCCATACAAACTGAACGATCGGAATCAAGTTCTTGTATTGACAACTTTCACATTTGACAAGATATATTCACGAAATTTGGTATATATTATTTTCTAAGACAACAATGCAATCTACGAAGAAATTATTCAGATCGGTTTACTATAGCATATAGCTGCCATACAAACTGAACGATCGGAATCAAATGCTTGTAGGGAAAACTTTCACATTTGACAAGATATATTCACGAAATTTGGTATATATTATTTTATAAGGCAACAATGTAATCTACGAATAAATTTTTCTGATCGGTTTACTATAGCATATAGCTGCCATACAAACTGAACGATCGGAATCAAGTTCTTGTATTGAGAACTTTCACATTTGACAAGATATATTCACGAAATTTGATATATATTATTTTCTGAGGCAACAATGTAATCTACGAAGAAATTGTTCTGATCGGTTAACTATAGCACATAGGTGCCATACAACCTGAACAATCGGAATCAAGTTCTTGTATGGACAACTTTGACAAGATATACTCACGAAATTTCGTAAATATAGTTTTATAAGACAACAATGTAATCTACGAAGAAATTGTTCAAATCGGTTTACTATAGCATATAGCTGCCATACAAACTGAACGATCGGAATCAAATGCTTGTACGGAAAACTTTCACATTTGACAAGATATATTCACGAAATTTGGTATATATTATTTTATAAGGCAACAATGTAATCTACGAAGAAATTATTCTGATCGGTTTACTATAGCATATAGCTGCCATACAAACTGAACGATCGGAATCAAGTTCTTTTATTGACAACTTTCACATTTGACAAGATATATTCACGAAATTTGGTATATATTATTTTCTAAGGCAACAATGTAGCCCACGAAGAAATTGTTCTTTTCGGTTAATTATAGCATATAGGTGCCATACAAACTGAACGATCGGAATCAAATGCTTGTATGGACAACTTTCACATTTGACAAGACATACTCACGAAATTTCGTAAATATAATTTTATAAGACAACAATGTAATCTACGAAGAAATTGTTCAGATCGGTATACTATAGCATATAGCTGCCATACAAACTGAACGATCGGAATCAAATGCTTGCACGGAAAACTTTCACATTTGACAACATATATTCACGAAATTCGGTATATATTATTTTCTAAGGCAAGAATGTAATCTACGAAGAAATTGTTCAGATCGGTTAACTATAGCATATAGGTGCCATACAAAGTGAACGATGGGAATCAAGTTCTTGTATGGACAACTTTCACATTTGACAATATATTTTGGTATAGATTATTTTCTAAGGCAACAATAGAATCTGCGAAGAAATTGTTCAGATCGGTTAACGACAGCATATAGCTGCCATACAAACTGAACGATCGGAATCAAGTTCTTGTATTGACAACTTTCACATTTGACTAGATATATTCAGGAAATTTGGTGTATATAATTTTCTAAGGCAACAATGTAATCTCCAAAAAATTTGTTCAGAACGGATTACTAAAGCATATAGCTTCTATACAAACTGAACAAATAGTTACTAAGAGAAATGCGCCTGTGAAGGGTATTTAGCTTCGGTGCAAACGAAGTTAACGTTTTTTTCTTGTTTTTTACTTGTTCTTACTTAATTACTTTAACTGAAGCTTATAATTTCAATTCTGTTAATATTATTTTCAATCTAAAAAGTGAAAAAAAACTGTTTATTTTTGGCAATCAAAAAATTTTTATTCCATTTTAGATCTGAACTGATTTAAAAATCGTAATCGCTCTTTTCACTAAAACTTAAAAATCGCTACTTCGTTCATAACTATTATTTATGCACAAAACGCAAACACAAACTAATAGACTCAACGACACGGCAAGCGAAATAATTAAAGTAAAAAAATCGAAAAGGTTGACACACAGAATCTCTTTTAGCAAGAAAGAGGCTGATCTAATAAAGCCCACTATTTTTGACCATGATGATTTGAAATCAATTATAAATAAACACCCACAGTAAGATACTTCTGTATCTAAAATTAAAATCCTCCAATCCGAGAATATTTTCCATATATTGCTAGCGTATTCTAGGGTCAAACTCATCTGCAAAAAAATATCCAAGCTCCCGGCGGCACACCAACATGTCACACTACAGCTGCACGATGGTCGTCTGGTCGTCATTCAAATTTTCAAGGACGAATTGGAGGTCACACCTGTTTTAAATTGAAACTTTGTTGTTGCACTTTATTTACTTTGCAAAATTCTGCTGATGCATGTATTCAAGGATTCGTCCGTGCCAAATTATTTGAGGGCATATCAGTGGTCCGATTACGCCGACCTACGAACTCGTAATATTTTTTGTACTAAGAAACTCGCATACTAAGTTTCATCGAGATATCTCAATTTTTACTTAAGATACAGCTTTCACGGACGGACGGACAGATAGACAGACAGATCCTGATCACTTATATATAAATAAACCTATATCTATCTCGGTTAGTTTTAGGTGATTCGTACAACCGTTATGTGAAGACAATACTAATTATTATTAAAAAAGAACTATGTGTATAAGTAATATAGAGTTTTATTTTGAAGCTTCTAATAATTCTTAGATTGAAATTTACATTACAAGCACATTCTAATTTGTGTGTTTTTTGTCGTCGTGTGACGCACTGAGCGGCACTAAAGTATAATGTGTCGATAATGAGTGCAAAATAGTTTTAATTTGAACAAAGTATTGCGGACAATGTTAACCATGGCGAGTAACAGAGCTGAACATTGAATGAAAGATATGCTCACAAAAATATGCAGGCCTGTTACAGACGTGTATTGGCCCTTTGGCTTACATTTTTATACGTTTGCAATCACGTTTATTATTATAATATGAATATAATTTTTTAAATTTTTATGAATACATTATAATATTTATAGTCAACTAGCAGCCATTGTTCTGCGTGAAATTATGTATTTTGAAATGAAAAGAAAATTGAATTTATATTGTGTTCAAATTTATTTACGATTTTTCAACATTTTTGAATGTAGCGCAGCTTGATGAACAAAATTTTTTTTTTCTTTTCTTGTGCGTAAATGTACAGAGAAGATGGATTTCCAACTCCCGAACACGGCACGTGTATCTGGCTTTGTTAAAAACATAGCATTTCCAGATTTATACTACACTCTTCTACCAACTATCCTTGGGTCCTCTTGATTGTTATCTCAAGTGGAAGTTTCCGTGGAAACTAAACACGTTTGAACTGAAACGCCTGTCCTCTTGTATTCGACAACTGCGTCACAATCAGTCGGGTTCCATTACACAGTTTCGGCGCATGAAGGTTGTGAAACAGAATAATGACCATTCAACGCAACTGATGCGGTGGCATCCAAGCCTTTCCAAAGATTTTAGAAATTCCACTGGATAATTCACGGCTTCGTGTTTTTGGCAGCTAAAATTGCGCGTCCACTCAAGCAATCGTAGTTACGATAATTTGGCCAGTGGAGCGAATACGATATAAAATACCTTCGGTAATGTAATTTTTTTCGTATCCCATAATTGACGCGAATTTGAAGGCTGATATGTCGAAATGATCTTCGCGAAAAGTATGCGAACTTCAGTAACATGCGAAGTAGCTATCGCATTGTCCATCGTTTGTTTCCAGTGATTATCATTTTCCCGCAATTGCAATTGCTGGCATGCTTCTCAAGAAGTTGCACACACCGTACCATTCACAATACGCAATGACTTAAAAGAAGTTTAAACGCGATTTGAATGTGAATTATGTGGCGAATATGGTACGATCCATGTGTTGTCAAATTCAACATTCTCGCCTTTAAATTGAATGCTAAGTGTTCTGCCATTGTCGTCTGGTGAGCGCTGTCGATAGAATGGATATCTATCATTTCCAGTTTGCGTTTCCGAAAAAAGCACGTGGATAGTGTTTCGTGCATTTATTGTCAGACATACAATTCGAAGTGGGATTGTGTTGTCCGCAAAGTCCATGAACCATATGGGTTTTCACCAATTCGTATAACTCTGGATCTATCACTGGATCAGGAATTTCCACAGAAATGATTTTATCAATTTAAACTGGTGTAACCACCATTCCCAATAGAAGAAAAATGTGTGTGTGCGACAAACCTTCTTATTGCTACTCAACAGAATTCATCCTCCATCTAAAAGCGAAATATATACCATACATTGCTTCAAGATAAAGTCCATCAAACATCGCAGTTGTAGTTTGAAAAGTCATGCTGTGACATCGTGATGATCGCTTGCTGATAATCTGCGATCTATAATTCCACACGTACGTCATCGCATGGTGGTGGTAGTACTTCTTGCCTTGCCCTGCCTTGGGCTGCCACATGTTGATGGGCAAAAGAACGCCGACCGATATTAGGGTGACCTCTTCGTGGCTTCGTAACAAATTTCAATCTGCAATTGATCACTTTTTGTGAAAGACACATAGAGCTTTTTATAAATAATTTTCAATTTTTCTTTTGAATAGCCGGAATAAAAAAGCAAGCGACCGAAATTGAACGATTAAAATAATTTACAAATTAAAATATTGAAAAACAAAACAAACAAAAATGTAAGAAAAAATTTTATGGAAAGAAGTTACTTTTTGGAATTGTCCAATTTTCCGACTTTTTCTCATGTTTTTTTCTTTCTAAACCTTTCCCGATTCACAGCGAACAATTTCTGAAAATTTCATCAAGATTGGTGCAGCAGTTCTCGAGTATTGTTAACAAACAAACATTCATTCGTTTGTATGGGAAAAAGAAAAGGGCTGTTTTTAGGAGTTTCCGGCAATTATTCGAATTTGTCTTGCAGCAAAAACCATCCTTGACCCTCAAAGACCATTTAGAAAAAAAGAACTGGCCAAATTAGTCCAGGCGTTGTTGGTTATGCGCTTAGCAACAAATTTCGCGATTCATTTATACATATAAGATGTGTTATTAAGATTTAGACTAATTATTTCATATGTTTGATAATACTACATAATATACTTTCATATGTACTTAGAAGTATGTATATCCTATGTGTATTATACATATATCTAATTTAAGAAAACTTTTTATAAAGCGTTTTTCTTGTTTTGTTGTTACTTCTACACTGCATGCTTTAACTTAAATCAAATTTAATCTAAGCCATGTTGAGTTGTTCATATCACTGCCATCGACAAAGATGGCGCGAAAACCACGGCACAAGGGAGTAGAGAAAGTCCCATTCACCACAATAAAGGAGCCATTCACAGTCCTTAACCTACGTCACGTGTACATTCACAATAAAAACATCATGTCCACCACAGGTGAATAAGGGTGGCGAAAGGTCAAAACGGGTTGCAGAAAGCGAAAATGCTACAATATTAAATTATAAATTTATAGTACTATATTTGTACATTTGTAAATACTATCGGGTGATTTTTTTGAGGTTAGGATTTTCATGCATTAGTATTTGACAGATCACGTGGGATATCAGACATGGTGTCAAAGAGAAAGAT
>NW_017534762.1:11307-12845 GCF_001853355.1 Bactrocera latifrons | reverse complement strand
AAAAAAGTTATCAAGCTCTTAAAAAATCACCCGATATTTTCAATTTTGGTTATAAAGTTTATAGCTGTTATATTATATATATTTAAGCGTTAACTTATTACAGGACAAATTGGAAATTATATTTCATAATGAGTGGACCATAAGGGATAACTATTGTGGAAAAGTTTGGTATTACATAGCATAACAATTCGTCTGAAGAGTAAAACACAATTTTTTATTGTAAGATAAATCAAGAGATAATTATAATAACCATATTTCCTATGTTTTAAGTATAAATTTCTGTAATCCCAAACTACATACACGTTTCATATGTCAGAATTAAGCTATACGCCGGCGACCGGGCATCTTACGCGTTCTCAAATGGAGTGTTTAACCATCCTAACAGATTTACCATATTATTTTTTTAGTTCTAAGTTAAGGTTATAAATAAAACGGATTCTTAAAGAAATTATTTTTGGAAGTTTATATTAGCTTACGCAATACTCTTTTGGCATGCTCAATAGCAATACTGGCATAATATTTGAAAAAATTTAATTAAATTAAATTATTGTTCAAAATATATTCCATTTGAAATTATCCTAATCGATAATAAATTGTTTTGAACAAATAAAAATATAACTCAAATTCCTTAATTTTTTAATAGCGGTTCATTATTAACCAAATTACATTTACACTCTCCCAATTCGGCATCATAATATTGCGCAGCACGATATGGTCGCAATTTCCATGGTACTTACTCTTCCAATTCAATTGTACACCCAAACGACATCGGTAATACAATCGCGATCGATGCGTTCCATATGTAGCTCACCTATTGGACAGGACAGATAGGCTCAGTGAACTTGGCAGGTAGGATAGCAACTCATGTCTTAACGACGATATCCCCACCATTTTTCATCTTTGTGCATAACACGATGGAACCAGTCAATACGCTCAACTTCTAAAGCCTTGGTCTGCAAGGTGGGTGCTGAGTGTTTATCATATCAGAAAGTATGTCAATTAAACTTTGCTCAGAACCAGCAGTATCGGGATCTTTAGCGCAATTGACAATAGCTTATGCGACATCTGAACAGCACATTCACCGTAGTATTTGCATTTAAAATTTTTTCTCGAATTCACGACCAACTAAGTTGATAACTACATTTGAGTCATCGCGTATCGCTTTTTCATCTCTTAAATCATAAAATTGGAACAGCACCTGCATTACGCAGCAATATTAACGAAGCCATGTTTAGTTATTTCGTACTTTTATTGGAATAAATCCCAGCCGATCTGTTATTTATCTTCCTAATGGAAATATGCAAACACTTCTTCTAGATTCAAATAACTAAATAAACCATAGTAAAGGATTGTTCCATGAAATAAATTCAAATAAATTGTCTTGCAAAATCCTACTATGATAGCAAAAATATAAATATGGCTGTGAATGAGCATATTCTGGGCCCCACTATTCGGCATGGTTGCTTATTTGTTCGTATCATTTTTCTGTGATGAACATTTATTAACTTACCACAGTTAAAAATTTATAAATAAATTTA
>NW_017534762.1:9246-11163 GCF_001853355.1 Bactrocera latifrons | reverse complement strand
TGTATAAATACTTGAATTAAATAAATAAATTAATTAATTTTTCATGTTTTTACCCGGACTCCCCTTGACGTTTCTGCCGTGGCACCTCTCTGCTGTCCCTTTGTTTACATAACATCAGCTGATAGTGACTCTACTCCTCCTCTACCGTGGAGAAAATTGCTGAGCGCGAATTCGGCAACGGCGGAAGTGATCGCTGTGAACATATTTACCTGTGGCGTATCGCAACCTACAACCAATATTTTGTTCATAGTCGTATTGCTGGTGTTTTGAATTGGCGTCAAGAAGCTGCTAATTTGTTGAAACTGCCAAAATCGGACCACTATAACATATAGCTGCCATACAAACTGAACGATCGGAATCAAGTTCTTGTATGGAAAACTTTCACATTTGGAAAGATATATTCAGGAAATTTGATACAGATTACTTTCTAAAGCAACAATGTAATCTCCAAAGAAATTGTTCAGCTCGGTTAACTATAGCACATAGCTGTAATACAAACTGAACAATCGGAATCAAGGTCTTGTATGGAAAACCTTCACATTTGTCAATTTATCCTCACAAAAGTTGGCACAGGTTATTTTCTAAGATAAAAATGTAATCTCCGAAGGCATTCTTCAGATCGGTTAACTATAGCATATAGCTGCCATACAAACCGAACGATCGGAATCAAGAGTTTGTATGGAAAACCTTCGCATTTGACGTGGTATCTTCACGAAATTCGACATGCATTACTGCTAAAAAAAAATAGCACATACTTTCCATACAAACTAGACATATTATTACGAAAAGAAATACAACTGTGAAGGATATATTAGCTTCGGTGGCAGCCGAAGATAACGGCTTTTTTTTATTCATTTTTCGTCAATTCAAAACTGTTATATAAATTAATTACAAAAAAATTTTCAAAATTGATTTATGTAATTTTCATTCATTTACTATTGCTTTAAATTAATTTTATTGTCCATTTCAAAACTATTATTTAAATTTATTGCGCAAAAAGTCTTTTAATTTTTATTACAATCACTGCATTTTATTTCCATTCATTATTCTTTCTTAAGTTTATTTTTATCTTTTCATTTTAAGTTATAATTATTTTCAATGTTATGTTTTACTCAATTAATAAAAACAATTTTTTTTTTTATTTTACTACAATTTTATCATTTTTTCATTCAATATTGTGTTTGCTTTTATTATTATAATTTTTTTTATTTCAGAAATATTATTTGAATGACTTTTACACAATTATTTAAATTTAATGTTAGTTAAAGTTATGTTAAAATATTAAAATTTCCTTCACTCTCACTTTAATTGCTTTTATAGTTTAATTAATTTTACTAATTCAATGATTGTACTGGAGGATGGAGTCATGTGTAGACGTCCACTCAAGTAAGGAAAGTTCTCTGATCGCCATTCACTTGGGAGTGGCCAGAAACGATTCTTTTACATATGACTCAAGCATCTCACGACTTCCGGTCCTTGACCAAATATCCTCTGGGTAGCCTAAGAACATCCGTTTGAAGGCGAGCAATGAAAAAGCAACAACAGCCACGGATGAGAGACCCCACCTTTGATGACGACCATGTCAAACGAAATAAGGACTACGAATTGAGGGCATGCACCTGGAATGTCCGGTCCCTTAATTGAGCAGGTGCCGTTGCAGAGCTGGTTGATGTCGTCGTAAAAATAAAGGCTGACATCACCGCCGTCCAAGAAATGCGATGGACGGGGCAAGAACAGAGACAAGTAGGTCCTTGTGGCATTTACTACAGTGGCCATACAAACGAGCGCTTTTGGTGTGCGATTCGTGGTGGGAGAGAGACTCCGTCGCCGAGTGCTATCATTCACTGCGGTGAATGAACGTCTATCCACAATCCGAATCAAAGCAAGGTTCAACATATCGCTGATTTGCGCCCACGC
>NW_017534762.1:4415-8596 GCF_001853355.1 Bactrocera latifrons | reverse complement strand
TCGCAACGTTACGATCGACCACAACACGTGCGGGATGGGATAGATACCGAGAGTTGAAGAGGAAGCGAGACGCATTTGCAGACAGAAAAAGAAAGATGCCGAAATGCGTGAGTACGAAGACCTTGATAAGCTGGCCGACAGGGGTAATGCTCGAAAATTCTATGAAAAAATGCGGCGGCTTACAGAAGGTTTCAAGACCGGAGCATACTCTGGTAGAACCCCCAAAGGTGACCTAGTCACCGACGCCCAGAGTATACTTAAGTTATGGAGGGAACACTTCTCCAGCCTGCTGAATGGCAATGAACGCACAACGTCAGGGGAAGGCGAACCCGATTCCCCAATCGATGATGATGGAGCCGGCGTTCCATTACCTGACCATGAAGAAGTTTGAATAGCAATTGCCCGCCGGAAAAGTAACAAAGCGGCAGGATCCGATGTATTGCCGGCCGAGCTATTCAAACACGGCGGCGACGAGCTGATAAGGTGCATGCATCAGCTTCTTTGCAAAATATGGTCGGACGTAAGTATGCCCAACGATTGGAATTTAATTGTGCTATGACCAATTCATAAAAAAGGAGACCCCACAATCTGCGCCAACTACCGTGGGATTAACCTCCTCAACATCGCATATAAGCTCCTATCGAGCGTATTGTGTGAAAGATTAAAGGCCACCGTCAACAAACTGATTGGACGTTATCGGTATGGTTTCAGATCTGGCAAATCAACAACCGACCAGATATGCACCATGCGCAAAACCCTGGAAAAGACCCGTGAAAGGAGAGTCGACACACCACCTCTTCGGCGCTTTCAAAGCTGCTTTCGACAGCACGAAAAGACAGCACCTCTTTGCCACGATGTCTGAATTTGGTAATACTAAAAGCTACGTCAGGATCGAGAAGAACCTCTCCAAGCCGTTCGAAACCAAATGATGTTTCAGACAATTCGATTCTCTTTCTTGTGATTTCTTCAAACTACTTCTGGAGAAAATAAGTCGACAGTCGCCGCACTCACTGCTGACAATTATAATTTCGAAGTTGTAGGTATCTTGGAACCAGCATCAACACCGTCAACCTAGAAATACAGCGTAGAATATCTCTCGCCAACAGGTGCTACTTCGGACTAAGTAGGCAATTGAGAAGTAAAGTCCTCTCTCGACGAACAAAAAACAAACTCTATAAGTTACTCATAATTCGCGTTATGCTATACGGTGCAGAGGCTTGGACGATGACAACAACTTATGAGTCGACGTTTCGAATTTTCGAGTGAAAGGTTCTGCAAAAGATTTACTGTCATTTGCGAATGGCCACGGAGAATATCGTATTCAATGGAACGATGAGCTGCAGGAGATGTATGACGACATTGACAAAGTTCAGCGAATTAAAAGACAGCGGCTGCGCTTGCTAGGTCATGTTATTCGAATTTACGAAAACACTCCAGCTCTGAAAGTATTCGACGCTGTACCCGTCGGGGGAATCAGAGGAAGAGAAAGACCTCCACTACTCTTCGAATGTCCAATTAGCGGCACGTAGCGAATAGAAGAAACGACTGGCGCCCTGTTGTTAACTCGGCTATAAACGCGTAAGCGATTTCTATGCCAGTATAGAAGAGGAAGATGTCGCGTTTGATTTATTATGAATGCATTTGCGTCTTTCGCCCATAATGTAGTAAAGAAGCCTATGCCTTAAATGCCTTGACAACGAAAATGTCGATGCCATTTTTTGTTGTGATATAAAAAATATCTGACGAATTCGTCCTAAAGGAACTGCCTTGTTGAGAAAATTCCGTGATACGCCAATCATATACGGTGATTGGCATTATTACTTACGATAGCAAACGGATCGCAAGTTGTTTTAATTCACAACAGTTTTTAAAATCCACATTGCTTTGAATCGCATATTCAGATTACAATAGCTGTGAAACTGTCAAAACTGTTGCAATTTTCAATAAACTAACAAAAGGTAATAAAATATAAAAATGGATCCGACTTTGTTTTTTATATTTGAGCTCTAGTTAAAGTGATGGTAATGAAAAAATAGTGTGAAAATAGCTAAGAGATCTTTAATAGCGTAGGTAAAAAAAAAACAGAAAGCAAATTATGAAACCGCATTAACAAAATTTTCTGTGTAGATCTATCGTTGAATGAAGCATTGAAATCTTAGAAAGGCGGAGGGGAATTTTAGGATATGGCACGAGAGGAAGGTAACATCCCACAAACAAGGCAAGATTTGCTAACGTTTGTGCGGCATTACATAACCTCTGAATAAAATTTAGTTACAAGTTATGACCCTCAAAATTGCGATTCTGATCACACATAAGAAATAGACACCGAGGTAGCGAACTGCATAATCGCAATCGGAAAAAAGAAAAGAGACCAAATAAAGTATTTTTTATTAAATTTAATTTGAAAATGTATATGTCTTTAACCTTTAACCTTGTATACATATATTTTTTTAATGTGTAGATTTCGCATCATCCGGACAACTAAAAAATCATAGTTTTCCTTATTATTTTTGCGGAATGTTAAAATTGTTTATTTTTAAACAATAATATATATTTAATACAGTAGTTTTAAGTGTAAAAAAAGTCATTGTAGTGGATAGCACTTATAAATTTTTTTTTTTTTGTAATTCATTTTAGATATTGTCTCATTTTGGTAAATAGCAATATAAACAGTGATAATTTTTTGTTTGTTTACATTAGAGAAATGATTTTATAGTTTTAATTAAAGGCAATATAAATCTATACAAAAACACTCTTTTTAGTATTTTTTTCAAACTTCCTTTGTTTTTTATAATGAATTTCCGCAGAAAATTACACTTGTCGGTTACAATCGTGCTTTAAATACAAACCGACGGGTTATTTGGATCCTTGCCTCGCCCTCTAATCAGTTTAATGTACATACCAGAGAGCTGCAACGATCACAATTTTTTCAATCATACCCGATCATTGACTCGGATTTTTTGTAACGGAAAACTTTGCTTCAACAAAAATGAATGATCGTAAGTGAGCGAGCTCAAAGCGAACATTCAGTTCCAATCACTGTTGCTTGCTTCGTACTGATTTTGTGCGATCGAATGCCTTGTGTGCAGCTCGATCACAATCATCCCCTTTGGTCATACCGGATGGTTCGATGGTACAAATAGCATTGCAAATTCATTCAATTCCCGCCAGCAGCGCAGCCCCTGAGCGTTCTTTTTCTTTATCTGGAAATATTATAACTGAAAAAAGAAATAGGGTCGGACCATGTTCAGTTGATAGCTTATTGTTTTTAAATTCATTTTATAAAAGTTTTATCGATTAAGATTGAAACGAGGAAATAAACCTTCTTTTCATTTTAAGTTTTTGTTGATCTCAATGAAGAAGTGATTAAAATTTGAAATTTGTTTTCCCTAATATTTTAAGCATTACCTTTGTTTATTAATTTTAAGCATTAATTGAATTTTAGTTCTAAGCGTTAAAAATGAATAAATATATGCAGTAATGTTTTGGTTAATTTTATGCAACGCAACTTGTTTCTGTTAAAACACAAATATATACAAACAAACTACGCACATACTTATGTACATACATGCAGGGAAATTTTCGATCTGATTGGTTCCATTACATTCAATTCAAACGCACACTTGATCGATGTCTGAGTTTTCGTGCATCGTTGAACTCGATCGTCTTTTTCTGCACAATCATTTCCAATCATCATACCGTTTCTGTACAATCACTTCCAATCATCATACCGGAACGAAAAAATCAGTTTGAATCAGTAAGCAGAGCAATCAAACCGATTGATCGGACTCCTTCGTTTTAAGCACGAAACTCGATCGGAAAATTTGTAGCGAACTGCTGTGCTGAGTTGTGACCGGTTTGAGCGATGCTGATCAAACCGAATCGATCATACTCAATTTACTTAGGTACATCAAAAAAATTTAGCAAAACACAAATATTATAGGAACTCCTACCTACAGTGTGAAAAAGGATGAAATCAGAAGATAACCCCGAGTTAAGAATCGTCAAATAAACATTCCCACCAAAACTGCTGACGGCATTAACTTATATTAATTGGCTCCCGAGCAGAAAATTAAGGGATTTTGGAGGAAGACCATTCATCATCAAATATATCTAAAGCAATTATTAACAACATCATCAACAGAAGTAGCAACAGTAGAAGAAATAATTATAAAGCAACA
>NW_017534762.1:0-3193 GCF_001853355.1 Bactrocera latifrons | reverse complement strand
ATTTAACAATAACTATAATAACAGATCATTCGGATTGCAAAACCAATCCAAACCAATACCCATGGAAATAGATACTTCCGCCCAAATTAGACAATTAACTAATATTAATCCGTATAGACAACAATATCCTCAAAATAATAATAATCACGATAGAATTCCTAAGCGAAATCATGAATCTATCAATAGTCATCAGATTCCGCAAAAACATCAAAGAATCAATAATGTCCCAGAATGTGCTTTTTTAGACGAAGCAACACCCTTCCATATATATTCAGACAATTACGAGGGACAAATAAAAAATTAAAAGTTCTAATAGATACAGGTACAACAAATTGCACACCGAATATTTTGCCTAATAGACAAAGGTTGGAAATTGCAAAATGTGTAAAAACAATAAATGGCTTTACGTTGATTACTCACTATTATAATGCACACATTTTTGGTTACCTTACACGATTTTATGAAATTAACAATTTGCAAAGCGATATGCTAATAGGGATGAATTTTCTCAGTAAAGCAGGAATACAACTAAATTTTAAAGATAACACTTTTCTAAGAAATAATTGCAAAAATGAAGAAAAATTCTATACACTCAGCGAAAAAGAATTAGGACAAATAAATAATATAAATGATGAAAATTCAAATGCAGAAAAAATAAAAAAATAAAACATAAAATCTTAAAAACTCACGGTAACATAAATACAAATTTACCGTTTAGAACTGATGTTAAGGCCGAAATAAGAACAGTCACAAATGCACCAATATATAGCAAACAATACCCATACCCTCTTTCTGCGAATGCGTTTGTGAATATGGAAGTTAAGAAAATGTTAAAAGATAACATAATAAGGGAAAGTAAAAGTCCTTACAATTCATTAATTGAGGTAGTGCCCAAAAAGGGAACTAACGAAGTTGGATCACCCAAAATGAAAATGGTGATCGACTATAAAAAATGAAATGAAAACACAATAACTGACAGATATTGGCAAACTTCGGGAAAGCTAAAATTTTTCTACCATAGATCTTGAATCGGGCTTCCATCAGATACCAATGAGAGAGAAAGACATAGAGAAAACTGCATTTTCAATTAACAACGGCAAGTATGAATATGTCCGAATGCCTTTCGGATTGAAAAGCGCACCTTCAATTTTTAAGAGAGCCATGGACAACATACTTCGCCAATACGTAGGGAAATTTTGTCAAGTTTATATTGACGATGTCATAGTATATTCTAGCAATGCTGACGAACATTGTGATCATTTGGAGAAAATAAGAAATACCTTGCATGAAGCTCATATGAAAATTTCACTGGAAAAAATCTGATTTTTGGGATACAAAGTTGCCCATAATATAATCATGACAGATGAAAAGAAAGTAGAAACCATTAAAGAATATCGTATACCAAAAACTTTACGACATATAAGAAGTTTTTTGGGAATGACCGGGTATTATAGAAAATTTGCGCGAAAATACGCACACATTACTAAACCATTAACTAAATATTTGCAAGGAGAAAATGCAACAGGTAGAACTCACTCAACCAGATTTTAACAAAAAATTTATATTAACTACTGATGCATCAAACGATTCAATAGGAGCCGTCCTGTCACAAGACCAAAAATTTATATCCAAAGCAAACTCAATGGAAAAAAATTATGCTACAAATGAAAACGAGTTATATGCCATTGTATGGGCATTGAAAAACTAAAAAAAATACTTATATGGAGTTGCTGATATGGAAATTCACACGGTAAGCGGTTGATACTTTCGCTGTATCGCCGAGAAATACAAATGCTAAGATGAAGCGTTGGCATGCACTTATAGAAGAATATGCCCCAAAAATAATTTATAAATCTGGAAATAATAATTATGTACAGTCTCCGACTGATACGCATCGCGAGTGGACGTATTTTCTGACTATCTTTTCTCTGTGGTGCTCACCAATTTTCTGCTTCCCGCTAAGCATTATTCTTGTGCGCGTAATTGCATAGTTGTAACAACACACGTGCTAACTTCACTACAAGTGCCTGTGCTTTAATTATTTCCAATGGCCCTCGGGCCACCAAATTTGGGGGACAATAGGTTCGCTTTATTAGCTGAATGCCCCAAGCCAAACGCAAAAAAACAATACATAAACCCCTGATTTTTCCCGAACAACCTAAAACTAAACAGGACAATCCAAAATTCCTTACTATTTCAGCAAGTGATTCAACAAAATCAATATCGAAATACTCTTGTTTTGCAGTGCATAAAGCATTGAAAGCCATAAGCAAAGAAATAATCTCAATTTCTGAGCTACGACATGGTAATTTGTTGTTGCTGTTAAAAAATTCAACAATTGCACAATAGTGTTTAAATACTAAGCGATTGAATGGAATTTGTGACGTGAAAGTAAGTTATCAAGACAACCTTAACTTTTCAAAAGGTACAATATTTGCTCCATGCCTCAATAATGTACCTGAAGACGAAATTGTTGAAAACATTAAAAGAGCAAGGTGTTGTTGGAGTGTATAAATTCAAAAAGAGGGTGGACAATGCCTTAGTTTACACCGGAGTTACTCTTCTTACATTCGGTTTATATGAACTACCTAGTAAAGTGGAGGTTTCATGGCGCTCAGCGCGTGTAAGACCATATTTTCCCAATCCAATGAGATATAAATCATGCCAACTCTTAGGGCATACCATTAAAAGATGTAACAACAAACCTGCGTGTGAAACTTGTAATTTCCCCCCTCACGGCTCAGTACAACGTTTGCGCACCTTATGCGCTAATTGCGCTGGTGAGCACCCATCATATTGAAATACTTGCCCTAGGTACATCCAAACTAAAGAGATTCTAAAAATTAAAACTGTCAGCAAATGTACGATGCCTGAGGCGATAAAGCTACTTAAAGCACAAGTGCCCAGCCGTCCAAATACTACGTTTGCAGAAAAAAAAGTAAAACAAGACGAATCAAAGAATTACAACAACTCAAAACTTCCTACAGCACCTTCTATTCATATACCTTCCGAATCCAATAAAACTTCTTCCGAAGTCTCTCACAATGAGACTGTAGAGAGCATTAACACTACTAAAACATATCTCACTCCAAACGCCAACAACGACTTAAACACTTCAGCAACCTCTTCTTACGCTCTAAAACTAAATTATGTCCCAGTAAAAAGTAACACAATAAATCCAGTAAACTCTCAA
>NW_017534761.1:3044-31925 GCF_001853355.1 Bactrocera latifrons | reverse complement strand
ATACATAGTTCATATTTTAACAAATTTAGGGTTTCTCACATCAAACTAAAAAAYTAAAAATAAATATAATTTAAAAAAACTAAAAAACACGCTTTTAAAGCATATCAAACTAAAAAGTGAAAAATAATTCTTTGTATAAACTAACAATAATTATGAAGGAAAATTCTTGGATTATTGGGAGAAAAGCGTGGAGTGCTTTGTGACATATTTTTCATATATCGAGCATTTCACGCTATTTTCACAATAATCCAAGAATTTTTCCTTCACTATTATTGTTAGTTTATACAAAGAATTATTTTTCACTTTTTATTTCGGTATGCTTTAAAAGCGTGTTTTTTAGTTTTTTTAAACTATATTTATTACATTTGATTAGAGCTACCTTTTCAAACAGTTTTTTAAAAAGTTTTATTTAACTCACCTCGTTTATTTTATTTATTATTTATTCTTGGGTCAAATTAAGTAATTAAAATTTCACTCTCTTCCTGTCAACCGATTAATCTGCAATTTTGTATGTTGGTCACAATGCAACTATGTTTACTCATTATCATTATAAATCCAAGATGGCGGACGCTACAAAATGGCGGAAAACGTAGGTTTTATCAATCCCATAAATATGGGTATCAAATGAAAGGTCTCAAAAAGTAGAATACAATTTACTATGCAAGATTGACACAAAGATGGCCGCCGCTACCAAATGGCTGATAACAATTTTTTATCAATCCCACCAATAAGGGTATCAAATAAAAGGGTTTGACAAGAAGAATACAGTGCACCATACAACCTCAATATTTAAGATGGGCGCAGCTACTAAATTGTTTATAATAATAAGATTTAAATTGGCTTGGATTTATCGTTTGGCTTCAATTTCGTCGAAGTCAGATGTATGCAACAGGTGTACCTTCCGTCTGAATTGATTTCTCAAGAAACGAAGTACATCTTATACACCCGAAAGCCATACAGGTTCCAGCTAAATACAATTACGGGACGGCTGAAAGAAGAATATTGCCGTTAATACTATCATGGGCTTCTACAATACATCAAATGCATGGCAGCACTGTCGATCACGCAATCATATACTTAGGTGCTAAACTGTTTGAAGAAGGTCAAGACTACGTGACCCTTAGTAGAGTAAGATCTTTGCAGGGACTACTTATAGAGAAGTTGGACTGCAATAAACTAACAGGCAAGAAACTTTGCAATAATGAAGCACTAACTGAATTAAACAGAATGCGAAATAAAAACTAAAAACTAGAAAATAAAAGTAGGTAAAAAAAACTTTTTAAGTTAAACGGTTTTATGTTAAACATACATTGCAATGTTTAAGATAAATGTACTAAAAACCAAAAAATAATAAAATAGATACAGTCGTGGGAATTATAAACATATGCATAGACTAGACTAAAATAAAACCATGGGGCACGTCAATTGTCTACAAATTATCGACTTAATATGCGGTAGAAGAATCGTTTAATTCATCGTTAGGCAGTTTGCCCGCAGACGGTGAGCAAATTACTTACTATTTTCGTGCTCATGGAAATTGCAATAGTTATACACTCCACTGGAAGTGAGAGAGCAATTGCTAAGCGTCCAAACTTACTGAACTGTGACAGCTAATCGAGTTCAGTAGGTTTTGACATTTATCAGATTGAAATCTTACAGAAAAAAATGTAAAAGGAGGGATTTGCGGCAACGTTCAAGACCACTTATAAAAAATGTAAAACAATGAAAATTAAATAAATTCGTGAAATTTAAAGGTATTTGTTAAAACGTTTTGTAATTTGAAGCATCATAGTATTGTTTTCAATGGAAAATGATTAAAAACATATAATGATTGAGAGCTAACAAGCTTAAATCCTTTTATTTGATATTTAAAGGTCAAAAGTCAGTTGTTCTAATATACTTTAAAAAGATTTAAATAGTTTCTCCATATGATAAATAACCACTATATAGTAATTTTTATTCGTACTAAATGTTCGGTGTTTTAATTTAAATGCTCAAAAATTTTTATTTTGTCCAATCTTGCCATATTGGAAAATGTTATAAAAAACGCTAATTTTGAGGTGCTCTCACACAGGAATAAGTTGAACATCCCTTTATTCCTGTTCACACTGCTGGCTGGCGAAGAATCGTTTTACTGCCCGTAGTTTGTCTTTAATCGACAAAACATATGATAAAAGTACTACTCGCTCACCACTATGAAACCCTAAAACTCGCTTATAATCGAGCTTGCTAGATTGTTTCCTAGAACTACTTACTAATTATAGTGTAACATTACAAAACAAACATTTTAATCAACGATTGACGTGCCCCACGGTATTATTTTAGTCTAGTCTATTCATATGTTTATAATTCCCACGACTGTATCTATTTTATTATTTTTTGGTTTTTAATACATTTATCTTAAACATTGCAATGTATGTTTAACATAAAACCGTTTAACTTAAAAAGCTTTATATCTATTTTTACGGGCCAGATAATCTAGCGCCGGTCGCTCGCATCGACTTGCTGAGAATAGAGGGCGAATCTCGAAAGCTCGCGCAAGGGAAAGAAGCGCCGATCGTTTGATTCGTCTTGCAAATCAAAATGCCACATCGTCATCGCAAAAGACAGTCGAGTGCAGAACGCGCTCTACGCCTTGACGAAAATCGAACAAGAACTTCGCAAACACGGGCAAGAGAGTGCAGTGTCGAACACTCACTTCGCCTTGCAGAACAAAATGAACGATCTTCTCAGATATACGAACTATAGTCGAGCTCCAAGCGTTCACAACGCCTTGCTTTAAACAAAGATAGAGACTCGCGGGCACGTGCTATATAATCTAGCACCGAACGCATGCAGCGGCTTGCTGGACCGAGAGCCAGAAATTCACAGGCACGTGCACGAGAGTTTAGCGGAGACTTCTCGCAACGACTTACGGTACAAAGAGAGAGAAAATGTGCAGTAGTAATTAGAATACGTGATGGGATTTCAGCTCACAGCAACAGATCGACATTCAGCTACGATCCAAAAATTAACTACGCCGATAAAAAACAGTATTCAAATTAAAGCAATGGATAAGATATGCCCTAAATATTCCGCGAAAAAATGGAGAGACGAAGCAACTGGTATGTGTTGGGAGGCTGGAAAATAATACTTTCCAGTATCGTAGAGCCCTCAGAACCAATTTATCAAAAAATTACAGCGTGTAATTGAAAATCCACTAAAAACGACTCTCATGGCGTTTTTTGACCTGTGTCGCAGTGATGAATTTGCCAAAACGTTACTCTATAATGAGCGCCCTCATTATTACACATGGGCCAATAGCAAATTCTCAAGAAGGAAACGCGGCCAACACGTAGTCGCTTATCCCGGTGTAAAAAAAGATGCGCCGTTGGGCCGTGTACAGCGTACATCCGTCTCACTCCGAGTGCTTTTATCTCAGGATATTACTTCATCATGTGCGTGGCCCGACATCGTTCGAAGACTTAAAAACCGTTGATGGCATTGTTAAAGGAATATATCAAGCTACTTGCAGAGATTTAGGTTTACTAGAAAATGACAACCAATGGGAGATGACTTTAAGAGAAGCTACGGTTTCTGACTGCCCGTTAAAGTTGAAAGAGCTGTTTGTGGTCATAAAACGAAATGAAACACGTGAATCACAAAGCAAGAACTGAATTCATTTTATTTAGAAGCAAACTACAGCACATATAGATATATATTGTATTACAGATTCTAGTGAAGATGGCGCTACTAACTTTAAACGTGATATTGTCGACACAAAATAACACCTCCACTTATCGCAATATTCACTTCAGAAATTTTTAAAATATCAAAATTCTTCTATAGAAACTGTGCCAAGAAGCGACATAAACTTATAGTGATTTATTGTACATAAACTTTTATTTAAAATATCAGCCGGCATATCAGCCGATGGCAAATACAGTATTTTAACAATCTTATCTTTTACTAAATCACGACAAAAATGATATTTGATATCAATGTGCTTTGTACGTTTGTGAAATACTGGATTTGCGCACAGTTTTTGTGCACCCTGATTATCATTATACAGGCTGATTGTGTACATTTTATTAGTTATTTCATATTGTAATTCCTTTAGATATAATGCTTCCTTTCATGCCTCAGATAGACTAATATACTCTGATTCAGTGCTAGAGAGGGCTACACATTTCTGTTTTTTACATTTCCATGATATTCCACCATTACATAATAAAAAACACATTCCAGTATACGACCTCCTATTTATAGAATTAGAGGCCCAATCAGCATCTACATATCCTGTTATTTTTTATTCCATAAATTTTAGTTCGTTTTAGATATTTCAGTACTCTCTTTGCATATTATCAATGCTCTTTTGTCTTACAATCATTTAAATTAAATTTACTCAAAGTTGATCTATGTCAGTTTCCTGACTTAGAGTTACATATCCTTTATCTTTATTAAACTTCACGTTCATTCCAAGACATAATTTTACTTCACCTAAGTCCTTAGTGCTAAAGTTATTAGATAAAATCTGTTTCAAGTTATTAGTTTCAGTTTTATCATTGGAAAATATAAAGAAATCGTCAACATAGACTGTTACAATGGTTATACATTTGTTAATATATTTTATTGACATACACGGCTCAACTTTTACCTTTTGTAACCATTACTCATCAAACAATCATCAACTTTTTTATTTCAAGCTCTAGAGACCTGCCTAACTTCATAAATAGGCTTTTTAAGTTTAAATACTTTACCAACTTAGCTACTATTATCATAACAATCAGGCATTTTCATATAAATGTTTTCTTCTAAATAACCATTCAAGAAAGCAGTCTTTAGATAGTGCAAATTATAGTCTAACAGTTGTGTTCGTTACTACAGGTGAAAAAGTTTCTGTATAGTCTACTCCTTGTTTTTGGAAACAAGATACCCTTTGCGACTAGACGAACACTTTGTTTTGACTATCATACTTTTTTCGTAAGACCCACTTGCACTGCACTATAGTACCATTTATTGGAATATCTACAAGTTCCCACGCACTATTTTTCTCAAACGACCGTAACTCATCCTGCACTGCTGCTAACTACTGTGCTTTCTCAGGACCATCCAAGGCTTCTTGCAATGATATCTCACCCGTAAACACGTTGTCATCTTCTACATGAGCACCTACAAATCCAAATCTGTCTGGCTTTTGCCTATGCCGAGGACCACTTATTATGTTGGTATTGTTATGTATTATAGAGCCTTCACTGTCTGTTGTACCAGACTCAGAGCTATCTAACGTGTCATCTGCACAAGGTTCATATAGTTCTCCATTTTCATCCATATTCACGCTCTCTGACTGTTCAAGTTTTCCGCCACTGGAACGATATTCCCCTCATCTGAACCATCTTCCTGTGCATTCAAAAGACTGCCTGTCTCTATCTTCTCCAATACTATATTATCTCGACTGGTAGTTATAACATTATACTGCCGGTTGAAAATCCTGTACCCTTTGAAATCATTGGAATAGCCGACTAGGATCCATTTGCCAGACTTTCTATCCCAGTTTAATCTCGTTTGTTTTAGCACATGTACGTAAGTGACTTATATTAGGCTTTCTGCCCGTCCACATCTCGAACAGAGTTTTATAATTTAATGATGCTGTTACCGTGCTATTCTGTGAGAATAAAAAAAAATGTCTGCTCAGGTGTGTATGAGTTCGTTTTGTTAAGTATTATCCTGTTGCAAAATTCTTTCCCATTGTAACTTCTCAAGATCTTTATGCGGAGGTTTAGTTGATTCTCAACCTCTGCTATATACTGTTGAAAGCATTTCAATGCCTCATCTTTGGATTTTAAAATATATATATATGTCATACGACTAAAATCATGTATGAACAGCATAAAGTATCTAGAACCACCTATAGATCGGGTTTCCATCGGGCCACAGAGATCAGTATGCACAATATTTAGCAATTCAATACTTCTGCTAGCTTCTTTTGGGAAAGGTAAACGGCTCTGCATGCCTTTACAGCAAGTAGCACATGATGACTTTGACATATCAGTCTTACTATCAAGTGTTAATCGCTGTACTGCATCTTGCATCTTATTCAAATACTGGCTGTTGACATATCCTAGACGTCTATACTCACTGGATGCCACCACTGCAGCTGATGAACGACATTTAGGTATGTTTAGTTTATACACCCCTCTCATTCGCTGTAGCTACCAGCACTCCTTATTGGTTTAAAATCTGACAACCATAATTATTAAATGAAATTTTGTTTCCCTTTGATATAAGTTGACTAACAGATAACAGATTGGTAGTCAACTTCGGCACGCATAATATTCGACGAATTTTTCTTCGTAGATGTACACTAATTGCTGTAATGTCCCGTCTGTTTACATTTGTAGCATGTTATGACTTTTGTTTTTGATTTTGACGTTTGGGCATTGTCTTTGCTCGCAGTGCTGCCAGCCCGGTTCTTTTTGAAACTCGTAAACGCACCACTAAAACTGACAGCGCTTATGTCGCCTTCGTTTCCTCTTTCTTCTATGTCCAAAAACTTAGTTTTAATGGCGCCTGCTGTCAATGGTATGCCGCAATGCTCGATCGCCATGATTATCGGTGAATATTTTTCTGTTAATCCCGCCAACAAAAGCGATGCGACCCACTCATCATTAATGTTAAAGCCCGTACCACTTAATTTTTGGCTAGTTCCGATGATTTGTGTCACGTATGAAGTAATTGAAACACCATTTTCGAGTCGTATTGAAATCAGACTCCTCAGTAAACTGATTCTCCTCGTGAATCCTGAGTCATCTAATAGGTTCTTCAATTTCTCCCACACTTCATAGGTCGTTTGTACACTTTTAATGAGCACGTATAATGACGAATCTATTGTCAAATTTAACTTTGCTCTGGTCACTTGCTGCTCATATTTTTGCTGTTACAGTCTCTAACTTGATACAATCAGACATTCCTTCCAGCACTAAGAAATTCTCAGCCGCGAAAGCCCACTCATTGTAATTTAATGCCCTTTCCGTTCAGGCACACTGACAAGATAGTTCGTCGTCATTTTCACGGTCACAGCGCCCATTTATTTATTTTTTCAATACGTATGCAATGTCTATTTCTGCTAAGAATGTCCAAAAAAAAAATTGCGAGAAAGAAAACTAGTGAATGTCTGGGCACATAACCTAAAATTAAATGAAACTCTGGCTAACAAAACAAGAACTGAATTCATTTTATTTAGAAGCAAACTACAGCACATATAGATATATATCGTATCAAATATTCTACTGAAGATGGCGCTACTAACTTTAAACGTGATATTTTCGATACAAAATAGCAGGTCATTTTATTATTTTGTTTCCCCTCAGAACCTCTCAAATTATGAGACACTTTCAAAGACGATTTGTGTGAGAACATCAAACATGCAGTTCAAAAACAAGATCAGGATTGTGACGTACACAACGAAGGTTTGATAGAAATAGAAAAAAGCTTTTGGAACTGAACGACAAGCATTTATCAGATTTTTGATTGCCTTCCTCGAATCGGCAACAAAACATCGTCAATACGATACCGTGCCGTCGGCATGATATTAACGACTTGTCTGTAATTGTCAACACGCATGTACCCAAGTTAGTGGCAGATCAAAAAATAGCATTCGATGCTATAGTACAGTATATATAGTATAGTATAGAGTGTTGCAAATCACAGCCGTAAACTGTTTTTTTTTTTTTGAATGCGCCCGGTGGAACAGGCTAAACATTCTTTGCCAATTTAGTGTTGGCAAAAGTACGACAATCTGGAAAAAAAGCTGCCGCAGTAGCATCGTCCGGAATTGGTGCAACCCTATTAAATGATGGAAAGACTGCTCACTTCACATTTAAATTATCATTGGCTGTGTATTTGGAATGACAATCTATGTACTCGATCCGCAAAAACTTTCCGCTGGCGCTGCTCTTACAAGACACTTCGCCGATCATCTGGGACGACTGCATCATGAGCCACAGGGCGCACGTGGAAACCGTGGAGTGCACGCATACGAAGCTCAGACCGTATAATGGGGGGCGTGAGACGGAAAATTACCGTCTCCGGTTGCAAACAGTCCTCAGGTATTGTTGGATAACGAATTGGGTCAAATCGTTCAGAGTCTAGAAATTCTTGTGGATACAATATATCCGGACATACAAAATCTTGCGGAGAGAAATTTCGTGAAATAAATCAGTTAACGGGATTAAAAAAATTATTATAGAAAAAGTACCCGATGAATTTAAATCCTACAAATCTATTCACACAGTATGCAAAATTGAAGATACAGTGCACTACCCACAAGAATTTTTTAATCCGTCTCACGAACAACAATTAAATGTAAGCACTCCCGTAATGCTGCTGAGCACCTTATGGCCTCCCAGCATATGCAACGTCATAGTAGCCACTATAATCACCGGGGCCGCGGCCGGACAGCTCGCCCACATACCGCAGATCCCCATGATTCTTACTGAGTTGCCAATATCTTTTAAGATGTTACAGTTCCCTCTAAAAACATCATTCGCCCTCACAATAAATAAGTCTCAGGGTCAAACATTTTCGATCGTTGGCATCGACCTAGGAAAAGAATACTTTTCTAATGGACAAATATATGTTGCCTTTTCTCGAGAGGGATCTCCTGAAAAAAATATATTTTGTTGCCATCTACAAATACCACTGCAAACGTAGTTTACAGTGAAGCTTTAAGATAAAAAGTAACAAATATAAAAGTAGAAAATCTACCTTAATATTATATCTGTAAATAATGTAAAGGTAAACCTGTCAAATAAAAAATACTAAAAATGTAAATTATTAAGTAATAAGAAGAATGAAAATGATTAATGATAAACCTTTTTTTTAATAGAAAATAGATAACCAAAATAAAAACCACAAAACAACAAAAAAAATTTTTTTGGACGGAAAGTACTAAATAATAATAGGCAAGTTCCTATCGACATGAATAAAAATTTCTTTGAAATACCTACATACATTTATAGGTAGATACATTTGTAGTTGAAAGTTGTCAACGTTAAATCTACACAGTATATATTTTATTGAACTCTGCTTTTATTCTAATTACTTAAAAAAACATAGTAAAAATTTATATAATATCCTATGTAAATATTACTTATTTAAGTGCCCGCCACTTAAGCCATCAAAGAAATTGAATATAAACAGACTTACATACAAATATAACTGTTCTATTTGTTTTAATACAAATAAAAATATTTGCGAAAAAAAAATTTTTATATCCAAATTTCCAAAAATAAATAACCATCTGCGCCGTGCGAAGCGGGGACGGGCTGCAAGTTAGTTATAAATGGTGAAACCAACAAGACTTTCTTCTGTTCACATGGGTTCTAGGTTTCTCTATTATTTTTATTATCGTTTTTCTTTTTCAAACAAATATTCAAATGATTCCTGCACATATTATTTTTTAACAAATGCTTATGATTTGAAATATAATTTTACATTTATAAATTGAAAAGTTTACGTTGGTCCTAAGCTGTCTCCCCAGAAAATTTTTAATCAAATCGGTCCAACCGTTCTTGACTTGATTACATACATGTGAGGTTTTTCTATTGTTTCTACTTTTGCTATTATTTTTTTTTTTTAAATACTCAAACGATTTTTACAACAAAGAATTTTTACAAATGCTTCTGATTTGAAACATAAATTAAGTATTTATAAATGGTTTCATATTTTACATAAAGTAGGAAAAAGTATCATGTGCCCTTACCATAGTTCTAAACTATCTCCCGACCAATTTTAAGCTTAATCGGTTTAGCCGTTCTTGAGTTATAAATGGTGTACCTAACAAAACTTTCTTTTGGTTAGATAGATGTGGGGTTTTTCTATTGTTTTTATTATTGTTAATTATCTTTTAAGAAATATTCAAATGATTCCTACACATATGAATTTTTAACAAATTCTTATGATTTGAAATATAATTTTACATTTATGAATTGAAAAGTATCCTATGTCCTTACCGTGGTTCTAAGCTCTCTCCCCTCCAATTTTCAGTCAAGTCGGTTCAGCCCCCTGAGTTATAAATGGTGAAACAAACAATATTTAATTTTGTTTACATAGATGTGAGGTTTAGTTTAGTTTTCATTAATACTGTTTTTTACGTTACAGGTCCCAAACCCAGCGCACAACCGTATGCAGGGAATGTTTCGCCTTCTCACGTTAGCTCGCCTTCAAACGGATGTTCTTAGGCTATCCAGAGGATTCATGGTCAAAGACCTGAAGTCGTGAGCTTCTTGAGTCATATGTAAAATAATCGTTTCTGGCCACTTCCAAGTGAATGGCGATCAGAAAATTTTCCTCACTTGCGAGAACTTCTACACATGACTCCATCCTCCGTGGGATGTGGACTGTGGAACGGCATTTGAAACTCCTTACGTACAGCTGCAATCGAACCATTGGTTTTTGAAAAGTGCAAAAGAACACCTGGTGCGACGAGGAGTGTCTGGTCGCAGCGGAGGGAAAACCAGGCTGCCTACCTAGTAACGCTACGACCGACCACAGTACGGGAAGGGATAGATACCGAGAGTTGAAGAGGGAAGCGCGACGCATTTTCATACAGATAAAAAAAGAGGCCGAATTAAGTGAGTACGAAGAACTTGATAAGCTGGCCGATAGGGGTAATGCTCGAAAATTTTACGAAAAAATGCGGCGGCTTACAGAAGGTTTCAAGACCGGAGCATACCCTTGTGGAACCCCCAAAGGTGATCTAGCCACCGAAGCCCAGAGCATACTTAAATTATGGAGGGAACACTTCTCCAGCCTGCTGAATGGCAGTGAACGCACAACGCCAGGAGACGGCGAACCCGATTCTTCAATCGATTACAGCAGACGTTCTATTGGCGGACCAAGAAGAAGTTCGAATAGCAATTACCCGTCTGCAGAACAACAAAGCGGCAGAGCTATTCAAACACGGCGGCGAAGAACTAACAAGGAGCATGCATCAGCGGTTGCGTAAATATGGTCGGACGAAAGCATGCCCAACGAGTTTAATTTAATTGTGCTTTGCCCAATAAACAAACAGGGAGACTCCACAATCTGCGCTGACTACCGTGGGATAAGCCTCCTCAACATCGCGTATAAGGTTCTATCAAGCGTATTATGTGAAAGATTAAAGCCACCGTCAACAAACTCATTGGACCTTATCAGTGTGGCTTTAGACCTGGAAAATCAACAAACGACCAGATATTCACCATGCTCTAAATCTTGGAAAAGACCCGTGAGATCGACACACATCACCTCTTCGTCGATTTCAAAGCTGCTTTCTACAGCACGAAAAGGAGCTGCCTTTATACCTTGTGGAAACTGACGTTGAGCGACAACAAAAGCTCCGTCAGAATCGGGAAGGACCTCTCCGAGCCATTCGATACCAAAGGAAGTTTCAGACAAGGCGGCTGCCTATCGTGCGACTTCTTCAACCTGCTTCTGGTGAAAATAACTCGAGCTGCAGAACTAAATATAGAAGGTGCCATCTCCTCTAAGAGTGTACAGCTGCTGGCGTATGGTGATGATATTGATATCAGCGGCCTCAATACCCGCGCCGTTAGTTCTGCTTTCTTCACACTGGACAAGGAAGCAAAGCTGATGGGTTCGGCAGTGAACGAGGGCAAGACAAATATCTTCTGTCATCAAACTACCAGTCGTCGTACTCGCGACTTGGCTCTCACGTCACTGTTGACAGTTATAACTTTGAAGTTGTCGATAATTTCAGCACCAGTGATTAAGTCGTCGACATAAAACGAAGAAGAGTGTCGGCTAATTTGGTTGAATAGTTGCACCTGCCAGCAGCGATTGCTAAATGAATAACCAGTTGTAGTCTATGATGATACTGTTAAGTTAAGCATCGAATATGACTCTAAGTTTTGTTGTCGTGCTGTCGTTTTTGAACACACAATGATGTGGGGTAAAATATGTGGGTAGCGATGATATTGGCTTCGATATTATAGACATGTGTTGAAGTTCGAGATATCCCTTCATAAAAGATACGTATTGTAACTTTACTGCCTTATTTCGGTCGAGACGCCTCTCAATAGTTAGAAACCGTCGTAACGCTTGCTCGTATGACTCACCTAGAATGCTAATACTGTGCTTTAGCTTTTCAGCAAACGATTGTAGTTTGCCTTAGAGTGATCTTCGCAATCGAGTTCCTCTCTTGTTGCCTTACTAATGTTGTTTATTTAACAAAATGAACGCACCAGTTCATTGGTAGATTGATGATCTGCGTCATACTCAAGCGAGGTTGTTACTGTTGTTGTATACGATGATAGCTTTGGCGATGCGCTTTGGCCACCCAATACGATCCATCCAAAACGAGTTTTTTGGAGAATATACTTATTTTTCAAACAAATTGGACCAATGCAAAGTAAATCAAAAAATATGCTTGCACTTATGAGAAGGATCAGCTAAGTTGATATTCGCTGGAATATTCCAATCGCTGATTTCAAGTGGATAATTTGGCTGATAATCAGTGATTTTTGGAGATACGGCAGATTCTAAATTGACCTGAAGCAGAACAGAGTGAATTGAAATGTTAACGCTAGAATTAACAATAAATTCTGAATCTCCGATACCGGAAACTGTTAAATCGCGCGACATGGTATTACCGATCCGACACTGTTGCGAACGAAAACAGATGCAGTAGCAAGAAGCACATATTCAGTTGAACAAGAGCCTGACTGAGGTGAAGGTGAGCGACTTTTTTATGTCCTTGTGACGAGGATAGCATGAGGTGTTGGACCAGGTGTGGTTTCTGAAATACCAGTTACGGCTTGGTGGACTTGAGTAAAATGCAGCAGGGTATGATGCTTCATCGAGCAACAACGACATGTAGAAGATTTACATTGCTGCACATGAAGTCCTGGTTTGAGACAATTTAGGCACAGATGTACTCTTTTGGCTTCCTTCCACCTGTTACTTGTACTTAAACTTGCGAATAGTGGTAGTACACAACATGGTCATGTTTCTGACAAATCGCACAACTCTTGGTGGAAGTCTTAGAAACAAAAAATGCATTTTTGCGATACTTTGTATTGCTCATCTGTGTGCTAGGTGTTTTTGGTATCATAGCATGAGTCACATTTTTAAATGTTTGACATCTCCTCTGCAAGAACGTAGCCATGACTGTCCACGTGGGCAACTCGTCAACCGAAACCTTTTCTTCCCACAATGCGTGTGTTTCCGGAACCAATTTCTGTGCAGCGAAGTACTGAAGCAAACAATCAGCTATTTGTTTGAACGCACCCAACGAATGCAAGGCTCGAACAGGCGATACTAATTTGTCCACCAGCGAACGCAACTATCCTCATTTCTTGCCAGTGCTCACCCTCTGCAAACCGAATAGCTCTTGAATGTGTGGCTGAAAAATCAAACGTCGATTACTGAATCTCTGACTAACTAATTTCATAGCAATTGTGTAGTTTTCGTCACGTATTTCAAGTGATTGGATGGTATCCAGTGCTGCTCCCTTTAGGTACGAACGAAGGTGCTAAAATGTTTCCAATTTTCTCAATTCTGTGTCATCGTGAACTATTGTTTGAAACATGCCAGAAAAGTTCGGCCAATCTGTATACGCTCCTCCAAATGACGGTAGCTGCAACTGCGGCAGACGAGACATTGGTTGTTTCAGCACAATGACCGATGGGTGCTCCTGTAAAGGGTGATTTCTAGTAGATGACATTACATGAGGATCCAAGCAAGTTCATCAGGGTCCTCTTCCTCCAACTCTTACTGCGTTAATTCGAATTGATGTTGAATACGATCTGACTGACAGCTCTGCATGATCCATGAAATTAAGTTCTTCCATACCAAGTAGTGTTGAATTTAACTTGCGTAAAATTGCTTCACTTTTTCTTTTTAAGAACGACATCGAATGTTACGAGGTAACTGTTTGCACGGCATTCATAAAGCATCAATATTTCGTTCATTGACTTTCATTATGTATATATTATGGTGTAAGCTTATTTCTTCTTTTCCAAATATTACATCATTATTTTCTAGCTTTTCCGGCTGTTATTCAACTTATGTGTTCTAATTTTAAGTTTTCTTTCAACTGCTATATTACTCTCTGAAAATCATTAAGTTTTTGGCTACAGTCATGTTCGTTGCTGAATGTCGTCTCTTTGTTAAATAAATGTGGTCTACCGTAAAAAATTTCGTATGGAGTGTATTTAGTGGTAGAATGGATAGCACATTATATGTAGTAAACATTTCGGGAAGAATATCATTATGATCACAATCCATTTTTATTATTACTATTATTTTTTTTTATTATAATGCGATATATTTCTGTTAAGGAGGAATGTAACCTCTCAACTGGTAAATGGCTAGATGATTGTTGGAAAGACGTGAAATATATTTGAATATTACATTCTTGGCAGAAGTCTTTTTTTCCAGCAAATTCAGTGCATTTATCGAGGACAAGTTTTTTAGGAGTACCGCAAAGTACAAAACACGTTCTCATAGTTTTAACTATGTTCACACTATGCCTTGCTGGAATGGTATATCCAGCTGCAAATTTTGAAAATTTGTCTATAATTGTTAAAATTATTTTGCAATTGAATAATTCGATGTGTATATATATGTGTATTATATAATTCGATGTGTAATATTTGTATAGGTAAATCTGGGATTTCTGTTTCTTGACAAGGTAGTTTTTCTGGATGTCTATCGTATTTTAAGGTTTGACAAATATGACAACTATTAATTAATCGGCACGTCTGAGTTTTAAGTTGTGGGAATATATTCTCCTCTTTAAATGAGCTACCGTTTCGTCTATGCCTCTATGGTTGCTGTTTATATGATAATTTTGTATTTCTGTAATTAATTCTTCAATATTTCCAATATTTAGTATTGTAGTAGCTCTTACAATTTTGTAAAGATTTGTTGGTAAGAAATATTCTTTTAATACATCTTGAATGTCATTGAAAATGTCATCTGCAGCAAAAATAGCGTATACTTTATTTGATTTTAATATTGTTTTCAATATTTCTGTTATTTATTTATTATCAAATGAACTCTCCGTGACCACTCTCCTTATTTTATTTTTGAAAGGGATTGATGTTACTATTTGAGAATCTGTATGAATTCTAAATACAATCTGTATATTATATTCATTAATTGGCTTATTTTCGGTTAAAATTATGTTTGTCTTTTCATTATAGTTATTTGCTATAGAAATGTTGGTGTGTACTTCTGCTAAAACGCGAGGGAATCTGCTACTACATTTTCAGAACCTTTTTTATAAGAGATTTCATAATCGTATTCTAAAAGTTGCAGTTTCCACTGAACCAATTTCGAATTAGGTTTTTTAAAATTCATTAACCACGTTAGTGGTTTGTGATCGGTGTTAATTTTAAATTTTTAGCCATGTAGATAAGGACGGACATATTAGTAGCCCATATATGTTATGAATAGATCCGGTCGTCCATAATTTCGTACATATGTCATCGCATCTTGCGTATATTCATGCATATGACGTGGGCTACCAAAATATGATGATGGTAAAATTGATTATTGCGTCACGCAAATGTATGTATTCCTCTGATCTTAATYGGGCTTGATTGTAACGGATGAAATTTAATCGCTCTCTTTCAATTTTGGCGTACATATCGACGATATATTGATGCGAAAATTGATTGCATCGCAAAATAAACTTTGTTTCTTGAGGGCGAATCATCAATCGGAACTGTATTGCAAAAATTAATTAGCGAATGAAATGATTTATAAATCATATTTAAACAAAATGAAATGTATATGTACCATTTGTTGGATTTATCATTGGTATGTTGATGTGATGGCCATCGTCCCCTCTCCAAAACAAAATGGGGTATTGCAACTCATCRTAACAGCGATGGAGTTCTGAAATACATTGTAAATTCTCATTTCTACGATACAAAACAATGTCTCGTGACTGAAACTGTTCGCCAACCACAACAATGGCTACTTCATCAATCGTTGGTGCATTGAATCGTCTGGTGTGCTCCCCAATTGGTGTTTTATCGGCTTTTATTATGATTTTGTGGCTATCGGAGGGCATCCGTTCGAGTACCACTTTAAACAATTTCTCCAGTTCATTGTGTTGATGAAAAAATGTTTCCAATTCATTTACGATTGATCTTCTCGTATTCGTCGAAATTGCACAGCGCTTATTTAATCCACGATTCTCAACATCAATGAAATATATTTGCAAAAATTTATGAAAACCCAGCTCTATGGTATATTTGACCTTGAATCTGTAACGGTCGAGAAATATATATAGATGTTAACGGATCTTAATTTCTAAAAACATTGAAAACAGGGACGGCACATAAATTAAAAATGATATTGCTAATTCCACACGAAGAAACGTCGGCATAAATCCATCTTTTATAATATTTGTAGCTCCAAAAGATGTCATTTGAAAGCATGAATTGTATTTTTGAATATTTAAGAGGAAATGCTTTGACGTTGGCGAATTACCAAAAACCAATGAATGCAAAGGTTCTGCCGGAAGTTCTAGCACCGGTAATTTGACTTTCCCACCAGCACAACACATGTCAGGCATTTCGTTTATGAATTTAAATGCTTTGCAGTGTATACATTCTATATTCATCTGGCCAATGTAGACATACATGCTGTAATCAATGGTGGCACCGTAATTGAAAGCCGCGTGGTCCATTTGAGGTATATCATAAACGGACGTACGCCCACGACAGTTACTTGATGCTTCACTATTATCCAAGTGAGCTCTCCGTCTGTGTCGTTGTGTTTCCATTTCATTTCGTCGAACACGATCTTCTTCACTTTGTTATCTTCGATTTAACGCTGTAGCATTTGATTGACGTGGACGTCTGACAATGTTTGGTCGCCTTGAACGTGACATTCTTTCAGTACAGTGTATGACTAATTGAATGTAAAAGCAATACATTGAAAATCATTTCTAGAAAAAATTATACATTTAATTCAAACTTCAATGTGTGTGCGTGGAAATATGAATTCACATACACTCACACTGGACATAACCTCAATTGTGCAAATAAAGAAAACACTCGCCGGAAAATGAGATCAAATTAAAATTGTGAAAATTAAGTAACGCTTGGGAATTGATTCATATATATAAAAATGAAGCAATTAAAATACAATTAAAAAAGAAACACACGGTTAACACTCACCAAAAGTATGTTTGTTCAAAATGAGAGCAAGATATAAAAGAACTCAAAGCACATAAGGAAACTGTCAACTGAATTCCAACGACAGCAAATTAATATTCTGTTCGCAATGAGAGCACGATGTAAAATTGATAAATCGTATTGAAAATACTTGCACCGATTCCAAACAAACTTCACACAAACCACATCCTTATAGGTAGGAACGAACTCTAAAATGTTTGTGTCAACCGATTCGGCGGTTCTTGAGTTATAAGATTACCAAGGAAATGTAACTTCTTTTTATATATATAGATAAAATGATATTGTTAACTGCAACACGATTTCGTGGAAGATTAAAACTATTAAAGTTTGAAATTTTATTTATTATTATTTTAATTTGTATGTTTGGAGAATGGAGTCATGTGTAGAAGTTCACGCAAGTGAGGAAAGTTTTCTGATCGCCATTCACTAGGGAGTGGCCAGAAACGATTCTTTTACATATGACTCAAGCAGCTCACCACCAAATATCCTCTGGGTAGCCCAAGAACATCCGTTTGAAGGCGAGATAAAGTTAGAAGGCGAAACATTCCCTGCATAGGGTTGTGCGCTGGGTTTGGGACCCGCCACGTAAAAAAAGCATCCCAATGAAAACGCAACAACAGCCTCGGATGAAAGACCCCACTTTTGATGACGACCATGGCAAACGAAAAAAGGACTACGAATTGAGGGCATGCACCTGGAATGTCCGGTCCCTTAATTGGGAAGGTGCCGCTGCGCAGCTGGTTGATGTCCTCGTGAAAATAAAGGCTGACATCACCGCCGTCCAAGAAATGCGATGGACGGGAGAAGGACAGAGACAAATAGGTCCTTGTGGCATTTACTACAGTGGCCATATAAAGGAGCGCAAGTTTCTTGTGGGATTTGTTTTGGGAGAGAGACTCCGTCGCCGAGTACTATCATTCACCCCGGTGAATGAACGTCTAGCCACAATCCGCATCAAAGCGAGGTTTTTCAACCTATCGCTGATTTGCGCCCACGTCCCGACGGAAGAGAAGGACGATGTGACCAAAGATGCCTTTTATGAGTGCTTGGAGAGCACTTATGAGAGCTGCCCCCGCCACGATGCCAAAATCGTGCTGGGCGACTTTAACGCCACGGTGAGCAAAGAAGGTATCTTTGGCATTACGGTCTGTAAATTCAGCCACCACGAGGAAACATTGGGTTGAGGCTCATCGACTTCGCCGGGGCCCGAAATATGGTTATCTATAGTACTAGATTCCCGCATAAGAAGATTCATCAAGCTACCTGGCTATCTCCGGATCGAAAAACCACCAACCAGATCGATCATGTTGTGATAGGCGGAAGACACGCCTCCAGGGTTTTAGATGTGCGTGCACTGCGAGGTCCTAACATCGACTCGGACCATTATCTTGTTGCAGCCAAGTTTCGCACGCCGCAACGGAAACCATTGGTTTTCGGAAAGTATAAGAGAACTGCTGGTACGACGAGGAGTGCCGTGTCGTAGTGGAGAGAAAACAGGCTGCCTACCTCGCAACGTTACGATCGACCACAACACGTGCGGGATGGGATAGATACCTAGAGTTGAAGAGGGAAGCGAGACGCATTTGCAGACAGATGCGTGAGTACGAAGGGGAAATTCAATGAAAAAATGCGGCGGCTTACAGAAGGTGTCAAGACCGGAGCATACTCTTGTAGAACCCCCAAAGGTGATCTAGTCACCGATGCCCAGAGCATATTCAAATTATGGAGGGAACACTTCTCCAGCCTGCTGAATGGCAGTGAACGCACAACGCCAGGAGAAGGCGAACCCGATGCCCCAATCGACGACGATGGAGCAGACGTTCCATTGCCCGACCAGGAAGAAGTTCGAATAGCAATTACCCACTTGAAGAACAACAAAGCGGCGGGGGCCGATGGATTGCCGGCCCAGCTATTCAAACACGGCGGCGAAGATCTGATAAGGAGCATGCAACAGCTTCTTTGTAAAATATGGTCGGACGAAAGCATGTCCAACGATTGGAATGTAAGTGTGCTATGCTCAATCCTCAAAAAAGGAGATCCCACAATCTGCGCCAACTGCCGTGGGATAAGCCTCCTCAATATCGCATATAAGGTTCTATCGAGCGTATTGTGTGAAAGATTAAAGCCCACCGTCAACAAACTGATTGGACCTTATYAGTGTGGCTTCAGACCTGGAAAATCAACAATCGMCCAGATATTCACCATGCGCCAAATCTTGGAAAAGACCCGTGAAAGGAGAATCGACACTCACCACCTCTTCGTCGATTTCAAAGCTGCTTTCGACAGCACGAAAAGGAGCTGCCTTTACGCCGCGATGTCTGAATTTGGTATACCTGCAAAACTTATATGGCTGTGTAAGCTGACGTTGACCAGCACCAAGAGCTCCGTCAAAATCGGGAAGGACCTCTCCGAGCCTTATATACCAAGCGAGGTTTCCTTAACGTGCGACTTTTCCAACTTGCCGCTGGAGAAACTAGTTCGAGCTGCAGAACTAAATAGAGAAGGTACCATCTTCTATAGGAGTGTACAGTTGCTGGCGTATGCCGATGATATTGATATCAGTGGCCTCAACTCCCACGCAGTTAGTTCTGCTTTTTCCAGACTGGACAAGGAAGCAACACAAATGGGTCTGGCAGTGAACAAGGGCAAGACGAAATATCTCCTGTCATCAAACAAACAGACGTCGCACTCGCGACTTGGCATTCACTTCACTGTTGACAGTGATAGCTTTGAAGTTGTAGATAATTTCGTCTATCTTGGAACCAGCGTAAACACCACCAACAATGTCAGCCTAGAAATCCAACTAACTCTTGCCAACAAGCTAATTCGGACTGAGTAGGCAATTGAGAAGCAAAGTCCTCTCTCGACAAACAAAAACCAAACTCTATAGGTCACTCATAATTCCCGTCGTGCTATATGGAGCAGAGGCTTGGACGATGTCAACAACAGATGAGTCGACGTTGCGCGTTTTCGAGAGAAAAGTTCTGCGAAAGATTTAGGGTAGTTTGCGCGTTGACCATGGCGAAAATCGCATTCGATGGAACGATGAGCTGTACGAGATATACGACGACACTGACATAGTTCAGCGAATTAAAAGACAGCGGCTACGCTGGCTAGGTCATGTTGTCCGGATGGACGAAAACACTCCAGCTCTGAAAGTATTCGACGCAGTACCCGCCGGGGAAGCAGAGAAAGAGGAAGACCTCCACTACGGTGGAAGGCCCAAGTGGAGAAGGATCTGGCTTCACTTGGAATATCTTATTGGCGCCACGTAGCGAAAAGAAGAAACAACTGGCGCGCTGTTGTTAACTCGGCTATAATCGCGAAAGCGGTGTCTACGCCAATGCAGAAGAAGGAGATGTTTGGATACGCCGCATTTTCGCTCGTACTTCGGGAACGGTTCGTCCTACGGCCATGATCACATTCGGTAGCAAATGACGTGACAAATAACTTTTGTTTTATACATTTTGCCATGAGATGCGTATTTCAAGCGCTAGGTATACAATATCACGATGGCTGAAGATGCAATCCGATCTCAAAACGAAAAGTTGCATTGGAAACAGGAAGTACTAAGGCAACTTTTCCGTACTATTAGAAATCCCTATTCGAAAAAAGTCCGGAATCGACCCACCCTCTTTGGGAACCCTATAACGCAGTTGCCTTGTAAATATTTATTGATCTAAATTATTGGTATACTTTTATGCTTAGGGAATATAAGTAATTTTTGTAGCGCCAAAAATGTTTCCAAAACAACTGATATTTTTCTTATTGATCCTTAGAAGCTACACATGCCGGCAATTTTAATAAAAAAAATTATGTGTGGGAATACGTTGAAGGCACTAATTGTGTCCCACAAACGAGACAAAACTCTCCGAGTGGAAAAATGCTGATCAGAAGGTATCAGCGGGCATTACGTTGGCGATAGCGCCATCTGAGCTAGGGCTGATTTCGATATATGGATAAGGTTGGAATTGACATTTCAATCTAAGGGGACAGCTAAGAAAGCAGCGTTACTTAAACGTTAAGCGTTGTCGCGTATGTAAGAAGACGAGAAAGTTCAGAGAAATTATAAGTGTGTTTCACCACGAAAATATCAGAATTGAGCATTTTCGGTGTTAAAGGAGAAATATAATGATAATTTCAATCTAACGAAATGTACACCTATACATTCGTTTTTTTCTATGCGCAACCGACTCGGCATATAATTTACATGTAGATGATCGGTTTCCTTATGTTTGGTATCAAAGCATATGCATACTTATTATATAAATATGTATGTATGTATATTAAAATTTACCTACATACAAAAAATCATTAAAATATATAATAGAGTAAAGTTTGTATAATTACCCAAATAGTTAATATAAGTTTAAAGTAATTAGTTTTGAATTAATACATTTACATACATTAAAAATTTTTATGTCATCTTAAAAGAACTCGCGATCGCACATGTGCTGGTATATAATTATGTGTGCATGTAAACAAATATGATAGACCAGTGCTTTTCAATCTATTTGATTTCGCGACCCCTTTACAGGTTGAAGTATTCTGGCGACTCCTTTGTGTCATAGTAAGTCAAAGAAATAATTAAATTTTAATTACATTACATTACATTATTACATTAGGTAATACGTTTTTCCTATTTTGGCAAATTTTTCCATTATTCGCATATATATATTAGATCACAGCCTTCAACATGAGGTACGAGTATCAATAGCGGTTGTGGTGAATGGCATCCGAAAAAAAATAGATATTACGAGGCAGTCTATGAAATCGACCCCATTTTCAAAGAAATTTAAGACGATAACGCCCGCTCAACGCCAACAGATCGCTAGGGGAAACGGCCACTGCATGACATGCTTGGCAGACACGCACGCTATGTTGGATTGCATGTCAGATGGGTCGTCTCAGTACTGCGACCGACCGCATCATCACATTATCAGCGGTACAATCAGCATGGAAATCAGGTTCAACACCGAAGAGAACATCCCTCTAGGATAGTGTTTTTCAATCTTTTTGATTTCGCCACCCACAATGTTCTTTTGTTTGAACTCTCATCACTCAGTTAAGCGTATTCACCGATGAGTACAGATCATTCTTTTGTTTTTTCGCTTGCTCTGCGCGTTTATAAAATTGATAAGTTTCTCAAAAGATCGCAGCCTTCAACATCTGGTACGAGTATCAATAGCGGTGGTGGTGAATCGAATCTGAAAATAGGCATTACGATGACAGTAATTTTAAATACGGGTTCACAGTCATAAATAATAAACCTCAGTTTGTAATTTGCGGCGATGTTTTATCGCGTGAGAGTATGAAACCGTCAAAGCTTATGCGATATCTCAATCAACCATCAAAAAGATTTTTTAGTTTAGTTTATCAAAGTGTATTTTGTAGTTCTTTATACTATATTTTTACTGTTGGTATTTATTGTTATTTGCATACAATTTGATACATACATACATTGTGATTATACTCAATTACAGTATGCAAAGGTTGCGCGTCCTTAATTTTTATTGACTGTTCACATGTATATTGTTTGGTTTATTTTCAGGCATCCAGTGTCAACGACTCAACATTATTAGCTAGTTACAAAGTCGCATATCGAGTTGCTAAAACAGGGAAACCACACACAATTGCCGAAAATCTTATTTTGCCAGCGGCACTCCATATGGTTGAAATTATGGTCAGTAAGCAGGTGGCAAACAAATTAAGAAAAATATCACTTTCTGACAATACTATTTCACGCAGAATAAACGATACGGCCAACGATATTCAAGAATAAGTAGTCGAAAAATTAAGCAATTGCCAACATTTTGCTTTGCAGTTCGATGAATCCACAGATGTTTCCGACGGCGCACAGTTTGTAATATTTGTGCGCTTTGAAGCAGATGACAGTATTACGGCAGAAATTTTATTTTGCAAAGCACTTCCTGCAAACACCAGCGGCCAGTGTTTGTACGATAGGATTTTCGGACTCATTGCAAAATTAAAATCAATAATACCAAACATATCCTGGACACACTGTTTTCTAAAAATTGTGAATTTCCTCACAAGTTAGGTGGCTATCCAAAGGAAAGGTATTGTTGTTACAAGATGCAAAATCAAAATATGCTTACCATTTTCTGACTCTATTTTGCTCTTAAAATTAGCATTTTTGGCAGATCTTTTTAGCCACCTTAATAATTTGAACAAGAACCTTCAAGGAAGAGAAGAAAATATTTTAACAGCTAAAGATAAAGAAAAAGCATTTCACGCAAAACTTCGTTTCTGGTCGACCTCTCTGCAAAACAAAATATTTGAGTCTTTTCCGTGTGTTCAGAAGATTGTTGAAGATAATGCATCAGACCAAAGTTTTGCAGTATCGGCTCATATTCCTTGCATGATACAAAGCTTGCATAATTTACAGGAGAAACTTTTGACATACTTGGGCGTAGATGGATCTTAAACCCTTTTTTGAACAAATCAATAGATCTGGGTGATGTCAACACAAAAATGAAAGAATGTCTTCTAGAATTAGCTACTGATGGCATGTTTAAATTGGAATTTTATTCGCAAAGTGTCGACGTCTTTTCGATGAATAGAAAACACGAATATCCAGAGCTGGCAAGGGAAGCTCTTAAATTATTAATGCCATTCGCCACTTCATACTTGTGTGAACTGGTATTTTCTTCAATGGTAGACATTAAAACTGAAAAGAGAAATAGACTGCAATTAGAAAAAGATTTAATTATTAATGTTTCAAAAACAACAATACAATTTGATATACTAATAAAAAATATAAAAGCACATCTTTCTCATTAAAATTGTGTTTTTGTTGTGTAAAAACCTTGACTTTTTCTTGCAGCTGGCCACCCCCCCCGAGTAAGATTGAAAAACACTGTGATAGACCATACGCATAAGTTTTGTAAATTTGCCTACATACAACATATGTATGTATATAAATATGTATACTCAATGCTTCATGCGAGATCTTCGTTTACACGGACAAGCAATGGCGAAGCTCACGTTTTGTCAAAGAGTTAATGTGTCGATGGACCGACGCATCAACAAAGCGTTACAACATTCTATTGTTGGTAGAAAATCCGAGCTGTGCCAAAAAATTTATCGAACGATCGCCTATTATCATCGTTTCACTTGCCGCTCTAACGGCTCACCAACAAAGTTGCGTAAATATGTATGTATGTTTATATATATGTAAGCTTGCATACATCTCAACGCAAATTTTTGCAAGCCGGGGAACAATATTGTTTACATTCCTTGATAAATACAGTCAATCCCGGTTATGTGCTACAATCAAAGATACAGATTTTGTGATTTGTTAAAAACAAAAATTAAATATGGCACATAAGCGAGTGCGGATGCTTAAGAGAGTGGTATTTAAAACAATAATTTTTATATATTTCAAAAAACAAACCCTGAGAAGCAGCAAGATATAGGCAGTTAAGAGATTTAAGTGGAGTACTATTTAACCGGGATTCACTGTAGATATAAAACAATATTCCGAATATTTTCTCTGATGCATTTCTTGACTTGAAAATCGACAAATAAACGTTGTAAATTTTATTCCACTATATTTGAATACTTATATTTGCGGTATTCTCACTTTTTTATTCTCATACATTTCAGAAATATATTAAATTTATGATTTTTAGTTTTTGCCATCGTCGCGAAAAGGGGCTTGCAGGCAGAGGCAAGCTCGGGGAGATGTAATGGAGTTTGTTTTAATGAATGAAGCGAGTTTGCCTGTTAAAAGTGCGGTTGCGTTCATGAATGAAAATGTTGTTGTTGTTGTATCTTTTTCTACAAATTTCGGCATAGACTATTTGCCTGCCATGCCTAGAACAATATTTGTAATTTTTGCGGGAGACATATCTACACGTGAACACATATAACTATGTATATATGTTGTCTATGCGTTATTATTATTATTATTATTTATTATTATCGGCAAAGGCCGATATTTAAACAAANAGCAAAACGAAAAAAATTTATTAATAAATAATAAATAAAATAAAAAAAAATTGAATGGAAAGCAACATCGGCAACAACACAAGAAGCACTTCGAAAAAAACGGAAAGGATCTTTATTGCAGTAACAACCCTTATCCCCTTGAAGCGGCTCAAAGTGAGTTGCAGTATTCGCTGAAAACTACTTGAAAACTTACATTCCACTCATTATAATCGTTGCCTGCTCTAGTTTAATCGGTTTTTTGGTAGACATATTTTGCCGGCCACTTGTCACTTGATATTTGTTTACATTCCATATAAAGTTGACAGTTTGTATTTGATATTAATATTAAAAAATGGAAAAGCAAAAGTACAAAAAAAGAAATTGTTCAAGTGATAGGGCAGAAGCCCTACTGAATATAATTAGTGTTTTTCATGGGCCAAGGAAATATAAGCAACAAGGTGTGCATTTCACGGCGAATGAAATCAAATCTAAAATGCAAAATCTTTCACAGAGATAAGTATATGTATGTAGGTAATTAAATAAAATTAAGGAAAAATAGTTATTACATAAATATTATGCTCTACAGAAAAGAGAAGACATTCGGGTAACTGGCGGTTCTCCCTCGCAGTGGCCACTATATGAGAAAATGAAAGCCGTACTGTTACCGACGTCAGCTGCAACGGTGAGAGTTTAGTGGAGGAAAGCTTTCAAAGTAAGAAACATTTGTTTTGTAATTCAATATATTATTTATATTAACATACATATATAAATTTTTAAAAAGGTGTTACTGACTCCGAACCCCTTCAAATTTCGTTGGAATTTGTTGCTGTATCTCCATTGCCATCACCGGTTTGCCTACCTTCGCCCTCAGCGATGCCGATATCGCCAACCGATACTTCATCGTTATCAATATCGTTTCCCAGCCGAATGATTCTGTAAATAAAAAATAATAATAATTTTCAGAGACTTATATTAAAAAAATTTGAAAAAATTGGAAAACAGCTTGAGAAAGCAGGTCATGAATCCAATGAAACCAGCAAACAAATTATGGACATGACAAAAAAATGGTTGAAAACGACAATAAAGAAACCGACATGATGGAATAATATATGAAAGACTCTCAAGAAACAAATAAACGATTACTTCAATTTCTAAATAAATAGAAATAGTAATGAATTTTTCTGTTTAAAAATACATGTTTAATGTTGACGTGAATTAGTTTTTAGATGGAAAATAATATATGGAATTATTTGGAAAATAAAATTAAATTTTGTTTGCTGTGCACAACTATATCTTTGATTTAATGTATATGTGATTGTGTGAAATGTAGACATTTTGATACAATATACACATGCACTTACCAAAAAATGTAGAAAGTGCTGTCCGAATAATTTCTCCATTAATTGGGTCGTCAGATGCATATGAAACATATCTAAAGCGCGTAACAATTTAGCGTTTAGCGTGTCCTTGTTATCATTTAAAAAATTGTGAAGGACGCAACATGCTTTTATTATGGAGTTGGCATTCCGTACAGAATTGTCAATTCCTTTTACGATGCGTTGAAAGCTGGCCTTGAGCTATCCAAAAGCATTTTCGACAACTCTACGTGTTTCCAAAAGAGAGTAAATGTAAATGGATACAGTTTCATTAGTTGTGTGCTAAATCGAAAAGCCGAATCAAGAATAATGAATACTGGCACTCGGCCGGGACTTCCTACGTTTATGTAAGTAAAACGGTATCTGAAAATACATTGTTAACATTACTTATGTCCTTATACATATGTATATTCAGTTTTTAGACTTTACTTAGCATCAACTAATGCCATTGGAATACCATCCTTTATAATTATAGTAATCCACAGCTTCATCAGATGATGGACAAATCTCAATGTGGCATCCGTCTGTAAGCAATTATTACAATATTAGCGCAAATTTAAGATTTTATGACCAATATTTACCATTGCTCCTAAGAATTGTAGGAATCCAGTTACCTCGAAACCAGTTCGGTTATATTTTCTCTATTTAGGGGCAACATTTTAAAACCAGTAAAATTTCGCAAACCGTAGGTTTTCTTACACCGAACATGTTGGCGATACTACGACACTCTGCAGATGACCCTAAAGAAAATAATGTTATAGCCACTATTTTCTCGATGGGAATAGTTGGAATTAATAATATCTAATTGAAAATTTTTGCATCAGGAAAAGCATATACACACTTTTGCCCAACATGAATTAATCGGCATAATTTACGATTAGATGTTGTTTCTTTAACTCGGCTATCTCTTTTGCCAAGGCATGGTGCTGAGTAGTAAGACTTTCCAAAAGTTCTCTTGCAAAATTGCCGTTGAGCAGGATATTTATTTGGCTTCTCAAAGCCAATGCTTTTGCAATTAACATCTTTTTCTCAGAATTCTAAAAAACAAGATCTTTAGTAATCATTTTAAATAAATATTAAAAATTTCAAAACTTACCATTCTCGTTGCTCAAATGTCAACAAACGGCAATATTACGATTCTTTCGGGGCCACAATTTGATGGATTAAAAAAATGTATACAGATATTCCGTCCTAAAACTTAACGTTTATGAGATATTATATTATAAAGTTAAAAAATTTGTAAAAACATTGATCGTTATTTCACTATGTTTAACCAATTTTTCGCACATTTTTTAATTAATATATATTAAATTACACTGTACACATTCGTATGTATCAAACATTTACACTAATTGTATATTTTTTAAGAAAATAAATATACCTTACAAACTATTTTGCACATTCAAAGTGTCAAGATATTTGTGTGTTTACATTTATAACAAATAGCAGTGTTGCCATACTTTGTATCCAGAAAACATAATCAAAAATCTTTTTCATATTTAGAGATATAAATGATTCAAAATGAAATATTGTTGTTGTATTTTATTTATATAGAAACATATTACTATATCAGAGTTAATTTTTCTTTTGAAGCGCTGACAAACGCCGCCAGTGCAGAAAGTAGTTCGACATAAAGGAATATTATTTTTTATCTTTATTTATCAAATAACATAAGACACAAAAACCATTTGTACCATTTTCTCTATGTAAGTTAAACAGAAAATGTATTAATAATTTTTCCAAAGCACAATATGTGGCAACACTGGTATTTGTAATGACATGTAAAGAAAAAAAAAACAAAATAAGAGTGAATTGCATATGAAATTGTGAAATATCTCGAAAACTATGAGTGTGAGGACTGTATATGTTTTTAATATTTTTTAATAGGCTTTTATTAGCTTCACTTATATGTATGTATGTAAGTATGTACACTTGTGCTCACATAATTAAGTCACGCCAGTAACAGAACGAAAGTTTATTCAAAGCAACTTCTGTGGTACAGGAACGAAACTTAGTTTTACAAAAAATGGAAGAAATTTTAATTCAGTTCAACACAGAATACTTATTTTTTATTTAACTTCTAAAATAATAAAAATATTGCGTTCATTCGCTTAGCTCATCCATGTTGTTGTGCTCATATAATTAAGTCACCTAAAGAAAAATGTAATTATTCGAAGTATACGACATTTTTTTGCAGTTTTACCTTACCTAAGACTAATACTTAGTTGGATAACGTTTATTACGTAGCACCTCAATACATCGCTTAAGCATTGTTTGGACTAAAGTAGCACATTGAGCGGGACTTATTTTGTACCACTCTGCCTGTATTATTTCCCATAAAGAATCTTTGTTGTGAGGTT
>NW_017534761.1:1234-2494 GCF_001853355.1 Bactrocera latifrons | reverse complement strand
GTTTGGGGTCGTTATCGTGCTGGAAAATCCAAGCTAACGGTAAGTTGTCCACATAATCACCGTCTAAATTGTTCTCCAGTATTCCTTGAACATTTCACCTGTCATTTTCCGGTCTATTTTAACAATCGGGCCAACGCCTGATGACGTGAAGCAACCCCACACCATCACCGATGAACCGCCATGTTCACGGTTTTTTTTAGTGTATTTGGAATCTTGCAAAGGGGGTCGTCTTACATATGGTTTCCCATCATCACCAAATACATTAAATTTGGAGTCGTCACTCCAAACCACCAAATTCCAAAATTTAGAGTCCTTCCAGAGATGGTATTTAGCAAACGCTTTTCGCTTTTCAATATTTTTTTATTAAACGTTAGGTTTCGTCTTGCTAAACGGCCATTCAATGAATTTTCTTCTAGTCGTCTTCGTACAGTTTGCGCAGATATTTGTACGCCGTGGTATTCCTCTAATTGAATCCTAATTTCTGTGGAGGTTAAAAATGGATCAGACTTACTTAACCTTACTAAGGCCCTATCGTCAGAACGGGTGGTCTTTCTTGGCTTTTTACGCGGTAGATTTTCAAAAGTCTTATTTTTTTTTTTATAAAATTGAACAGCGTTATTAATTTTGCCTCCAGAAAATCCTAAAACATATACAACTTCGGCAATATTTTGATATTTTTGAAAACATTCCCATTAGACCCTTCTTTCGCTCGAAGTTGTGCTTTTATTCTTGCCCATGACGACGATGACTACAAAATTTGTTAAAAATAACTTAATTTAGTAAAAAAGAACAATATTGATATAAATTGTGGCGAAAAAATTTTAATTTACCCGTTTCAAACAGAATGACTTAATTATGTGAGCACACTTTTATTGACAATAAATGGAAAATTCATTTAAACTCTCCCAAACGAAACTACTTGAATGCGCTGTAAATCGGTGGCGTTCCTAGAATAACGGAACTTTTTGCTCGCGCACTATTAGGGATGTTGCATAAAGAAATATACCTTGTTTTTTTACATGTTTTAAAAGAGTACTGAATGACTTAATTATATGAGCACAAGTGTATGTTTGTAACTGTTTTAAGTGGTACTGAAACGTAGAATATTTTAATACGCTTTTTTATTAGCTTCACTTGTATGTATGTATGTATGTTTGTAACTTTTTTAAGTGGTACTGAAACGTAGAATATTTGAGCGACACTGTAGGCGACAGTAAGTTTAAGCAGCTCACCAAAAATATGTAACATCTATATAAAACT
>NW_017534761.1:0-1064 GCF_001853355.1 Bactrocera latifrons | reverse complement strand
AGAATACGATTTAAGTTATATTCGTTTATATTTCACAATATTGGTAAATCTCATAGAAGAAAAAATAGATTCTTTCAWTATAAAATAAGAATTCATAAAAATTTTAAATACACAAAGAAATATTCTACCTACCCCTTATTTGAACCCCTCTACCTGCAAAAATAGAAAATGAGACAACCCACCTACATAGCTTACCTACTTTCCTACTTGAATTATAAAAGCTAGTCAAGAACAATAGAATGGATTTACCCAAGTTTGTACGGTTAGTTTTTTGGTTTCCGCGGGACATCATAAATATCAGGAATATATTAGGTAAACAATCAAACGAAAGAAAACAGTCGAGGTGTATGGTTGCGACAATTTAAAATTATAAGCGAAATATATTTACATAGATTTTCAAAADGYCTGTGTGTCGTATAGTATATGATTAAAATCTTTTCATTATAAACTAATAAATTAATTATATTTAACGAATTGTTTATACAAAAAACAACAAATCTCAGTGAAAGAATGGAAAGATCGTGAGAACACTTAAGCGAATTAGAGATAATAAAGGAGAAAAGAAGGCTCTATATGAGAAGTTATAAAGCCAAGCAGTCGAAGGAAGGCGGACAGACTCGTTTGCAGCAAATGCGTCAGCATGCAGCGAAAAACCGAGCCTCAGAACCAGAGAAAGCCAGAAAGGCTCGTTTGCAGCAAATGCGTCAGAATGCAGTGGAAAGCCGAGCCTCAGAATCAGAAGACGCAAGAGAGGCTCGTTTGATGCAAATGCAGAAACAAAACGAAGAGGTCCGAAGGTTACGTAAGCCCAGTATAACGAGCTTTAGGCAGGYAATTAACTCGTTTTGCGATGGGATATGTGAAGTTTGTCCTAAACGATGCTATAAACATCAATTTTTTAAGTGGATTGTAGATGCTATAGCAAACACATATTTGCCTAATGAATTAAAGCAAAAAAAATGTTTGGTTGTTTGCAATCGTTGCAAAACBCATTTGAATTCAATGAAAAATATTCCACCATCTAAATCTTATTGGAACAATCTAGATCCAGGCTTTATTCCAGA
>NW_017534760.1:29297-36569 GCF_001853355.1 Bactrocera latifrons | reverse complement strand
GCTGGGCAGCGGCACCTTCCCAATTAAGGGACCGGACATTCCAGGTGCATGCCCTCAATTCGTAGTCCTTATTTCGTTTGCCATAGTCGTCATTAAAAGTGGGGCTCATCCGAGGCTGTTGTTGCGTTGTCATTGGGGTGGTTTTTTTACATGGCGGGTCCCAAACCCCGCGCACAATCAGCAATGGCGATCAGAAAACTTTCCTCACTTGCGTGAACTTGCGTGACTCCATCCTCCAATCATTGGATTGCTAATAGCAATTACAAAAAAGTCAAGCCTGGATTTAAACGAAGTCATTGATACTTTTGCGAAAACTAAAGCTAGARAAAAATAATAATTATAATTGTTATGTTGTTAGTCAGTTGGTAGGCCCGATCTTTATATAAGAAGCCTTTGAATCTTTTCTATTTCATTTTATTAGCCCAACTTACACTAAGTATTAATTGTAATTTATGTAGTTACTGTTTAATACCTTCCCTTCACTGCACAAAAAAGAGCTTAAGAAGCTTAGAATTTTTAAAATATTTGTATGCTTCATAGTCCTATTCCATAAAACTGAAACAGTTTACATAGTAGTGAGGCCGTTTTTTAATTTGAACCAGGGCCCTTGGTTACTTAGCTAAGCCACTGGTGAGAAGAGAATCAACACACACCACCTCTCCTCCATTGTAAAGCTGCTTTCGACAGCACGAAAAGGAGCTGCCTTTATGCCGTGATGTCTGAATTTGGTATCCCCGCAAAACTGTATAAACTGACGTTGATCAATACCAAAAGCTCTGTCAGGATCCAGAAAAACCTCTCTGAACCGATCGATATCAAACAAGGTTTCAGACAAGGCTTCAGCTGAAAATAATTCGATCTGCAGAACTTAATCGAGCCGGAACAATCTTCTATAAGAGTGTACAACTGACGGCGACTGCCGATAATATTGATCCTCCAGAGTAGTCGTCGCGACTAGGTTCCCACGTCAATGTTGATGGTGATAACTTCGAAGTTGTAGATAATTTCGTCTATCTTAGAACCAGCAATAATGCCAGGCTCGAAATCCAGCGCAGAATAACTCTTGCCAACAGGTGCTACATTGGACTCAGTAGGCAATTGAGATGAACAAAAACCAATCTCTATAAGTCATTCATTATTTCCTTCCTGCTATATGGTGCAGAGGCATGGACGATGACAACATCTGATGAGTCGACGTTACGAGTTTTCGAGAGAAAGGTTCTGTGAAAGATTTATGGTCCTTTGTGCGTTGGCCACGGCGAATATCACATTTGATGGAACGATGAGCTGTATGAGATATACGACGACATTGATATAGTTCAGCGAATTAAGAGACAGCTGCCGCGCTGGCGAAGTCCTGTCGTACGTATAGACGGCAACATTCCAGTTTTAAAAGTATTCGTCGCAATACTCGCCAGACGAGGTGGAGAAGAACCTGGCTTGGAATTTCCAAATTTCCCAACGTTGGGAAGACTGCGTCTACGCCAGTAAAAAGTAGAATAATATAATTTTCATTTTTCTCCTTACCTACACCGCTTTGTATAATTGGCTACTTGAACTCTTTTACGCTTTAATTTTAATTTGCAGAGCTCACTTGCCATATCGACATAAATGTGTCCATTTTTTCGGGCAATGCGAAGATCGGCAATTCGTTCTGCCCACAAATGACGCATGACCATTTCCCTCTTATTTTTGTGGCTAGATAAAGCAATATAAATCAAGAATTTTATAATAAATACTTATTATTTTCTTGTAAAGATTTGATTAAGTAGTAATATGGCGAAATTAATGCTTTATTCGAGCAAATGTCAGTTAATTGATCAATTAACTCTTCTGGGAAAAGGCTGTAGCATGCTGTAGCAGCTGTAGGCACCTCATGGTTTCTAAGGGGACCATTTAACTTTTATTTCAGAAAATTTAAGATCCAGAATATACATATCTGCAAAGTCACATGGCACATGTGGGGACAATTTTTTGTCCTTCTATTAATCAGGTAGATTAATGCCCAAAATCTTTAATTTTTACTTATTTCATACTTTGTCTCTCTCATTTTAGTAGAACCAAACGCTGAATCTGGGTCGGGAAACACTTCTTCTATTATACACACATTGTACATTGCTACAATCAAATTGGGTTTTATAGACATTAGTTCTATTGTATTTCAGGCGATTTGTCTTTTTTATTTTATTTTATTGGGCTGTGGTTAACATATCATTATCACTGACCAAAAAAGGGGGTTCGGCATCTTCGCTTGGCGTAGGAGATAGGGTAGTGTGTAGAAGTAATGACCCGACTACTTTTTTCATAAAGGATGCGCTATTAGGCTGCTTACACTTATTTTTAAACTTTGACATGCAAATTTTGTACGCATTTCACCAGAGGTCTATTTTCTGCTTCATAGAGATTGTTTTTTGTTGTGCGTTTGCGCTACTCTGGGTACGCTGTAGACAACGTCTGACTGAGGTTTAGGTTATTATGTTGTCCTACGTATAGATGCGTCGACTAGTTCGTTGCACACTGCAGATACCAGTTAATATCGTTTTGTAGGCGTGGTAGTTTTCCGATTATTTTTTGTTTGTACTAAGGAAACCGCATATCAAGTTTCATCAAGATATCTAAATGTTTACTCAACTCACCCGGATTTCAACTTTTCTCGTCATCGTGTGCATTTATATGTACATAACCCTACATATATGTATCTCGCTTATTTTTATGTGATACGTGCAACCGTTAATTGAGCAAAGCATAAGACTCTGTAGCTACAGGTTGCAAGAGTATAAGACTAAAACTTCCACGGCTGTCCTACTTATACATATATACCTCAAATAGTGATTTTCGACTTGACATTCAATATTTTTTAACCAGGATTATTAATTTGTTTTATTTCCCTCAGCATTAATATGATCAATAAAGGGATTTGTGTTAAATATATTTATTTGGGAAAATATGAGAATTTCGGTTTCAACAATATGACTACCAACTTTTGTTTCCATCAAATTCCATAAACTTTTGTTTTGCATCCTCATGTAATTTAGTAATTTTAGTTACTTGGGTAATTATCTATATTGTTTCTACATACCTTATACTTGGTGGTATTACTAATGTTAGTACCTTCGAGAGCATCAGTGTCTTCACTTTTCGGCGTATGACTGCCAACAACCGACATTTGGTTTTGCAGCAAAGCAGTCTTGGTTGAGTTATTAATATTTTCTGTAGATGACATACAATCACCAATAATGTTCAAAATCGATTAACTTCCAACTGTGTCACAAAAAGCATAAACCAAATATTGTTATGAACAGGATTTACAATACTTTATTCTTTGGTAAATCAAATTAGAATCCAATATTATCAATAGCTCTTTTAATAAAACAACTAAATTATATTTTTTTTATCGCCAAATGTTGTCTTCAAGTAATATGTTAATATTTACTCTACTTATTTTTTTACTTGTGTGCAGTGACACATAGCTGTCTAGTCATGTACTGTATACATGTGACAATATCAATACGTTCCACATCAATAAACGCCACAACTTATGTAATAATTTAGTAATACTATATGTTTCATGGTTAGTTAAAAGAATGAGCTGTATTTATTTTGTATACTATTAATTAGACAATATTGAAATAAAAATGATTTTGGCTTTTATGACACAGCTCATTTTAAAACTAAATACCTTCTGCCGTGCAATTGCAATTATCTTCTATTGAACCAACGCGATTAATAAATTGTGTTTTGTATATTAAGTCTTAAGTTATTTTAGAATTGGAAAATATAAAGCGCAATTTTATAATTTTTTAATTTGTAGTTTCAATCAAGTAAACTAAGAAACACTGTGCATATATTTACACCATTATACTGAACATATTTTTGTGGAAAGCATTCGTTTACAACACTTATGTATATACGATAAAGCAGTTTTCAAAGCTCGCTGTTAACTGATTTTATTAAGTAGTAGAGCTTTCGATACCTAACATGTAAACACTTTTGTTAACCCTTTGTCTATCAACAAAGTACATATTTTATATACACCTAACTTTCCACTTCTAAGGCGTGAACCATACAGTGGCAGCTTATCCGACCCACTTTAATTTATATTTTTATAAATAAATGAGTATATTTTTATAGCCTGAACAGGACATATTATGTTTGTCACGAAGTTTGTAACACCCAAGAAAAAGCGTCGGAGACCCTATAAAGTATATATAAATAAATGAGCAGTATGTTGAGCTGAGTCGATTTAGCCATGCCCATCTGTCTGTCACTCCGTCTGTCTGTATACATATATACGAACTAGTCCCTCAGTTTTTAAGCTATCATGTTGAAATTTTGCAAACGTCATTATTATTATCTCTTCAACAAGCTGCTGAGTTGTCGGAACTGCCAATATCGTAACACTATAACATATATAGAAAAAAAGACCGAATAAGGTTTTTAGTGATAACGATAAACGCTATATTATGCAAAAAAGTAATAAGGACCAAAGAATTTCGGCCGTAAAACTAGCCAGAGCGATTTAGGACATAACCAGCAAAACATTTTGTATGAAAACCGTCCAACAAGTTTTAAGAGAACATGATTTTTATAGCTGAATTACTTACAAGAAGCCGTTCATTAAAAAAGAAAATAGATTCAACCGCTTGATGTACGCAAAGGAACAGATAAAAAAAATCCAGGATTCTGGAATGATGTTATTCTTGCTGATGAGTTCCAAATTCAATATTTTTGGTACGTTCGTATGTGTGGAGKAACCCCAATACAGAGCTTCAACCAAGACAGGCACTAAAAGCCGACTCTGAAGCATGTCGATGGCTATGTAATGGTGTGGGCCTGTATGGCGGCTGCAGGTGTTGGAAGGCTCCAGTTCATAAACAAATGCTTTATTTCAATATCCTGAAAGATAATTTGATTCAAAGCGAGGATGATATAGGAGTAAAGAACGATTTTACCAAGATCTCAATGATCTCAAACATCCTTCGGGTACAGTGCAAACTTGGCTAATTCACAACTGTCCCCAACTTAAATATCCTTGAAAACCTCTGGGCCATTTTGGATATCAATATTTGCAAACGACAGATCTTCAACAAAAATGAACTAATGGATGCGTTGATTGATGAGTGAGCCACAACACCTAAAAAAATCACAAAAAAGTTGGTTGAATCTATGCCAAAGCGCCTAAAATCGATCATTATTGTTGACCATACAAAATATTAAAATTTTGTTAATACAATATATTAAAATTTTGTTAATATTTTGTTATATGCTGTGACATTGAAAATACCAGTATTTTTCTTTAATTATAATTGGGGTACTCAAAACCCGTTATAAAGCATCGTAAAATGGCAAAATTATAAATTTTTACATTTGTTTAAAAAAATTGTTGTTAGATTTCATACCAAAATGAGGTAACTTTACACATTTACAATTCTCAATGCTATGTTTTCGAATCGTTATAACTTATAACTTTATGAGACTATGTGAAAATCCTAAATAATTATTAAACCCTTTGTTGATATAATCAAATTTAAGCGCTCTGTTATTCCTTTAATGTTCAATAAAAAACGTGCGTTCTCATTTTTTAGCTATTTTTTATAATTAAAAAGTTATACTCATTTATTTTTGTAAATATAAGGATGGTCAAATAAGCGACTTGCGGCTGATGCTATATATAGCAGTCACTATAAGATTCGCTTTATTTTTTGAGCATTTATATTTTGTAAGACATACTGTCCGATCCGAAAATGCTTAATTGTGGCTCATCTGCAYCTTGATGTTGTCTGTACTTTAGCACACAAAATTCTTACTCGCAGACTCCTTATCGAATACCTACCTTTTGTCGTGCAATTGCAATTATCTTCTATTGAAACAACGCGATTAATAAATTGTATTTTGTATATTACGTCTTAAGTTATTTAAGAATTTGAAAATGTTAAGCGAAATTTTTATAATTCTTTAATTTGTTCAAAAGAGTAATGTATCAAATAAACTAAGAACCATTGCGCATATGCACAATTACACCATTATACTCGTAGTTAACATATTTTTGTGGAAAGCTTTCGTTTACAACACTAATATACSTTGAAGCAGTTTTCAAACCTCGTTGTTAAGTGCTTTTATCAAGTAGCTCTACTACTTCAGTACTTAAAAATTACTACATTTAAGTATATAAAAGTATCAAAGAGAACCCTAAAATAATATGTTAATTGCAAACCAACACGCACTTCTGTTAACAATTTGTCTGTCAACATAAATATTTTTTATTCACCTAACTTCCGCGATGATATTTTTGTTTCTAATGTATAAACCATTTGCGATGCACAGAACCATATATGTAACTATAAACTATTTAGGTACATAGGTTTTTTTCGATTCCGGATTTGTAATAGTGCGGAAAAGTTGTTTTAGTACGTCCTGATTCGAATGCAACATTTTTTTTTGAGATCGGATTGCATCTTCAGCCCCAACTCCGGCCTTGAAATTTCGGAAATTCGCCTAAAATCGTGAAATTGTCTACCTAGCGTCTACCTGAAATACGCATCTCATGGCAAAATGTAAAAAACAAAAGTTATTTGTCACGTCCTTTGCTAACGATGGTATGTGATGATAGCCGTAGGACGAACCGTTCCCGAGATACGAGCGAAAATGCGGCGCGCCACAGCGCAAGGTGAAAATTGTTGCAGCTCTCAGCTAACCTATATTGGTCACCCAGAATCCACCGCGTGGGTTCCTCCCAAGCCCAACCCAACCAACCGACCACATGTCGGGATTGTTTTAGTCTGAATCTGTGTCAAATTTATTGATAAAATCAGATTTTGTACTAAATACATAGATTTCAGTGTAGAGCATATAAAACGATCACGAGATTGGGGGCCAATAACTTAAGAAGAAGCCTCTGTCACCAGTTTGACGGTTCTCTCGACTGGCACGGTGTGAGAGGGGAATTCACTAAGTTTCCATACCTCTGCAGTGTCACCAGACAGACCTTTTATGAGTTTTTCGTTAGAAACTTAACAAAGAACTGGTGGAACATTCAAGGTAATAGTCTTCCAGTTAATCATATCGTAATAACTATTAGCTTCGAAATTCAGCTTTGGCACTTTATTACATCTAACCCTTCCATTTACAGTGTCAGACTCTGCTTCTCTGGCTGCCAGAAGACGGTCAACAAGCAGAATTGGATAAGTGTGATATAAGCCTAGGCAACCATTACACATCTAAAGGAAGCTGGATATGGAAATCATACTTGGTGAAATTTCGGTATTACGTGGC
>NW_017534760.1:24991-26357 GCF_001853355.1 Bactrocera latifrons | reverse complement strand
AAAACGAATGTTTTGGCTATGAAGCAAAATGTTGTAATGAAAGATAAGTTCTTAGGATATCAAATTTAACTCTAATATATTCAGTTTCTTCTAAAAATTAACCACGAAATTATGTATGCTCATGTTTTTATACTCGAAGAGTATAGAGTATATTTTTGTTCATCTAACTTTTTTTTATCACCTACAACTACCCGGGATCTTAATTCCCCGACTAAATGCTATACCCTTTTTTATTTCGTATATGGAATCGTTGCAAATGTTAGAAGATGCTCACGGTTATTCAGTTTTATCAAAAATACAACCCTACCACTARTACAAAGCCATCAAAAACATGAAAATCTTCAGGCAAGCATTAGAGCGATAGCAAGAGATTTCGACATCTCTCGCAAGCACGTTCGAATAATTTTGGTGCATATTTTCGGTATGAAACGCTTGGTTGCTCGACTCGTCCCGACAAAGCTGACATCTTTCAAAGAGAATACTGAATTCCGATCCCACATTCATGGAGAGCATAATAAATGACGATGAGACATAGATTTATAAATTTGACATGCAAACAAGTCAACAGTCTTCAGAATGGAGGAAAAAAGCGCTCAAAAATTAAGGTTACGTTAATTTTTTTTCAATATTCGTGGCATGGTATTTTGGAGAGGACAGATGATCAACGAACCGCATTGATGCGTTTGCGGGAGAAATTCTGTCAAAAATGGCCAAATTATATAGGGACTAGGCCAAGCTTTCGCTGAAATTTATGAATTTTAGGCACAAAAATACATTCTTATGAATAAAACACTCTCTTATTTTCACTGGGATAACTCAAATATTTGCGATATATTCAGTACAAAGTCATCCTGAAGTTCGAAATTATATTTATTAAGTATACGAGAGCTAAGGAGAGTATTGRTCCGATTCAACCCATTTTCGACATACAGACACACAGATGGTTTATACTTTCATTGCATTTGTATATATAATAAATTGACTCACAGTTTCAATTACAATCTAACTATAGGTACCGGAGTCTTAATATTCGGTTCCCAGGGGATTGTACAGTTTTTATTGGATTTAAAAAATTTTTGGTCGCAAGGTGGAACACACACATTATTCGAGCAAAGTTGTAGCCCGTTATATTAATCGCTTCTTGATTTGTGTACTGAAAAATGAACGAATCAAGTGGAGTTCAAGATTGTTTTGTATGGGAAGTAGACGAGGTTTTTGTCCGACATACTAAATTTTGTGGAAATCGGTTGGTCGGGTCCCGAGATATGTGATTTCATCAAAAAGTGGGCGGTGCCACTCCCATCGTCTCAAAAAAAGTTTATTTCACGCGCTAACACGTGTTTGATGGATTGTCGTTTCTTTTAAG
>NW_017534760.1:22487-24691 GCF_001853355.1 Bactrocera latifrons | reverse complement strand
AAATGCATCTCAAACTGCCAATAAAATGTGTGCAGTTTATGGACCCGATACAGTTTCCATTTCCACCGTACAACGATGGTTTCAACATTTTCGTTGTGGTGTAGAGGGGGTCGAAGATGCGCCACGCTCCGGAAGGCCTGTCGTCGAAAATTGTGATAAAATAGCTGAACTGGTCGAAAGAGACCGGCATAGTAGCAGCCGTAGCATCGGTCAAGAGCTGGGCATGAGTCATCAAAAAGAATTTTATGAACAATTGAAAATTCTATAAAAATACCGCAAAAATACCGCAAGACTGTTTTTGACAACCTAATATAACCCTATATCTATTTCGATTAGTTTAGGTTATTCGTACAAACGTTAGGTGAATAAAACWATAACGCTCTGTAGCAACTGTTTGCAAGAGTAAAAAAACGCAACGAATACCACCGTATTCACCAGATATTACTCCGTGTGATATATATTTTTTTTTTGTTCCCCAAATTGAAATTCCCTCTCCGCGAAACCCATTTTCAGTCCATCGAAGAGATAAAACTAAACTCACTGAAGCCCATACCAAAAAGTTCTTATAGAAAGTGTTTCGAGGAATGGAAAAATCATTGGCATAGRTGTATTACAAATCTTGATTAATATTTAATTAAAGGTTTTATGTTTTGTTCACAATATGTRAGTATTTTTTTGTATACAAAAATTGTGAGAACGTATAGTCGAGTTAGTTTCGATTGACTATTCGTCCGTCTGTGCAAGCTATAAATTGAGTAAATTCTGAGATCTTGGTTAAAGTTTACACAAGTCTTTCCTTACAGACTTTAGTGGTCGRCAGTCTGGTTGGTTATAATTGCCCAACTAAATTACTGTTAACGATAACCAAAAGAGGGTCATAACTAAACTCTAAAAATGGATATAAGACTCCAATTTGATAATGCTGATCGAAGTGATGATGAGCATCTTAGAGCTGAAAGGTTTTTAAAAATGGCCCGCCCCTAATAGGACAAATTTKTATATCTATATCTGTGTAAAAACTGATGAATTCGGATTGTAGCCCACCCACTTCCCATAGAACGGTTAGGTTGAAAATTACTTAAAGTGCGATAACTCGCCAAATARATGTGGTTAGAATAGGCATATTGGATGATCCAAAGATCCCACTTGATAATAGTCCTTTTCATAAAGTTAAAACTGCTTTACTTTGAGCTTATAAGTCGGCAAATCGCTTTGTGGGCTAAGAAAACTGGCGGTTGWTCAATATGCCCAACATTTCGTTTTKAAATATGAAAGTGTGAGTTCCGAGTTGTCTAAGGCTGGATCTCGCAAGCGCGGGACATTCAAAGACGAAGTGCTGAAAAGATGCTAACTCGTTTCTTCCCATATAACTTCCKCAGCTAGCCAAGTGAAAGATTCTCAAATTTACAGCATCCGATTTGTCAAGTCTGTTAGAATKCCCATTGAGCGCAYATTAAACGGCAGCATGGACCAATTCCTTCAACTGATAGCGGGGTTAGGTCACTAAGGGCTTGCCAGTTCAGCAGCTTTACAGCAGTCTTTAACCAGCTTAGAATGCACGGTTAATGAGCTCAACGCCCTTTTTCAGAGTGGATAATCACTTTTCTGAAAGAGAAATTGTTTTAAGTGCCATAGYTGGAATCCACCTTAGTGCACCACATATGCTGATAAGTACCACTCGTTGAAAGATTTCACTTAATTGCAACCGTAACTCCGCGGTCTTKTATTTCCTAAAAATAARCTACCTCGGGTTTATTTGGATTAATGAAACTGTCACTTTCGGCATTTTCGTTAACTGGTACACGGAACTTTTCTTTGTCATGTGCTACACCGTCTGCCTAGGCAGACATTTGAGGTCACTAACACTAACCATAATCCTTAAAAGAGGAGAAATCATTCCACCTTTTGGAATACCCCTACTCATTTTTCGACTAACAATAAGCTGTTTGAGGTGCTATTCAACTCCTAACATGTTCATAAATGGTACATAATTTTAGCACCCCATTACACTAAAGTTTTATTAGCAGGTCATKGACGACCTTAATCATTAGAAGAGGAGAAAGAACTCCACCTTATGGACCTACTCATATTTAGTCGAGAAATAAAATGTTTGAGGTTCGATTCAATTCCAAGCATGTTYAGAGATTTTACAGCTGACTATGGCAAAATGTTATTGATACCTCCCTTAATATCTAGGAAGGTTC
>NW_017534760.1:20153-21717 GCF_001853355.1 Bactrocera latifrons | reverse complement strand
ATAACCACCTTACCGTGAACAGCTTAAATGTTTTCTGACTACCAATATGTCATGAAATGTATTACTGGCGATGAGTCTTGGATCAATGCCTAAAATATCTCAGACCAGTTTCTATCACCATTTTGCGATATGCTCGGCGGTATGTAACGGTTATAGAAGTTGATCCCACAGATATTCGCTCGAGTGTAAAAGTTGCGCTAGAGTCACTCGCGTTTTTTGCGTCAMTAAGTCGACTGCGAAGATCCACGAACTCATATTTATTTTGCCAGGGAAGAGACGTAGCAAATTTTATAAAGAAAACTCAATTTTCACTCAAGTTACAGCTAGCGCGGACGGACGGCAGAGAGACAGTCACCCGATTTCAATTTTCCTTCATCCTGATCATTTATACATATAAATGCATATAACCCTATACCTTTTTTTAAAAGCAGCGTTTCTTCTTCTTTCGCAATGTGACGAAAATTACTGATTCCAAGTCAATACAGTTCCTTCTACACCTTGTCTTTCAAACGGAGTTGAGGTATTTTGCTTCCTCTGCTTCCACCGGCAAGTACAGCGTTGAATATTCTCAGAGCTGAACCGTTTTTGTGCGTTCGGACGACATGACCTAGCCAGCGTAGCCGCTATTTTTAATTCGCTGAATTATATCAATGTCGTTTTATATCTCATACAGATCATCATTCCATGGAATGCGATATTCACCATGGCCAACTCGCAATGGCCTTTCTTTCAAAAACTCGTAACGATCATGTTGTCATCGTCCATGCCTTTGTACCATATAGCAGGACKGGAATAATGAGTGACTTATAGAGTTTGATTTTTGTTAGTCGGGAAAGGTCTTTACTTCGCAATTTCCTATTCATTCCGAAGTAACASCTGTTGTCTAAGTTATTCTAAGTTGGATTTCGAGACTGACACTGTTGTTGGTGTTAATACTAGTTTAAAGATAGACAAAATTATTTACGACTTCGAAGTTATGAATCTTAACAGTGACGTGGAAGTCAATTGGGGGTGGGACGACTGCTTCTTTGATCACCATCAAGCAGAACTAACGGCGTGGGTATTGAGACCAAGGTATGAATATCATCAGCGTTGTACACTCTTATAGAGGATAGTATGGTGTGTGTCGATTGGAGTTTATTTTTCAAGGGGGCGTTTTTTAGGTAGAAGATCCCAAACCCAGCGCACAAACCTGATGAGGGATGCATATGAACTATTTATAGGACTACATATAGGACTAAATTACGAAACAAGAAACTCAACTTAAGCATTTTGAAACTCCCGTTGCTTTCATGAAGGCGAATCACGATTTATCGAAAGGATCGCTAAATTTCCGTTCAATAATTTATGGAAAAATTTTGTTTCACAATTAAACGCAGCCTGGCCACCAATGCGAGACATTGCGGGGTGGAAAAATGTAACTCCAATATTTACACAGATGAATAATAATTGAGTTCAAATGCAATTAATTAAAGGTTCGGGCAGACTGTAAGATTCACTTAGGCGGTCAGTCAGGGCCGTCTTAAACCAAGCTGTGGCCCTTGGGCACACAAGAATTTGGGGC
>NW_017534760.1:9171-19778 GCF_001853355.1 Bactrocera latifrons | reverse complement strand
TTCTCAATAAGATTCAACAGTTCAATCAAAGATGGCTCGCGCCATCTCTATGCTGCAACTCAAAGGTCGAGATACTTACCTGCTAAACTGCGTAAGGTTGTCGATTCATCCATTCAACAGAATGCTTTCTTTGCTCTTCCAGAAAATATTCTCCTTAGTATGGTGACTGACGAACGGATAGAAGTCAGAAAGTTGGCCCTTGACCGCCTTCTGGCAGCCAGAGAAGCAGAGTCTGACACTCTAACTGGAAGGGTTAGATATAATAAAGTGCCAAAGCTGAATTTCAAAGCTAATAATTATTACGATATGATTAACTGAAAGACTATTACCTTAACTGTTCCACCAGTTCCTTGTTCAGTTTATAACGAAGAACTCATAAAAGAGCTATCGGGTGACACTGCAGGGGTATGGAAATTTAGTGAATTCCGCTCTCACACCGTGACAGTCGAGAGAACCGTCAAACTAGTGGCAGAGGGATCTTCTAAAGTTATTGGCCCCCAATCTCGTGATCGTTTTATACGCTCTACACTGAAATCTAGGCAACAAGTCCAAAGTTCAGTACAAAATCTGATTTTATCAATAAATTTGACACAGAAATTTCAAGGCCGGAGTTGGGGTTGAAGAAGCAATCCGATCTCAAAATAAAAATTTGCGTTGGAATCAGGAAGTACTAAGGCAACTTTTCCGCACTATTAGAAATCCCGAATCGAAAAAAGTCCAGAATCGAACCACTCTAATGCATACGTATGTATAATATGTTAAATATACAGATTTTACTTTGGTCAAAAATGGTTATGGTGGTAGTGAGCAAGTTATGCTCTTTGTGTGTTATAAATATATAAGCCATAAATAAAGATACCTAATACAGTGAAATTTGGCAAAAAGGATTAGATTAGGGAGGGGCATATTTGGACGTAATTTGTTTGGAAAAGTGGGCGTGGGTGTTTTTTGTACACATCTCGTATAGCTATGTCAACCAAACTCTACAGAGTCGTTTCCTTCAGATATTTCCATATACAGTTAAAAAATGGAAGAAATCGGATAATAACCACGTCCRCCTCCCATACAAAGGTTATGTTGAAAATCACTAATAGTGCGTTAACCGACTAACAAAAAAAGTCAGAAGCACTAAATTTTACGGAAGAAATGGCAGAAGGAAGCTGCACTCAGGCTTTTTTTTTTTAAATTGGAATTTTTAAATTGGAACTCAACCGATTTCAATGAAATTCGGTATATAATATTTTCTTAGAACCCTGATGACATGTACGAAATATGGTGAAATCGGTTCACAACCACGCCTTCTTTCAATATAACGCTATATTGAATTCCATCTGATACCTTCTCTGTATAATATACAGTGGCTCAAACGCAAAGTGGGACACCACACTGTGTTATAGAAAGGGCCTGCAGGTTAAGTGAAAGCGATACATTTGTTTAATAAAAAGTACGCTACATATTTGAACTTATATTAATTACTAATTTCTCGTAAACATGGTAACCATCGCCCAACTTCATAGCAACTAAGCCAAAAAAACATACACACATGCGATTTCAATGTCAAATCCAAAATGGGACACTTTTATTTTTGTTTATATTTGGATAAATTTTTTTAAAATTAATATATAGTAGGATAATATTTTGCGGTTAAAACGGCTTGGAGACGTCTTGGCATGGATTAAACTAATTTCGTGCAAAAATCTGGTTGGATTTTTAGCCACTCTGCCATTATTGCACTTTTCAGACCATTGATTGAGCTAAGTCGGTTTTTGTATACACGTCTAGCCAATTCTTCCCATACATGCTCAATGACATTTAAGTCTGATGATTGTGGAGGTGGTTGCAATAATTTGCGACAGTTATGGATTAACCACATCTTCGCAACTTCGGAAGTATGCTTGGGATCGTTGTCCTGGTAAAAGGCAAAATTGCTCTCGATACCCAATTTAGTTACACTTTGCTTAAAATTTGCCTTTAGTATGTCAAGAAACCTATTCATATTTCCCTCGACAAATGTTAAGTTTCCCATACCTGCACTGGACATACAGCCCCAAACCATCACAGAACCACCACCATGCTTNATTCTGATTCCAATGCAACTTCTTGTTTTGAGATCGGATTGTATCTTCAACCCCAACTCCGGCCTTGAAATTTCGGAAATTCGCCTAAAATCGTGGAATTGTCTACCTAACGCCTGAAATACGCATCTCATGGCAAAATGTATAAAACAAAAGTTATTTGTCACGTCATTTGCTAAAGAAATGGTATACGTGATCATGGCCGTAGGATGAACCGTTGCCGAGATACGAGCGAAAATGCAATTTATCTGATTTCATTAGGTTATGTAAGTTTGAGATATCGAAATCCGTTGATAGCTTTGCTGTGCTTTTTAGATATTGGCTTAAGTGAAAACATTCTGTTTTGAGCTCATGAAATAATGTTTAACTTCTGTCTATTTTGCTCAATTTTAAAAATCAAACCTTAGATAAATAAAGCATATGTAGCATGCGTTCGGAAATAGTGTATTCTCTGATATGATTACTGATTTGTGAAAAAAGTGTAATATGCACGACAAAAATGTGTGAGAGAAATTGTCGGTCTATCGGGGCCCATAATTTTTTATGGCCCCAGAGCCGCTTAACCTCGGGGGAGGTTTAGGTTTGCTTTGCTTGCCTCTAGCCCAAACCCCATAAAGAAAAATCTTACATACAAACCATTTGAAAATTTTTCAGAACTGCCTCAAATTAAAAAAGGTTGCCCAAGGTTTGTTCTAAATCTGCAGCAGATTCTATCAAAAAAACTTGCAAATACTCTTGTTTCGCTGTGCATAAAAGCTGAGAATCAATAAGTAAGGAAATTTTATCTATCACCGAATTACGTGATGGAAATCTACTCTTAGTTGTTGAAAATCGAAAGATCGCTGAAAAAATTCTAACAAAAATTAAATGGAATTTGCGAAATTAAAGTTAAATTACACGACAATTTTAATTGCCCTAAAGGTACAATTTACACCCCATTTATAAACGACATTGATGAAGAGAAATTGTTGAAAATTTAAAATATCAGGGAGTTACTTCCATCTAAACACTAAAACTCTAGAAGGCAAACAAAGACCTAGTAGAGTGGTACTTCTTTCATTTGACCTCTACAAACTTCCAGGAAAATCGAAGTCTCATAGCGCACAATGCGGATTAGCGCATATTTCCCTAACCCCATGAGGTGTAAAAGTTYCAGCTTCTAGGCCACACAGCGAAACATTGCAACAACAATTCAGCCTGCGGTATGTGCAATTCCCTCCTCATCTTCTCTCGCCATGCAACAGCAGCTTTTGTGAAAATTGCTCAGGCGATCATCCCTCCTCTTCACACACTTGTCCGAAATACCTACAATTCAAAAATATTCTAAAAATAAAAACAGAAAACAAATGTTCAATGCGAGAGGCACTAAGTCTATAAGAACAACAAGTACTCCGACCCCCGCAAACACTTCTTTTGCTTCTGTTACAAAAGAAAATTCAAACAAGCAAATAACTAACGTGATTTCCCATCGTTCATCATCTCCTCCCCTACCACTTTCCACAGATACTGTACTACAATCCCCAACAGCTCGTCCGCTTCCACAACAAAATCAAAAAGTGAAGGAAAACAAGAATAATTTCATAATTGATCATCTAAACTCTTCAAATGTAACTACGAAAGAAACAAYAGAAAACCTTCCTAACCTAACGTTTCCCCAAAGAAAAACAAACCCAACCAAAATAAGCATACCACTCATTCCTAAAATATCCACAACAGATTCTCTTAAAATCCAAAGACCTCTCTACAGACAATATAGATCTCTCTCCACCTACTTATTCAGAATATATCTCACCTCATATAATTACCACATATGACCATGAAGATCAATAACTCTCATTAACCCTCCTCTCCTTTTTCTCAATCACTCACATTATTAATAAATGTTCAAATTTCTCCAATGGAATGTGAACGGATTCTACAACAATTACACTTAAAAGAACAATCATCAAGTGTTATATCACTACAAGAAACACACGTTTCATTTAGTTCTGCAGCTACTCTACCCAAACAATACGCTACCGATTTCTCCAACTTAACACAAAATCACACTGGCAAACAAGGTGTTGCTACTTTAATAAAAAAAAATATTTCCCACACAAACTTCTCTTTACACGTTTTTATATTGCTACAATAGTATAAGAAATATTTATTGGATTTAATTACAGTATACCAAAACTTTAGTATCAAAGAACTACGCGTTATAATCGGACCTATCCATGCTACCGTACACTTTGCGATTTCAATGCCTGGAGCTCTCTTTAGGTTTTSTATTGTACTAACCAAAGAGGTAAAATCATAGAAGACCTTTTATTAGCGGAAAACTTGACAATTTTAAACTACGCATTTTTGACCTAGTCATTTGTTCTTCTTCTATCGCCCCCAAACACTAACTGGTCTATATAACAACGATCACTTTCCGATTATAACTCACTTATCAACCCTTTTATCCAGAAAATTGGACAAGGCAAATTGGTCCAAATTTCAACAACTCTGCGAAAGTTATTTTGCTGCAAATCTCATTGTCAATAATATAATATAAATAAAGAAACAGCGGCGATTACCAAAATAATCAAAATCTCTGCTCCCCTCTCTATCCTCCAAACTGGCAAAAAAAAAGCTTTAAAAATCATGTGCCTTATTGGTCTACCGAGTTATCTAAACTTAGAGAAGAAAAAAAAAACACTATGACAATTTACAAAAGAAATCGCTCTATTCATAATCTAATCAAATACAAAGAGGCCAATGCAATGTTTCGAGAAAATATCAAAGAAACTAAGAGGGCTTGCTTACAAAAACTTACCGAAGCTTTCACCCCGTTAACAAATCCCAAGAAATTATGGGCGGACATAAAAATGCTCTCAAAAGCGACTCAAATTTCCACGCCTCATTTGTATCAAATAAAAATGAACTTTTTAGTAGMAGGTACAGTAAAGATCATTCACCTCCATATATTGCCGAATCTCATATAACCATCGCTGAATTCGATTTTACCTTAGCCCGTGCAGACAGAATTTCATATCCCATGTTAAAAAGCTGTGACTCAAGTCTCAAAAATAGAATTGCTAAATTGTACAACAATATTTTATGTCAAGGTGTCTATCTCCAAAGCTGGAAAAACGCGGTAATAGTAGCAATTTCTAAATCCAATGTAGTGTCTACAGATGTTCTCGGTTACAGGCCAATATCACTCCCCTGTTGCATGGGAAAGCTATTAGAAACAAGTAAGGAAGGGCGGGTGTCACCGAGATCATTATCCGTAATCGATATCTCATTATCCGTCATTTACATATTATTTATTTTGCTGTACAAAATGTTCTCAGAAGGTCGAGAAGATGTGACAAAAATTGGCTTTTGCACCACGATAACGCCCCTGCGCACACATCGTTGCTTGTGCGCGACTTTTTGGCCAAAAACAACACACTAATGATGCCGCAGCCACCGTATTCCCCAGATTTGGCCCCCTGTGACTTTTTCTTGTTCCCTAAANGTTTTTTTTTTTTTTTTTGTTTTTTCCTCATAATTCGACCATGAAAATCATTGGAACGTAAAACATTACGAACTGTTTTTTCAAGCTGTTTTTCAGCAAAAAGTTTTAATTCTGAAGCGCTTACAAAAGGATCCAATTTCACTTCCTTCAATATTCGGCGCTAATCATGGGAATTAATTTTCTTTCCTTGACCTTCCCTACTTTTGTTGGCCAAACGAAACTCCTTGATATATCACGTCACAATATTCTGCACAGTGGATTGGGGGTTTCCAGTTTTTTTTTTTTGGAAATTTCGCGAATTGATAGCCCTTCAAAACGAAGTTTCACAATTTCTTGCCGCTCTTCGAAATTTGTTTGCTTACCGCACTGGCCATTTCGAAAAAGACTTAAATATAACACACGATGAATATACAATTAGGTAGTTCACAAGGTGTCGTATATTGTCATATATGTTGCCGTTGTTGCTGCTTTAAATGCAAAAATATAAATTTGACGATACAACTCTGCGTACTGTGTTTATTCAGTGCAACTTTGAATCTGCTGTGTTCGTTTATCTTTCTTCTTCTTATTGTGTGCATTTAGTTGAAATAAATTGCCTGCAAATTCGTTAAACGAATAAGTAAATGGATAAAATGAGCACGAACGGTGAAGTTGAGGTAAATATAATAGAAGATGCTGAATTATTTTTTAATTTAAACGCTTGTGAACTTTCCTTTAGTTTTTACCAAAACGCAAGCGCTGCAACCTCCAAAAGCGGTGGGAAGTTGCCGAGGAAAAAGCGTTGATTGAATTCCTTCTAGAGAATCGCGATTTTGAGGTTTGATGTTATTTTTTAGGGTAAATGGAAACTATTAATTACTTAGTTATTTACAGAAACCATCGGCACGGCTATTTTATAATCGCTTCGCCAATGAAAAACAAATCCTGGTCGAGTGGAAATCAGCGCGCTCAAAAGTAAGAAATATGTGATCTGCATATAATAAAACGAAGGAATGGGAAGGAAGTACTGGCGCTGGTTGCATGGATGGCGATACTATAAAAAGTGAGTTTGTGTCTTCAATTGAATATCATTGTTAATACATAAGAATTAACTTTACATAGGCGTTTTGCTCAAAAAGTTTCGTTATTTCTACGAATTTGACGATATTTTCGGTGCCCGACTAAACGTTTGTGCTGTAGTTGAAGAAATAATGGGAAGTGCTAATACTACCATTGAAGTATTAAGTCCTGTGCAAATTGAAATTCCTGTTGCAAACGAAACAGTTACCACTCCAAGRCAAAGAGGAATATACTGCAGAATAGAGGCTTCCGATATTATGCAAATCCATGACGAAATAATAACATTGCGAAAGCGAAAGTTAGAGGCAGAATTGACTGAAAGGGAAACAGAGTTCGAGCAAAAAGAAAAAGAGTTGCAGTTAAAAGCTAAAGAAGTGGAGCTCAAAGAAATTGAAATATTAGCGCTAAAAGACATCAAACAACTAGCGCTACAGATGAAAGCGCGAATCGCCATAGAGGAGCTAAAGCTGAAGTACAAATAAATTTTTCTAAGTTTTAAGTATACGAACAGACCAATTTTTCTATTTTTTACTTTTGTTTTCAATGAGATGGACTCACACATCGTTTTATATGATGGGTTAATTTAAATTTTTGTTAATGGTATAATTTTATATGTACATTTGTACGTATATATGTACGTACAATAAACGCCAAATATACACGTATACTTGAAAATGTAAAAGTGAATAAATGTAGCTATGTTAGTGCAATATGTTTAAACGCAAATCATTTATTTGTTTTGAGAGAGTATGTATTTAATATATACATATATTAAAAATTACTCTAATATATATTTGAGGAAATATACTTATGTGTATATATGTGTACATTTATGTATTATCTATAATTTGGAATGTTTCCTTTGGAGTTCAAGTAAATTTTCTTGGAATATTTTTAATTAAACTGTTCTACCTTAAGCATAAGTTTTTCTTCTAAAGTATATTTAAAGAAAAATGTATGTTTTTCATTTAYAAATAATCCATATAATGAYCAAAATCTTAARGAAATAATTTTTCCACCAAGATTGTCGAAATCTCACACTGTGCTATGTCGAGTACTCTACTATTACGTAAACAAAAAAGCTCCGAGTGCCTAAACATATAAAAGTGGAATGTTGAAATAATACATATTAGCCAGATATACAAACTAAGCTGTTTCATTTGGTATAAAATTTAAAAGAAAATCTCTGGTGTTACATTCTAATGGTAAGTCGAACTGAGGACCTGGAGACGGAAATGAAGGTCTTCATTTTCAATGTGAAAATTAATAAGAATGTTGTGAAGAATGCAGCACACAATAATCCAGTCGTTGCATTGATTCTTATTTGACCTCGAATGCCTTCTGAATTTAAGTTCCTTAAGGCTACCGAATTTTTCTTTCAAAAGACCAAAGCAGTTCTCGACTTGTATACGGTATTTTGAGAAATATTTGTTCAAACTGTGCCTTTCTTCTTCTGTGTACTCGCTGTGTACTATTTTGTCTGAATGGCGTAATTAAAAAGGGCTTCAGTGGATAGGCACTATCTCCAGCTATCCACTGCGAGGTTGACAAGAAACGCTCCGGATGTTTGAAGAGTCAACAGTTCGAAAATATTTTGGCATCATGTACGCTACCSGGATAACCAACTATTAACTGCCTTATTCTCAATTTATAATCACATATAGCTTGAAGTTTGACCGCATATTGCCGTTTGCGAGAATAGTACATCGTATGCTCATTAACAAGAGCTTCAGACAGTTTAACCTCAAAGCCGTCTACATCCCGGCATTCCTGTAGGGTTAAGGACACAATTTGCGGCCTTTCTCTTTCATGGGGCCAAAATAGGAATTTAGACTTCAATTTTAAAATGGCTTTAAACTTCCTCCTGGTTAGATTGTAAATAGTGCCCCCATCACCAACACCAAAAAGGGAAGCTACTTTAGGCACAGATTGTCCTTCACCGGATGATCCTAAACGGTAAAGGACAATTCTAAGCTGCAATTCTATTGGGAGCTGAACTTCACTTGAACTTGTGTTAAAAACTTCGTCATGCTTTATTAAGCTTAAAGCATAACAAAACTCTTCGGAACGGACAGTTACCATTTGATTGAACCTGTTATAATCGAACTTTCTGAGCACCGTTTGCTCCCATTATTCCCTTTCCCCATCCCTCTGCGATTATTTAGCACACAAAGCATGTATGAATTAAAAATTTCAATCGCTTCATCTTCCTCGTCGCCTGGAAAATGGTAAAGGTGTGTAATAAATATGTAAATAAATGCCGTAAAAAATGTAACCCATACTCGAATTCATATCCAGTAAATTAATCATATGATTTAGGCACAAAACTGCTACAATTTTGTCTTTTTCACTAGCGCGCGGCACTTTAGTTATTTAAATTTTAGCAAACAGTTSATTAGATACGACTATATGTTATTTACAACTCACAGGGATGCTCACAAGTCTAGTACTTTTTTAAGATTTTCATATACGATTTACGATTGTATGACANGCCGATGAGGAAGGAAAAGGAAGGAAGGCAGTAGCGTTTTTCACTGGCTCTGCTATTGCAAACAACCGTTATGTGAACAAAACTATAATACTCTCCTTAGCAACTTTGTTGCGMGAGTMTACAAATAATATTAAAACGTATCTCTTGGTTCGCATAAAATAAAAATCTTCTTAGTCGAAACCAAGTGGCATTTAAGGTAAGGCAAGGCACTATGGATGCTTCAATCTATTTTGTTGATTTCGCCAAAACTGCTTTATCGAAAAGAAACCACATATTCATTCTCAGTTTRGATTTCGAATAAGCTATCGACAGAGTTGGTTCTCCAGTTATTCTACGACTGCTTGAAAAGTGCCAAATTGGTGAAAAAATATTAAAMTTTATTAAATCTTTCCTAATCAATCGGAAATTCTCTACTAAAATTAATAACACTTTTTCGAACACATATAATATATGCAAAGGAATACCACAAGGATCACCACTGTCTGTTGTACTGTTTGTAATCGTATTTAACGAAATCAGTACGATAATCTCTAAATATAAACTCATCTCGCATATTATTTATGCTGATAATAGGCTGCTTTTCTCCAAACAAAATAATCTAAATACTGTACCTTCTTAAAGATCCTTACTGATATTTCARATTGGTTCAATTGKTCAGGTGCGAATATTTCTATAAACAAATATAAATTCTTYCATATCTGTAGAAAACACAAATGTTATAACATCAACCTAAGYTATAATAATGTAAATATTGTAAATACTACTAGTCTTAAATTCCTAGGTTTAATATTCGATAAGAAACTTACTTTTAAGGAACGTTGTATAAATCTACGTAAACAACTAATTTCTAGACTTAATATAATTAAGTATCTATCATCAAAATACCGTTTAATTCACATTTCTTCYCTCATCAATATTACAAGAGCTTTAATTTTATCTAAGACTAGCTGAGCCCGCAGCCGTTGTCCTGCGTGAAATTATGTGTTTTGAAATGAAAAGAAAGTTAAATTTATCATTTAATTTTTTTCAATGTAACGCAGCTTGTTAAACAACATTTTTTGGTGTCTGTTCCGGTGTACAGAAAAGATGGCATTTCGTGAGCATGCCACGTATAACTGGCCGTATGAAAAACATAGCATTTCCAAATTTATGACGCACACTATGCGACCATCCTTGTGTCCTGTTGATTGTCATTTCAAATGCAATGTTTACTGGAAACGGAAATCATTGGAACTCAAAGGAAACATAATAACGACAATTCAACTTTGAAACGCTAATAATGCGGTGGCAAGCCTCTCCAAAGAACTTAGAAATTCCACTGGATAATTCACGGCGTCATGGATGGAGTCATGGGTAGAAGTTCACGCAAGTGAGGAAAGTTTTCTGATCGCCATTCACGTGGGAGTGGCCAGAAACGATTCTTTTACATATGACTCAAGCAGCTCACGACTTCCGGTCTTTGACCAAGTATCCTCTGGGTAGCCTAAGAACATCC
>NW_017534760.1:0-8980 GCF_001853355.1 Bactrocera latifrons | reverse complement strand
CGACGTCAAAGAGAGAAGGGAGTAGCGTTTTTCACTGGGCACTTACATTGCGCGCCCATAAGATAGGTCGAATCAGCTGACACGACCCACGATTCTGCGTTTTTGACTGTTTCTGCTACCACGGTACCATGGTTAAGACGATACTTAACAGAATCATTTCTGTAATCAGTCTTCATTTACTTTTTTTGCAAATCGAAAGTGTTTCCACTCGGCACTGACGAGGATATCGCTTTGTTTGGAAGCGTGAGGTGTATTAACTTCATTTCTAATTGTCTAATTGTCCGTAATAGATGCACCTTGTGCATTAAACTTTTGCTGTTGAAACTAATATCAATTGGATTGGCAAAAATTTTAATGTTTTAATTTTACAGCGGAAAAAGACAGTGCAGCCCGTATTTCAAGAGGAGAGAAAACAGCACAATACTGTCGTGAATACCGAGCACGAAAGAAAGCAGAGCGGAAAAAGGAGAAATTGGAAACGATAGCCGGACAGAACTACTTTACGAGTCAAAATTCCTTTCTAATAAATTTATAAAATGTAAATTTAAGTTTTCTAGTTTTCTTTCATACAAAATGATATGCATTTCTTTGAATATCACTAAGAAGTATAACTTCATCCGCGCGTAGGGACTCCACGCACCTTTTTTTTGTAGGTTGGTAGTGCTGTCAGTCACATTTATGTCAAATTTCATGTCAAAATATTCTTTAGCGTTTGAAGTAAGTGTCGTTCTGTGAGCTGCTAAAAGTGAGTTTTTCTTTTTTTGCGATGTCGAAATTTGTTGAGCAAAGAATTTGCATTAACCCATTTCCAACCGCGCAACAAAAATTTTAAATTTTTTTATTTAAGAAACATTTTTAGATTAATTACGGCCCCCTGATTCCAAATCTGTCATCCAAAAATTTCTACCTCTTCCCGTTTTCCCGATATGTCAAATATTAAATTAATCGAACACTGGCGGTGAACACATATCATAAAATCCCATACAAATGCAAAATGTCAATTTTTCCCGCCAAATGATAGCGCTTTGCCATTTCTTTTGTGTGTTTCAGAAGAAAAGACTTGTACTACCTTATCTATTATATTGCCACGCATGGCCATGTGTGCATCGTATTGCCAGGCCTATATAATATTATCATTTTAATGAAACAACATATATTTATTTGAAAGGTATGTTCCGAAATGTGTTGTTACTCAATGTTCCAATTTGTGGTTTTCGAGAAAGTTATGAGAATTAAAAAATAGAAAATCTCGCGCTTTAAAATTAAAAAAAAATTGGTTTAGTTGTTAACTATTCAAAATAATCTAAATAGCGTCAACAATTTTCTGAATTTAACAAAATATGTATTAATAATAATAAACACAAACAAAGCAAAAAATAATGTTATATGTAATCCGCTGAAATAAAAGTATAGTGAGAAGCACATAATTGCCAATATGTTTGCCGAGTTTATTAAGTCCAATTACTCATCAAACTCTCCTAAAAATTTTGCGAATCAGCATAATTTATGTCCGATTTCTGTAATTTTTGCGGTATTTTTATTGAATTTTCAATTGTTCATAAAATATTTTTTGATGACTCATGCCCAGTCTATGCCGGTCTCTTTCGACCAACTCAGCGATTTTATCGCAATTTTCGACGATAGGCCTTCCGGAGCGTGGCACATCTTCGACCACCTCTACACCAGAACGAAAACGTTGAAATCATCGTTGTGCGGTTTAAATGGAAACTGTATCGGGTCCATAAACTGCTTGAGATGCATTTTTGCCTTTATCGTAGTAGCACTGTTAAATATGCTGTATTTTCTCTTTATTTTGCTCCATGTTTGAGACGCTATAACTCACGAACGACTTAAAGGAAACGACAATCAATCAAGCACGTGTTAGCGCGTGAAATGAGCTTTCCAAAAAGGTATAGCATTACCCGATGCGACGAAACTAAAACTAGAACTACGCGTTCTCAGCGCCAACATTAATTTAATTAAGGCCAAAATCTGATTCCCCAATTCTTCCCAAAATAATTTGTCAAATATATATACCAACCCTTAAGGGGGGGATACCCCTAGTACTAAACTTTATTATGGGAGAATGAAAACAGATCACATCCGATTATTTAGCATATATAGCATGTCAAAAAAAATTGGCGGAAATATCGWCAATCCTGTTGATGAACATTTTTTGCGGCCGCCAACTTTTTGGATAAGCTTTTTGTCTGAAACGAAAAAGGTAATTTTTATAAAGAGTATAGCAGAGGGGTTTTTAGAATTTGAATTTTGAAAAAGGAGAATATACAAGTTGTGAGTTGTACCTAAATGGTTTGAAGATATTATGGCAGGCGATGCAACCTTCTGGATTTCTCCACTAATTTTGTCATCTCAGCATATCTCGGAACCTCCTGACGGATTTTGACAAAATTTAGTAAGTGGCATTCCCTTCGTATTTTTATATAACGTTTTGGAAATGGACGAAATCGGACAATAACCACGCCTATTTTCCATACAGCACAATTTTTAATTCCACTTGAGTTTTATGAAATAATCTTTGGATGTATTTATAAAATAAGACATGAACAATGGCGAAAAAAACAAAATAATTAATAAAGTTACATATAAAATTGTTCATGTTACCTATAAATTGCTCTGAGAAGTTACGAGTAATAAAGAAGTATATTTTTTATACATTTACTAATGTCATATGAGCATGATATTGATATGTAAAATATGTTTCTGTACAGTACTTTACTCCTCAGTAATCCATTTGTTTTTGTTTTAAAGATACTAATTTATAGATGTTTTCAGCCGTTAGTTATTAAGAGAACATTTAAAAGATATTACCAATGCAGCCTATAGGTGAAAGTATGTCTACGGTATAAATGATCGATAGTCAAAATAAACAATCAATTGTGACACGAAAATAACAGAGCAATTCAGTATGTTGATTCAGTAACGAGTCTCTAAATTTGAGATCTTAAATTTTCTATTCCTGCTCTCTGAGAGTACTCGTCAGCAACTCGGTATAATGAAACCGTGGCAAGGCATTTCAAGCTCCTTACATACAGATGCAACCGAAACAATTGGTTTTCGGAAAATGCAAAATTGGCGTAAACACCGCTTACATGATTATAGCCGAGTTAACAACAGCGCGCCATTCGTGTCTTTTTTGCGCTACGTGGCCGCAATTGGATATTCCAAGCGAAGCCAGGTCCTTCTCCACCTGGTGCTTCCAACAGGCGGCATGGTGAATATCTGGGCGGTTGTTGATTTCCCATGTCTGAAACCACACTGATAAGGTCCAATCAGTTTGTTGACCTAATCTTTCACACAATACGCTCGATAAAACCTTATACGCGATGTTGACGAGGCTTATCCCACGTAGTTGGCGCCAATTGTGGGGTCTCCCTTTTTGTGGATTGGGCATACCACACTTCGTCCGATCATATTTTATAAAGAAGCTGATGCATGCTCTTTATCAGTTGTTCGCCCTAGTGTTTGAATATCGATCGCCTTTCAGGCAATGGAGGCTGGAGAAGTGTTCCCTGAATAATTTAAGTATGCTCTGGGCATCGGTGACTAGATCACCTTTGAAAGTTCTACAAATGCATGCTCCGGTCTTCAAACCTTCTGTAAGCCGCCGAATTTTTTCCTGAAATTTTCGAGCATTACCCCTGTCGGCCAGCTTATCAAGCTCTCATACTCACGCATTTCGGCCTCTTTCTTTTTCTGTCTGCAAATGCGTTTTCAACTCTCGGTATCTATCCCATCCCGCACGTGTTGTGGTCGATCGTAACGTTGCAAGGTAGGCAGTCTATTTTCTGTCCGCTGCGACACGGCAAACCTCGTCGTAGCAGCTGTTCTTTTGCATTTTCCGAAAACCAATGGTTTCGGTTGGAGCTGTACGTGAGGAGACAAGATAGTGCTCCGAGTCGATGTTAGGACCTCGCAGCGTACGCAAGTTATATTTTTCTCTAACCCGGTTGAAACCCGACGTTCAGAGTTATATTTCAATTTAAGGCCAGTAAAACTCGCCAAAGTAACAAACCACTTTTTTTAWTTAATAGTATTTATTTAAGTTAAAAACGAAGCGTGAAACCGCTAAAGTAATTCTTTTTAATAATACCTTAGTCTAACGAAACATCATTATTTATACCCTAGCTTAACATACGATATCTTGTTAACATTCTTAGCAGAGTGGGTATTTTATGTTAAGCACATTAACATTGTGGATCTCTATATATAGATAAATAAATTTAACATGAATAGTAACTGTGTAAAGGGATTGAGATCCACATTTATGTAACTCGCATGTACACTGGAGCCGTGTCTTCCGTCTGTCACAACATGACCGCTCTGGTTGATGGATTTTCGATCCGGAGACAGCAAATAGCTTGATGTGTTTTCATGTGCTGGAATCTAGTACTACAGATAACCATATTTGGGGCCCCGACGAAATCGATCAGCCTCAACCTATTTGGGGATGTTTCGTCATGGATACTGAATTTACCGACCGTAGTGCCAAAGATACCTTCTTTGCCCATCCTGGCGTTAAAGTCGCAAAGGGACGATTTTGAGAACTTGTATCGTCCATCGCATTTCGTGAACGGTGGTGATTTCAGCCTTTACTTTCACGAAGACATCAACCAGCTGGGCAGTGGCACCTTCCCTATTAAGGGACCAGACATTCCAGGTACATGCGCTCATTTCGTAGTCTTTATCGTTTGCCATGGTCGCCATCAAAAGAGGGTCACTCATCCGAGGGCCAAACCCAGCGCACGACCCTATGGATACTTGGTCAAAGACCGGAAGTCATGAGCTGCTTGAGCCATAGGTAAAATAATAATTTCTGGCCACTCCCAAGCGAATGGCGATCAGAGAACTATCCTCAATTGCGTGAACTTCTATACATATTGGCCGATATATGCGGTACAAAGACCCCCGTAAGTTCGAAAATCTTTATATGGGGGCTAAAAGAAGTATTGGTCCGATGCAATCAATTCTTGACATACAGACATACCATTATAAGAGAAGAATTGTAATGGTTTTATAATAGAATCACACATTGGCCGACAAAAAAATATAGATACTATGGTCTAAATATTCGGTACCTAGGGGTTTGAACACTTTTCATTGAATTTAAACAATTTTTTTTTTCACAAGATAGCATACACTAAAAACCTTATTAGTGCAAAGTTTTATCCTATTATATTAATTGCTTATTGATTTGTGTACTGGAAACAGAACGAATAAAGTGGAATTTAAAGTTATGCTCTATGGGAAGTAGATAGACAGTAGTGGTTATTGTCCGATTTCGCTTTTCACAAGGTCACGTAGAAATATAAAAAAAATACCACATACCAAAATTTTGTTGAAATCGGCCAGTCTGGAGATATGGAATTTCACCAAAAAGGGGGCGGTGCTACGGTCACCGGCTCTCATAAAGCATTTTCATACCACCTCAGAGATAAATCATCTGATCATTTAACATACATATGTATATAACCCTATATCTAAGAGCAAAACTATAATACTTCTTAGCAACTGGTTGCAAGAGTATAAAAATGCAACTTCGAAGTCAATGCAGAGCAGATATTTGCTTAGAACTCTTCTGGCGAAATATCAGCAACAAAGATAGAAACACATTTACTATAAATCTTTGTGTAACGTTCCTCGAAGCGAATATTTTATTTAAAAAAAGATCAGCAATCCAAGTGTCCCTTGTCCCAATCCCTTTTTTTTCCAAAATACCATATATATATTATTCTGAATACTTCAATGAGCAGGAAAGMGTAATAAATTCATTTAATTACTTAAGTCACACCGCTGAATTACAGATCTTTTTATATAAAGCAGAAATTTTCTAGCCTTACAAGTATTAGTGATAGATTTAGGGATACTAGTTTGTTTCTATTCCTATCCACATTAATATGATGAATACAGTGCTTTGTCTGTCTCTTATACACATCTAGATGTGTATAAGAGACAGGAGCAGGAAAGCGTAATAAATTCATTTAATTACTTAAGTCACACCGCTGAATTACAGATCTTTTTATATAAAGCAGAAATTTTCTAGCCTTACAAGTATTAGTGATAGATTTAGGGATACTAGTTTGTTTCTATTCCTATCCACATTAATATGATGAATACAGTGCTTTGTGATGTATAGTATACAATTTTGTAAGCATTTAAAATTATGTCGGTTTTTTACTTTGCGAAAATATGTGAAGTTTGGTCCTTGTCAAATTCCACAACTTCTTATAAATAAAAAAAATATTTGTTTGTATTCTAATAATTACTAAAGTAATTATCCATATTGTTTCAACATATCTTATATTTGGTAGTAAATTCGAGACCATCAGTGCCTTCACTTTTCGTGGTAGATTGCCAACAAACGGTATTTGCATTTACATAGAACAAAGTAGTTTTGGTTGAGTTATTAATATTTTCTGTAAGTGACTTACAATAGTGTTCAAAATCAATTAACATCCAACTGTTATACAAAAAGCATAAACCAAAAGCAGTTATGAACAGTATTTATTTTATACTTTGGCACATTGCATTAGAATCTATCCACCAACCATCAGAAGCTCCATTAAGAGAACAAATAATATATAATTTCTTTATGCACCATCTCATACTGCATTGGTTATTCGTGATCATTTCGCCACATTTTCAATTAATCTCGTGCCGCACCCAATCGCGATAAATCAATAACTAAATGCGCCAGAAACGTAAATGGAGGAGTTGGTATGACAGTCTTTATAGATGACGGGAGAAAAATTATACGGTGGGCGTGGCACCCCCACTTTTTGGTGAAATCCCATATCTCGGAATCCTACTTCGATTTCGACAAAATTAGTTAAATTAATAATTTTGTGCAATCCCCTAGATACCGAATATTTAGACCCCAGTACTTATAGCTGACCTTTGTTTGAAAATATCGGGCAATGTCTCAGATATATTATATAATTGAAATTAGGGATAATCCTTCTCTGACAATAGATGCCTGTACATCAAAAATGGGTTGAATTGGACCAATACTTCCATTAGCCCCATGTACCTGATATAAAGATAATCGAACTTTCGGAAACAAAATTGATTTCCATTTAGACTTGCACTTTTCATTACAGAAATCAAGAATTATTCCATATATCCAGGCAAAATTTGGCACGAATAGGGCTTTTGAGGAGTGCCACTTTATGACTAAAAATTGTCCAAATCTTAGTAAAAGTGTTCAATCCCTACTGAATATGTGGACCTCGTGTTTAAAGTTAACTATATACCGAAAATATAGGTCAATGTGTGATATATATAATATACTTAAATGAAATTCAGAGAAAATCCTATTGTAGTATAACTGTGTGTTACAAATCGGTTCAAAACAATACTTCCACCAGACAAACACTCACCCTGGTCCACATAAGTATAACTAAAAAGAGTTATATACCTGAACGTGCTAATCTGGATTTATTGTTTCCAAGTTACAAGAGTAATAAATGTTCAGTTATATCCGAACTGCGCTCATACWGCTCATCGTTTCATCGAATGCGATATTCGCGGTGGCCAACGCTCAAAAGATCATACATCTTTCGTCCATACCTCTGCACCATATAGCAAAACGGGAATAATGAGTGACTTATACAGTTTGGCTTTTTATTGTCGAGAGAGGACTTGACTTCTCAATTGCCTACTTAGTCCGAAGTAGTACTTGTTGGCAAGAGTAATACTGCGTTAAATTTCGAGGCCGATGTTATCTACGATTTCAAAGTTATGACTGTCAACAGTGACGTTATCCATTCTGGAGAAAGCAAATCTTATAGCGCGGTTGTTGAGTCCAATGATAGCGATGTCATTAGCGTACTCCAGCAGTTCAACACTCYTATAGAAAATAGTACCTTCCTTAATTACATCTGTCGCACGATAGGTAATCGCCTTGTCTGAAACCTTGTTTGTTATCGAACGGGTCGGAGAGGTCCTTCTCGATCCTGACGAGGCTTTTGTTATTGCTCAACGGCAGTTTACACATCCGTATTAGTTTTGTTGGGATACCAAAATCAGACATTGTCGCGTCGAAAGCAGCTTTGAAATCGACGAAGAGGTGGTGTGTTCCGATTTTCCTTTCACGCGTCGTTTTCAAGGTTTGATGCATGGTGGGTGTTAATCACACAATACGCTCGATAGAACCTTCTATGCGATGGTTTGGAGACTTATCTCACGGTAGTTGGGCCAAATTTTGAAGTCTGCTTTTTTGCTGATTAGGCATCGGCGTATGCTTCATCGTAAACGATTGGGGAATCGGGTTCGCCTTCTCTGGCGTTATACTTTCACTGCCATTCAGCAGGYTGGAAAAGTGTTCCCTCCATAATTTTAGTATTCTCTGTGCATCGGTTACTAGGTCACCTTCTTGGGTTCTACAAGAGTATGCTCCGGTCTTTAAACCTTCTCCTAGTCCCTGTATCTTTCCGTAAATTGTTCGAGCATTACCCCTGTCGGCCAGCGTGTCTAGCTCTTCCTGCCCTCCTCCGTTTACCTGTTTGTTGGTATTGCATTTTCKACGTCGACCCTTCCTTGTGTTGGTTTATGTGAGTGTTTTACTTTACAGTGGAGCGTGCTTATGGTAGATGCGACAAGATTGTGGTCAGAGTCAATGTTAGGTCGAYCCGGAAGCAGCCAGGTAGCTTGGTGAATTTTTCTTTGCTGGAATCTGGTCGTGAGCGCAAATCAGCGATATGTTGAAGAACTTCGATTTGATGCAGATTGTGTCTAGACGTTTATTCATCGGGGTGAAAGGCGGTACTCGGCGAGGTAGTATCTCTCCCACCACGAGTCGCACACCGAATTATATAGTCTAAGATAACACCATAGTACGACAATCACCCATCGTATTACGGGATGAAAGTAATTTTTATATAAAATTTATTACATTGGAATATTAATTTCCAGGAGAATGATTGGAAATTGTGATACTAAGTGTAATTAATTAATAATT
>NW_017534759.1:23066-32044 GCF_001853355.1 Bactrocera latifrons | reverse complement strand
GTGTAGCTGTTGTTGTGTGGATGACATGTTGTGTTGTATTGGGTTGTGTGACCTTTTGTATGTTGTGTGTGGATTTTGTGCGATGAGTGCTGCGAGGAGGATATGTATAGCGTAGCAAAATATCGCACGACTGGATGTCGCATAAACAGAAGGTTTTTACAGCTGATTCCCATAAACCGCCCATATGAGGAGTGCTTGGGGGTATAAATTGCCAATTGATACCTTGAGGGGCGTACTTTTGTACGCTGTCGGGTGACACTTGTTTTAAGAAATAAACAATTTGCTTTTCTGTGGCTCGTTGAGCTCCAATTAAAGTTTTGCCATTATCACTCATGACTTTAGGTGGGTAGCCACGTCGAGCAACGAAACGAGCAAATGCCGCGAGAAAAGCCTCCATCGTCAGATTACTACATAGCTCAAGGTGTACTGCCTYTGTCGTGAAACATACAAAGAAGTGGGAGACCTTAACATAGACACCTTTACCTGGAAAGGCCCAGCAAAATCAACACCTGTTGTGGTGAAAGGTTGAGCGAAATTGCAGCGTTCCGGTGGAAGTGCTGCCATAATCTGCGGCCGCATCTTCTGTTTGTGCATAGTGCAAATCTTGCAAGTGAAGATGCACTTCTTGATTTGCGGCTTAAGACGGGGGATATAATACTCTTGGCGTACCATATGTTGCATGACGCGATGTTCTGGGTGTAGCATTAAGATGTGGATGTGGTTGAGGAATAATGTGGCAAATGGCGACTTCTCGGGAATTATTAAAGGGTGGCGTTCATTGTAAGTTAGGCTTGAATTAGCAAGCCGACCATTGGCACGTAGCAGTCCTTTCGTGTCCAGAAATAGGTTTAGAATAAAGAGTGAGCTCTTTTTGTCAATCCACTTAGATTCTCTTAGTAGTGATACATCGCGGCTGAAGTAGCGCGCTTGTGTATGTGCGATTAGTGCGACCTTTGCTTGTTGTAACTCTAGGTGCGTCACTGTGTTGCATGGGGAATTATGTGATCCCTTGATTTTGCTTTTGMGCTGTTCTATAAATTTGAACATATAAGCAACTACTCTGAGAGCTCTTGGAAACGATGAAAATCGTTCAAGGATGTCGATATCATCCAATAATGTGTGAAATATGGCGATTTTTCGGCCTTCTGRGGCGATAATGTTGCGCATGGGGATTGTGGCCAAGAAGCCGGAGATTCTATCAACCATCGGGGGCCATTCCAGCAGAGGGTGGTAGTAGCAAGGTGCAGTGGCTTGCACCCTCTAGATCGGCAGGATTGTTAGCCCTGCTACGTGAMGCCATGTGGCTGATCCCACTAGGTCAAGTATTTGAGACGTTCGGTTAGAAATATACGTCTTCCATGGTGGTTTTTCCAACCAGGCTAGTACAATTTCTGAATCGGACCACATATATAGTTTGCATTTTGTCATGTTTAATGTATTTGCACCATGGCTACTAATTTAGAAAGTAGTAGTGCGCCAGATAACTCAAGTCGTGGGAGACCTATAGTTTTTAAAGGTGCCACCTTTGCTTTTGCTACTAATAAGTGGCTTGTGGTCGTGGTATCACTTTGCGTGCGCACATAGATAGTAACGCAATAGGCCTTTACAGAAGCCATGTAATTCGACTTTGTGTTCGGGGGAGTAGTTCACCCAAGCCATCCTGCGAGGTCGAAAAGCTTTGCCACCGAGGATAAAATCTGTCTCTTTGTGATGGCTGATAATGCGGATATGGACGCTGTCGTGTATGAGAACTGGTCCGATATCGCATTCCATTTGATGCCTAGTGTTTTTTTTTGTAMTTTCCTTTTCGAATATAAGGAAATTAGTTCGAATACTTTTGAGTATATTTGGGTGATTTGCCGTAATCTTTCTTAATGGAAACCCTGCGGATTTGAGGGCTTTTATTACCTGTGATAAGGCATCGTATGCTTGTGGAAGAGTGTGGCTTCCAGACAAAATATCGTCTATATACGTTTGAGTTTTAACACTTCAGTTGCCAGAGGAAATTCTGACTTTTTGTTATCTGCCAATGTTCGAATTGGCACAGTTAACGCCAAATGTAACTTTTTTTAGTTTGAAGTCATGTAAAGTACTGGTGGGGGATTTTCGGAACATAATACGTTGAAAATCTTGGTCGTCTTTATGCACGACTATTTGTTGATACATTTTTCAAAGTCCCCATTGAATACGTATTTSAATATATGCCAATTTAATATCAGAAGCATTAAATTTGGTTGGAGTGTGGGTTCCGTAAATAGGATATAATTTAGATAATTCGCTCAACTAGTGGTTTTCGAGGCATTAAAAACAAATCTTACTTTTGTTGTTTTTGTGGCAGGTAAAAGGAGTAGTATTTGCCGTTGACGATTTTCTCCCCTGGGTTTACTTCCTCCATATGATTTAAATGGAGGTATTCTTCTAACACACCATCATATTCAGATTTGAGTTCGCCCTTTTCAAGTAGGTTTCTTTCCATACCTAAAAACTGCTGTATTGCAGAGGTGCGAGAGTGACCTAGGGCGAGTGTGTTAGGAAATTGTTGTTTAAGTGGTAGTCGTACGACGTAGTAGTTGTGACTTTGTAAAAGTCCTCACAATACTGATCTTCAGGGGTTGTGAGTGATATGGGGGGGGTTCTTCTAATTCCCAAAATTTTTTCAATTGTGAATTGAGTTACTCGTTTGAGACTTCCTCAACTTGAGTTGTCAATGTCGTAACTGGTTCCGCGCCTAGTCCACTTAGCACCCATCCGAAAACGGTATTTTGCACCAGAAGTGTATTTGTGATTTTCTCAATACCTTCGAGTATTATCTGTGGTATGAGATCGCTGCCTAATAGAAGATCTATTTGAGCGGGGGTGTTGCAGTTTRGGTCGGCTAGCTTTAGGTGTGAAACCTTTCGCCTATGATTGCTATTTATGTAATAGCTTGATAGCATATTGGTTAATTGCGGTAAGACAATAGCTTCTGCTTGTATGCGCTTATCCGCTTTGGGAGAAAAGAGGGTAATGGGACAGATTTTATTTGAGTTTTGAACAACTCTTCCGCCCATTCCCGTAATTTCAAAATTGGAAATTTTTATTGGCAACTGTAGCCTGTTTTGTGCCCTAGACGCTATAAATGATCGTTGTGACCCTTGTCTTTTAGGGCTGTAAATTTAAACAGTTCTCCTCGGTGTTGGATGGAGACAACTGCTGTGGGTAATAGTACCCTACTATGATTTTCGCTATGTAGCGTTTGGGTTTTTACCGTCTTTGAGCAGCATGGTGCTTGTTAGCAGTTTTCAGAATTTGTTGTCGCAACTAAACCTGTTGCTCTTTTTACATTTGCGCTGTTTGGGGGTGAGCTGGAAAGATTGGTTATATGTAACATTGAATGATGTCTTTTATGGCAATAAACGCAATTAAAATTGTTTCGATCGCTAATAATAATTTGTTTGAATTTTTCGTACGGTTTGAGCTTATGACCTCCTCTATACAGTTCGCTTGACGTTGGTTTATACTGTTCGGATGTGAACGATTGATTTTTAAAAAAGCTTCTATTTAAATTATTGTGGCTACTTGCTTGGGGTCTATTGAAGCTTCTATTGAGGWCGCTTTGTACGTTTTTCGGTCTGACTATTTTTTTATCTACCCTTTCTGCAATTTCATATTGGGTAGTAAGAAATTCTTTCATTTGCTGCCACGTGGGCACTTTCTTCGCAATGAGAGCGATTGCTCCCACAAAAGTAACGATTTTTCTGGTAATGCAGCTGTGCATATATTTACCAGAATGGGGTAACGATTATCTGTAGGAATATTCTGTGTCGATAAAACCTACAAACAATTTGAAACCGTGGATTGAAGCTTTATGAATTCTTCACTGGTTTCTTTATGAATTTTTGGTAAATTCATTAGTATCGTCACTTACTTGTCGATCAATATTCTCTCGTTTTCGTAACGTGCTTTTAACGCTTCCCAAGCAAAAATAAAATTTTCGTCATTGAGAGCGAACTGTTTAACTATTACACCTGCCTGATCTTTGGTTTTGTATCTGAGCTGATAAAATTTTTGTGCATTAGATAATTTTGGGTGGTTGATGTAAACGGCTGTGAACATGACCCGGAAGGACGGCCATTGTTCATACCCCCCTGAAAAATTTCTGTGTCACATGCGGGCACCTTGGATGCCTGAACTTGCCTCTTGGGCTTGTCTTTGTGGCAGCTCTACTCTYGGTTRTGGAGTAGGTGCAATTGCTCTTAATAGCTTTAGTTGATCAGAAATCATTGCCTTTGTGTCTTCGAACTGGTCTAGGCAGTGGTCATACTTGGTTTAAGCCGAGGATTTAAAGTTTTCTGGTAGATCTGAATCATCGGATTCTACGATTGCGTCATATGCAGCTTGAAGACGCGTCCAAAAATTGTCTAAATTGTCTCTTTTGATTTCTAGTACCGATTCAGAATTATCTTGAATCGGTGAAGATGAAAATGGAGTGTAGTATCGTATCAAACTSTCACTCTCAGCAATGAATTTTGTATAAGAAATATCTTAAAGCTTTTTTTGCTTTCTAGCACCTTGCTTCGAGCGTGTAGCTTCAGCAGGTGTACATTGGCTTTTTTCATCTGCAATCATTTTTGGAACTTTTAGCAACTGAGTTGGTTTAGATTCCTTAGAGTCTGAGCTCATTTAAAATATGTATATAATAATTCAAAACATCTTAGTGAACTAGACTTGTAAATGTTTAAAAAAGTTTCGTATATAAAATGTTCAATAGAAGACTCTTTTGTATGTAAGAGTTTCAAAAAAAGCAGTRAAACCAATGGCTTTTAATAAGCTGAGATTTCAAAACTTTCGTATATATAACGAACCAAAGCACTCGTCTTATCTAGTACGTGAATTGTTGCTATACAATTGCAAACAACTCCATACGCCCCCCAATCTCCAGACATTAACCCTATTGAACACATCTGGGACTTATTAGAAAAGCGTATACGAAAACATTGAATTTCATCCAAAGAGTCCCTAAAAGTAGCCTTATCGCCTGAGTGGGCCAAAATCACCGAAAATGATACCAGAAATTTAAAAGCATGCAGCGACGCCCGCAGGCAGTTATTACAGAAAATGGGGGCCCAACAAAATACTAAATATATGTATCTAAAACTTTTGTAATTAGTAAATATTTCGATAAGCCATATTATATGCTAAATATACATATTTTCAAATAGATACAAAAAAAAAACGACAATATACATTAATTTTAAAACCCAAAAATGTGTTGTAATTTAATAGAACTAGGTGTATGTAAACTTTATTGGTCCACTGTATGTACATTTATCACTATTGTAATATATTTAATTTTTTTAATATATTACTCTGAATTATCATCTTCTAGAAATATGTATTTTGACCTCTGTTCTTAGTTCGAAAAGCCTTTGCAAACATTTTCCTCTACTTAGCCAACAAACTTCGGTGTGTAAAAGTAAATCGTTATGTTCAGCGTCGATTTCTTCTAAGAAAGTTTTATATTTTCGATGGCTAACCGCGTTATGACCCCCTTGATTTTATTTATGATTTTAATTGCTGTTTCCATTGCTTGTACACAGCCCAGTTCTTTTGAAAAAAGAACTTGTTGGTGAATGCAACAATGAAATGCGGAAACCTTAATGTTATTCATAGATAATGCCCAACCAAACCAATTTTTTTCCCCACCATGACCTTCGCACCATCTGTACATGTTGCGCTCAATTTATTGGTGTTCGCTATAGAGAAAACATGCTCTTGTAAAGTATCAAATAGAGTTTTGCCGGTGACGTTACCAAAGAAAGCAACAGTAGTAACAATTTCTTCAAGAGTCTCAAATCGATCATTGACAGTTTTTGCACAAATAACTAATTGGCACACGTTGTTACTATCTGTGCTTTCATATGCTTATTGAATAATATCTACAGTTTAACAATCTTTATTTGGTACAGGACTGTATATATGCACTAAGAACCTCAGTTCTACGTGCTATAGTTTGGTGGGATAATAGAATGGTTTTCAAAATTTCCTGCATTTCTTTCCCTTCATCAAAGTATTGCAAAACATTGTCGCATAAGTTTCTGAAAAACTCGCCATCGGGGAAAGGTCTGCCTTGCTTTGCTAATGTAAGTGCAACTACAAAGGATGCCTCTTCACGTGGGCATACTTTTTTGCTTACCATAGGCTGAGAATTTAATTGTAAATACAATTTTCTTTTGTAATTATCAAGAAGACTTTTTCGGGCGTCTTCCTCGATCTTTACAAGATTTTTGTTACAACGTTCATAATGTATTTTTATATCATTTTTGCTACAATGCTTTATTTTTTTATAACAAATTAAGCATTCTGCATGCTTTTCATTGTTCTCAATAAAAAAATAATAAATTTCCCAAATTTGTTGGAACATTTTAAGTGCGTTCTGTTTTTAAAGCGTAAAACGTGAATGGTGTTGCTTGCTTGAAATTCTACCGTTAACCAGGGATAATGGGATGCCCAACTTATTCCAGTGTGAGAGCGTCTCAAAATAAGCGTTTTTATAACATTTTCCATTGTGGCCAGATCGAACAAAATAAGAATTTTGGGCATTTAAATTAAAATGCCCAATTGCACTTTCCACACCACCCAGGAGGTATGCAAAACGGCGCGTGACCGAAGTTAGTTTTTTGTGCTCGGTTCCCCTTTAGGCCTATATTACCCATTAGTAAATTTATTTACATAAATCAACAAAACGATAACAATTCATTAGTGTATAACGCAAAAAAAAAAAACGATAAAATTATACATATAACGATTAAAACAAAACAATAACAATTCATATAAAAAATATATAAAAACATCACAGTAATAAAATTATTTACATATATACAAATGCCTACATTTACATCCCCAATTCTAATTTTCCTTAAAAAAATTGCTTTCTTATTTTAGAGCCTCTTTATCCTAACTGTTTACAAAATTTTTACTTTTTTATTTTCTATCGTAAGTTTAAGTTCGTTTATTGTAACCACTAAAAAATAAAATAATTGAAACCTATGGGTGTGAAACACACAAAATTTTATTTTTAAAATTAGGTACAGAAAGGTCTTTATTTAAAAATTTAGTTAAAAAATATATTCTAATTGTAATAAAAAGGGCTGTAATTATTTTTGCGCCACAATTATCACAACACAAAAAGGGCCTAACATCTTTCATTTTATTAAAAAGAATATCTCCTAATCCTATTTTATGACAATTACTGTCGAATTCTTCTAAAAACCTTGTTTCCAAAACTTTTAACAAATGCAATGAAATCCTCAGGCCGCTTGACTAAGTTGCATTTGTCTATTTGACTTTGATGCATGAAGATGAATTCGTCCGAAGGAATTTCATCTCCTAAAAATGGTAAAGGCAGGGAACATGTCAGCAGTTTGAAAATTTGTAAATAAAAATAGCCGCAAAAGTAGCTAAACGCATTTTCTTTCAAAAAATTAATTTCTATACTACTATCTAATGCGATTGATCTAACAAGGGAGTGTTCAGGCCGTGGTAAACCTTGAAAATCCTGCCAAGAAAGGTCATTCAATAGTGAATCATTACACACATTAAGTAGAACATTATTACTATATTCCGAAATTACTGTAGCATCAGGTTCTAAAGGCAGCTCACAGTTTCCTTTTGTTACGATGTTTACGTAACGTAAGCCCCACGATTTCCTAAACAAACTAGAGAACAAATGGGGCGTTACTCTAGTACCTCCTCTGCTTCGAATCTGCCCAAAAAAATGTTCTAAACTGTCCTGACATAGTCGTCTCGTCTTCAAGTACGGAAAACCTGAGTATGACAAAAATCGCCACAAACTCTTAAACTGTTAATATTTAATACCCACCCCTTTATAAAACTAAAATTATTGGTTGTGTTGCTTTCTACTTGTTGGGCCTCATTTAAAAACTCTAACTGTTCAGGGAAACCTACAAACACTTTTTTAGTGGGACAACAGCCTCAACGAAACTGCTATTTAAAATATCAAATAATGTATTAAAAAACGAAACGAATTCCGCGGTATTAATAAAGCTCCTACTATTCGAGCCCAGTATGTAACAAAGTTTTCCAAAGTGCTTTCGGATGGAAAATCTAATTGGTGCTTTAAATGCCGATAAGCAACTGGCGATAGAAAAAATACACCCAAAGCTATCGTTTTTAAAAAATTGTTATATCGTCGACCATGGGTACGGCGGTTACTATTTATAAAACTACTCCTAATGCAAGCACCTAACTGAGGAGGAACTTTACTACAAACTAAAGAGGGTCTGACTCTTCCCTAAATGAGCTATTCCTTAGCTGCTCCCTACATCTTTCTAACTCTGCGTCCATTTCAACTAACTGGGCCTTTAAACTTATATTTTCCTGCTCTTTTTCACTTAACTTTATTTTCAAAACCTCCTCAAAAAATGGATGAGGCTCTAAAATTCCATCTTCAATTTAATTTTCAATACTTGGAAAAAGCTGCCTCGATGCATTTTGTGCATTTGAGACAGCTTCTTCAACTTGGGGAGCAAAATCTTCTAGGCCCAATAAAATTGTATTTTTTAATTTACAATTTGGGACGTCAAATGTAGACTCAACTTTTATATTTATATCGGGAACGGCCCCCGAATTTCATCGGAAACACCTAAACGGTTGAGCCAACATTTACGCCTATTTAAAAGAAAAAGAAAAATATAAAAATATAAAATAACTACATATATTACAAATAGTGCAAAAATACCAAACATATGAACTTATGTATTCAAATGAACCGGTATATTCGTTACATTTAAACATTTAAAAAATTAAGTTTCAAAATATCGAAATTTATCGAAACTTTTTCTTACACTTTTTTATCCGGCTTAATTGAGTTTAATTATTTAAAAAATAAATATTATTTAAATAATGCTATCAATTTCCCATTGCAAATATTTAAATGAACCCGTGTTAACGTTACATTTATATATTTAACAAATTAA
>NW_017534759.1:20899-23031 GCF_001853355.1 Bactrocera latifrons | reverse complement strand
ATTATTCACTTTTTGCATTATATACGTATAGTCTAAATTACTTAAAATTTCTTACCGTTCGAGATCCGTTCCCTCATTGGGAAATCTAAATACGGTATTTCCCTCGCTGCAGCCCACAATGCACTTTTCCCATATTGGCGTTTTCGGCATTTTCGCTGTAAATTAATAAGTGTTTCATACATAATTATGTACGGAAATTACTTTATGGGTACTTACGTTTATATTTGCTGATTTATTCAGTAACCCAATAAACCTCTCCTTTATACTTCTTCACTATTACTACTTCACTCTTTACTAATTCTTTTTTCTTCGAAGAAACGTTAGCCGTTACGAATTCCTCTACTATAATATTATTTTGGCGGGGTTTCAATCCGGTCGTCTCTTTTCTTACGAAACGTCAAAACCTACTCAATCCAGTCAACGGTCAAAGTTCGGTAGGTTTTGACGTTTAGCAACTTCCAGTGAGAGAGGAGTTGGGGATCTCATTATCTCTGGCGTCAACTTATCGCAAAATTCTGCTTTACTTGCCTACGAAGTAGAATACAGTAGCCCAATCGTACTTTCACAGACAGGGGATGTTCGAGCAAGCAAATAACTGCGGCAATATTGCAACCCTGATGTTTTTTTGCAGATGCTCAGCTGATACTTATGCATATATTTTGCAAATATTTTGCGCGGCATGCAAGTAAATTGAACAAGTGAAGTGAAAAAGTTTCAAAAATGAATTTTTTAATAAATTTAACAGTTGATAACATGGTGGAGAGTGAGAGTACTTTTGAAATCCAAAAAAAAAAGGAAAGAAAGTTTTGCGCGTAAAAAGAAATGGCTTTTGACTGAAATTTTAAAAAAGAGGACGATAGTGAAATCGCAAAACTTCTTCAAGACAATTCCATTTTATCACCCGGACATATATTTGTCACATTTTCGGATGTCTCGTGAAACATTTGCGGTAAGTTTTCTGATTTAAATAATCTCCTAAATAAACACAGATATATGTATATACTTCGTAGGAATTAAAGAGCGCCTTGGAGCCTTTTTGGATAACGTCACGAGGGGAATATTCAATGGATCAGGCCTTGCATATTACCTTGTGGAAGCTTAGTAACAGCAGAGTCACTTATCGTGAAGTATCAGATAAATTTGATGTTTCAATAGGTACTGCCCAAAAAATTTTTCTTAAAACGATCAACGCAATCTGTAAGTTGAAGAATGAAATATGTTGGCCATCAATTTTCCAACAGCAAACAATAATGGAGCGTTTCCAAGCAAGCCGGCCGAATGCATTTCCTTTCGTAGTCGGCTGTTTGGATGGGACATATTTTAAAATAAACACACCGAAGAAGGATGCAATTAGCTACTATGACCGAAAGGGGAATTATTCCATTATTATGCAGGTATGTACATATGGTGATGGTTAAGCTAGAACTATTTTGAAAACATAAAACATTTGCAATGTTTAGGGCATATGAGACAGCACATTTCGTTTCTTGGATGTTTTTATTGGCTACCCAGGGAGCTGCCATGACGCCAACGTATGGAAAAATAGTCCGATATACAAAGGAATTACGTCTGGAGAGATACAACTTGCAAAAGATKCTATAATTTTAGCTGACTCAGCTTATCCTCTTTTAAAATATTTGATCGCGCCTTATAGAGATAATGGACATCTGTTGAGAGAGGAGAAACAATTTAATTATTATTCAGGTTCAACTCGGGTATTCATAGAACAGGCTTTTGGGATTTTGAGGGGAAAGTTCAAAATTTTAAAYCATATTGATATTCAAAATATGGAAGAGGTATCAAAAGTTGTATTAGCTTGTGTAATTTTGCATAATTTAATAATGCGGAACAATTTTAATGATTCTGAAGTCAATTATCCATTGGAAAATTTCGAAGCTTTTAATGAAAACGATGCTGAAATTAATGAAAACATAAATGATACTAACGAAGGTATTATCAAAAGAAATAATTTAAAAATGTTGTTTGTTTCTTAAATTTTTTATTTTTTAAATAAAAATGTTAGTAAATAAATATATGTGCATGTGATATTTTATTTCATTTCAACTACTTCAAGTACAGGTCACAACAGTAATAAAAAATTATAATTAGAGATAAGGTTTACATTGTTTAAA
>NW_017534759.1:0-20184 GCF_001853355.1 Bactrocera latifrons | reverse complement strand
AATAAAGAGCGATTTCGCTTACCTCATTTCCTCCATCACGAATTTTGTTGATGCCGATTTTGTCACTTTTGCGCGCACGAAATGCCAATATTTGAGTTGTTCGAACGCTTGACATTTGCAAAAGTTGCCACATTTTTGCGTCGAATATGATGCTTTGCAATATTGCCGCAGTGATTGAGACTCGAACATCCCCACACTTGTCGCGACATGTTGGTGTGAGGTGTCTGGCTTGCTGTACAACTGCCCGTGCGCTGTTGTGCGCATAGGCCGTGGACAACGCTAATATAAACGTATAAAAATATAAGCAAAAGAGCTAACATACGTCTGTAACAGCAATATATAGTTCCGAGCATAATTTTTATTCAATGCTGAGCTCTGTTCAAGGGCGACCGATAAAATTTCTCTAGCCAAGCAGGCAGTGGTGAAACTCCCTCATCTCGACCGAGTTAGCAAAAAATATTTTTACGTTCTCCGCATCGCGAACCTTCTCTATGATAAACGTTCTCTGGCTTTACCGTACGAGACCGTAAAATTCCCCATGATTTGGATTTTTCTCGTAGAAACGAGTCWGCTGATTGCTCTCTCACAACGCATGGTTGCCAGCCTCGATATACTGTAGTATTTATAAAAATTGTCCTCAATTCAATGAAATTATCTTAAACTAACTCCAAATTAGAGTCGAACGCTATTATTTATAAAACAAGATGAGGCTACGAATCACCTCAATATTAGAAGTATTAATAATCTACATATAAGCTGCCTGGATGATTTCGAAATCAGAATCACTTTTAATGTACATTGCAATGGTTTTTGAGATGAAATGGTCAAGAAGAAGTTGTTTAGCACTTTCCAATKTCTTTTGAATAAGTTTATTGGTTTTTCTGTTAACTCCTTCCGGCGGTTGTATAAAAACTATACCACTTCTTTAAATATTTTTTCTACATATAGTGTACGCTGGTAAAAGTAGTTCATTTTTATAAGCAAATTTGAGCTTATATTTTCTAAAAGAAATTATATCAAGTGTACGAAAGAGATAATTCTATATGTTTTTCATTCACGAAAAGAATGCAATCGAGAATTTTCAAACGTCTTTCCCGCCATTTACCATATTTTGTCAATGAAGCCAAGTGGCAAGTTTGGTATACTTTAGGTTTCACAAATAATGTTCCATAAAGTTATTAATTCTTATTTTCCTAAAGTGCTTAAAATTGTACCAACGTGCATTTCCATCGACATTTTTGAAAGTGATGACGAAGTTCCTCTAGCTGAGTTAACTAGTAATCCTGAACTGTTTGTTCCACCCAAGTGGAGTAAGAAAAATAATAATTAAAAATATCCTCTGTAAATATCTACTGTAAATATATGTATGATATGTATGTAATAATATAAATATTACAATTTTTTCCATTAAGKTTATGTTAATAATAGACCTTCTTAAAATTTTAAATAACTATAAACATCTAAAATATCCATTTATATTTTATTTTTATGTTTCTTTGTTCTGTTCTTGACGTTATTTTTGTTGTCGTCACCATTGTATGGGTTTGCGCGGTATTACCGCTTTTGGCTTTACTCGTGGTAAATGTGGAATTTTGCATTGTGTCAGCTGGCGCCAATGCGGGTGACGAGTGATATGCTCTTTCTTTTTGACACTAAAATAAAATATAATTCTTTGCAGTTTTAATGTTTCTACTTTTCYTTATAAATTTCGTAAACGTGGCGGCTCTGGTGCACTAGATCTGGCGACCCGTTGCCCGCCGGCGCACATGTGGCCAACATTGCAGCGCTTCGTTGTCCCGAGTTTGGTAGAAAATGGAGTTTCTTGTGTGGATTCCGGAACTATTTATATCTGCTGAAAACCTCTGGCTAAGTCTGTCTATTAAGTACCGGCTTTTTTCCAGTTTTCCAAGTATTTCATCCATGTTGGACATAGGATATATATATAAAGGATATAATTGTTACACTCGTAGCAACGCAAAGCTTACCACTATACTTTCTTAAAATTTCTTTAGGTCTTTTTGATTCGGTTCGGAATTTTTTTCTATTTGATTTTTTATATTTTCAGTAAGAATAAGTGAACTAAATTATATTATATAATTGTAATTATAGTTTTTAATGAATTACGTTTAATGAGTAAAACACAAAATTCGTTTTATTTTATACAAAAAAGGCCGATTTTATTATTTTAAAAGTATTACCGCGATAAACTTCGTGTTGCAATTACAAAAAAAAAAAAAAATAATACATTAATTTCAATTATAATATACAGTAGTATCTCGATAGACCGGACACCCTTTAGTCTGGACACCTCTATAATCCGGACATTTCTATTATCCGGACAGTTTTATATGTTTTACTCTTTAATCCGGACGCTACAAAAAATTCAGACTTTTGTTTCTCTTTTCGCTTAGGTATTATGATTTTTACTTTACGTTGTGAGTTTTTGCTGCAGCAGTTCGAAGAATATCGATACTTTAACGAAAAATTGTGCGTATATATGTACTACATACGTACTGAATGTACATATTGCCTATTATGGTGTATTTATTCCAAACACGGCGGTGCACCGTTTGTTTATTCATATCATTGCATTCAATTTCTTTGTTATTAAAATGAGCGGCAGACAAATAAATAAAAGAGCTCATAAAACCCYATCTATTCAGAAAAAATGTGAAATATTAGATCGCCTTGATAAAGGAAAATCAATTAGATACGTTGCAGAACAATTTCGGGTAACAAAATCTACTGTATTTGACATAAAAAAGAAACGTGATGCTATCAGAAAGTATGCGTCCAACTGTGTGCAGAAAACACGTTAGTTTAAGTGGAACCAATTTTGGTTTCCAAATTTAATAACTTAGTGGTATTTCTCAGAAAAAAGGCAGACCATGAGACTAGGAGAACATCCGGATATGGAGAAGGCCTTGGTTTGTTCAACAGAGAAACCAGAATATTACTATATCAACCGAATTGATTCAACACAAAGCAAACTATTTCTATAAWCAAATAACTGGAAAAAATTAGTTTGGGGCAAGTTTGGGGTGGATTTCAAATTTTAAAGCACGACATGGAATAAGGAAATTAAAAATTTGTGGTGAAAAAGTAAGCAGTGATGTTTCTGCAGTGGAACCATTCCGACAAAAATTAAAATCTATTATAGAAGAAATGGACCTAGGCCATGACCAGATTTATAATGCAGATGAATCGGCAGCCTTTTGGAAAGTTATTCCTGCAAATACATTGGCGCACTCGCAAGAAAAATCTGCATCTGGTCGAAAAATTTCAAAGGATTGCGTAACTTTTATGCCTTGTTGCAATGCATCTGGCACACATAAGCTACCCCTTTTGGTAATAGGCAAATCAACTAATCCCGATCATTTAAAAATTGCAATGTGCCTGTAACTTATAAAGCAACTAAAAATGGTTGGATGTCAACGTTCTTAGTTACTGAATGGTACAGGAAATATTTTATACCGGTTGTAAAAAAAAATTTTTTCAAGACAATAATAGACCATTAAAAGCTATTTTACTAATCGACAATGCTCCATGCCATCCAAGATCAGAAGATATTAAAATAGACACTAATTTTCGAATTGTCTTTCTTCCACCCAATTGCACAGCAATCATACAGCCTTTAGATCAAATTTTAATTCAAAATGTTAAAGTGTCTTACAGAAACAACTTTTGAATTGTCTTCTAATTGATTAAAAAACTTTACGCTACGAAATTGCGTCACATTTTTAAACAATGCGTGGTTAGGTATATCACAGCAGAATATTGTACGCAGTTGGAACCAGTTGTTGTGTAGTGACCGACAAGAATGGATGGATCAAGATTTGATACCTCTGGCTCAACTTACAGCCGCTAATTCATCGCCATCATCGCTTCAATAAATCTGGACGCTCAAGTTGATACTCAAACCATAAATGACTGGGCCACTGAAAAAGATGAATTCGAATACGATTTTTCTGATCGGGAAATTATGCAGTCTGTGTTAGGAAACGATAATATTGAGGAAAATGGTTCTGACTCTGACTATAGCATAGTTGAAGTGGAAAATAAAATCAGTAGTAGTGAAGCAAAAAGTATTTTTTCCAAAGCGATTCAGTGCGCAGAACAAATTGACGCTTCGGCTATGGACATTTTAACTTTAAAACGCTTAGAGGAAACTGCAGATAAAATGTTTACAGAAAACTCTAAACAGACCAAAATTGATACTTTTTTCAAATGCATAATAATTAAAAGTATCCATCTTTACATAAAATTTCATTAATAACTGAATTTGAATTAAAAATGTATGTTAATTGTGTCAAATTTCTTCCCGCAAATAACCATTAAAAAAATATCTATAATCCGGACACCCCCGTTATCCGGACGACCCCCAACATCAAGGGTGTCCGATCTATCGAGATACTACTGTATGGCTAAATGAGTATCAGCCTTCCCACTTCTGCCCATAAACACCATCTCACACATCTMTATACGCAACATTGGTACGCCACACTCACCACATCATCATTTGTTACTCACATTCTACACCACGTTCTATCACCCCCACAGTGACATCACACTCTCCCCTGCCAGCCACTAGCGGTTAAAAAAACCAGTTAAACAGTAGGTAGTAAAATGGTTAGATTGCCATAGACCGCGTGATAATTTTAATTTTTAATTTAATTTTTCTTTATTAATAAACGTTTGTTACAGAGTTACAAATATGTACATACATCTAGTATGTTCAATTAAAAAATTATTAATATCTGAATATAAAGATTAATTATATAAAATGATAATAATTCCTGAAAGAAGGGATTAATTAAAAAAAAAATTAGCATCTGAAATAAAAGATTAATATTATCTGAATAAACAAAATATATTAAATATAAGTAGTAAATATAAGTAGTATTTATTAACTAAAAATATTGATAAACTCTGAAAAGAAAGATTAAATTAATAAAAATAATAATAACATCTGAAAGAGAAGACAAATATTAAATGGTCGATGAAAATATAAAACAAACATTTGTTTTCACATATTATATTGGATTGTGCAGGCCTCCTTAAACGCATAAAATACATAGTTATGTACATACATATCTAATTATTTTTGCGTATTGTATTGGACTGCGCAATGCAATTTCAAATAACATGCACTTATTTTCACATACTTACTTAACAATTTATATTTGCTGCTTCGGATGATATTGCTGCTGCTGCTGTTTACAATTCAGTTCTGATTTCCAATACTATCTAAAAATCATTCACTTACCTTCTTGTTTTACGAGCCTCCTTTATGATGGTACGATCACGAATGATATGCGTCTTTCAATTACCCTTTTTCGGATTTTCTTTTGGCACTATTGACAATTATGTATTCTCCTTAGTATGTGGAGCACAATGCTAGCGACAGACTGCAGCAGCACGACAGTGAACTGAAAATGGCGTTGTCAATCCTACTACAAGAACGTTTGTGAGAGGGCAGCAACATAACAATGGCCGGCATGTACACAAAACAACTCAGTTGTCCATTTTGCATGTACACAATTTCGTTGTGGCCATACTAATACCTTGAACTTCAATGAAATTTGTATATTTTGTTCAAAGTGAAATTTTTTAGGCAAAAAATAAGTAAATAGGTAAGTTTATTTGTTGTAAATTATCAAATGTTATTATAAATGATGTAATATTTTATGCTTTTATTTGTAAAATAACGTAAGTTTTGTAAGAGCTCTGAGTAATTTTACATTTTACATATTAGTGGCATCACCACTCTACCTCATCTCTCTATCTTCCATTCTACTGTCAACTCTACTGTCGACCTACTGTCGTTGGCAAATATAGGATAAAATTGAAGTTAGTGAGAACGACAATTGTCGGCCTGTCGTCGTGTAGTCGTGCAGCTGTCAAAATATTTCCGTCCATAAGAACGTGTGTATTTTAGTATTTGACAGCTGTAGTTTGCAGTCTGTCGCGAGCATTGCATTGCACACATAACACGCATTCAAATAAATCAGGAAATGAAAGAAACTTCTTTTCATCGCATTTAGGTAAACAAGAAATAATCCGAAAATGTGCGTTGGTGTTAGTGCGTAGAGAAAAAATGTGAAGTTGTTTTGAAATATTTGAGAAGAATGGTTGGTCATGGCTGGCACGGTTATCACTCAAGGGAGCAGCACCAACACCAATACCTTTCGCCAAACCAAAATAACAAAACATCTTCTTAAAATTAAAAAAAAAATGTGATATCTATATTGTGAGGAAATTAATTCTAAAGTTTCTATCAACAATTAAAGTGTAAACGAGTTTTTTATATTCAAATTGGTGGCTTTTAAATTAAACAAGGCGGTATATGGTCCTTTGACCCTAAAAGAAAGGCACTACGGAAAGTATTAAAAAAAATACATGCGAARGTGACCGAAAGCTTAAAAAAAAAATCTAAAACCATTAAACGTATTGTGAAAATACAAAATACATTCAGTGTAATCGGCCGTAATTTGCATATTCAAATACAAAAAAGTACCTTAGTAAGGAAATTAAATAGGCATACATATTTTGTGTTGTAACTTTTTTTCGGTAACTGTACACTTGTTTTTATAGTAAATTTTTCTAGTAATATACAATTATAATTTACTGTTGATCGATTGCTTCTTGCTAGTATAAAATATTTATATGTGCGCGGAAGCACTGGTCAATTGTTCTTTCTTTGGAATTGAGTTATTATAATAGATATTTTAAAATCTAAAAGTAAGTAAATAACTAAATTTTTTTTTCAAAGTAGGGCTCTAATCAACGCAGTAGTAGAAAGACCAAATCATATGTTCGATGCAAACGTCACATTCAAAGCCTTTCACTCGTTGATCAAATGCGTTGTTCACAAATACAGCATCATTTGGATTTATATGTAACAAGAATGAGAGTTTGTCAAATTATTCATCAATATCCTAGCATAAAACACCTTCATATGGTACCACAACCAGACCTTTTGCCTAGACATATAAGTGCACTTTTAACATTTGCATATAAATACCAATTTTGGGATGAGGAATGGTGAAGCGTTGTGCTCAGCGATGTAAAAAAGTTTAATCTCTATGGACATGATGGTTTTAAAAAATATTGGCATCATACACAAAATCCTCGTCACACGTGTCTTCATCGAATACACGGCGGAGGTTCTTTAAAGGTGTGGGCAGCTTTTCGTTATGAAGGAAAAATGCCAATATGCTACATATCAACAAAAATTAATGCACAAATGTAATTAGATTTGCTTGAATGGATAGAGTTTGTAGGCCCATTTTACGAGGACAATTGGACTTTCCAGCAAGACAATGCCCCGATCCACAATTCAACCCTTACTAAAAGGTTTTCMMAGTCAAGAAACATTCCGCTTTTGGAGTGGCCAGCAAAAAGTCCAAATTTAAACCCTATCGAGGATCTGTGGGAAATACTACCTGCTAGAGTTTWAAAAAAATGGACGCCAGTTTACTACCCCAAAAGAGCCAAAAATTACAATACAAAGAGAATGGACATCAATCGGCATGTCAACGCTAGAATCTATGATTGAATCGATGCCATCTCAACTTAACTAAGTCAAAATTAATAAAGGAAAGCATATTAATTACTAAAAACTTGATTTATGAAAATATTTGAAGAAAACAACTTATTTTTTAACATACACGTATAAATATTTTCTATTTAGCATATGTTTAGTTTTTAATTTTGTTGTATGTACTACAGGAATTTTAATTAACTTTTGTTATACGATGTTACCACAAAAATAAATTTATAAACAGAAACTTTGATATCTCTCTTTGTTTCCAAATTCAATAGCTTACTAAGGTACACAAGTGGAAGAAAATATATACATATACAAAATACTATATTTTATATAACCTCATAAACAAAATTAAAAACGAAATCAAACGGGCGCGAATTAAACAAAAATAAATGAAACTAAATAAAAAACAAGTAAGGAAGGGCTAAGTTCGGGTATCACCGAACATTTTATACTCTCGTATGATAAAGTGATAATCGAGATTTCATTACCCCTCATTTACATATTTTTTTATTTTGCTGTAAATTAATTAGATTAGATCAATTTGTATACTTTGAGTATTGAATTGTATTTTCATTTATTTTAATTGCATTGAAAAGTTATAGTCCGATCACGACAATTTTTCCACGAGGGATACCTCAGCTCAAATACCGTATTTGTGTAAAGTTTTATTCCGCCATCATCATTGGTTCCTAATGTATATATTCTACAGAGAAGGCATCAGATGGAATTCAAAATAGCGTTATATTGGAAGAAGGCGTGGTTGTGAACCGATTTCACCCATATTTCGTACATGGTGTACAGGGTGTTAAGAAAATATTACATACCGAATTTTATTGAAATCGGTCGAGATGTTCCTGAGATATGGTTTTTGGTCCATAAGTAGGCGACGCCACGCCCATTTTCAATTTTTAAAAAAAGCCTGGGTGCAGCTTCCTTCTGCCATTTCTTCCGTAAAATTTAGTGTTTTTGACGTTTTTCGTTAGCCGGTTCACACACTTTTAGTCATTTTCAACATAACCTTTTTATGGGAGGTGGGCGTGGTTATTATCCGATTTCTTCCATTTTTGAGCTGTATATGAAAATGCCTGAAGGAAACGACTCTATACAGTTTGGTTGACATAGATGTAGCAGTTTCCGAGATATGTACAAAAAACTTAGTAGGGGGCGGGGCCACGCCCACTTTTCCAAAAAATTACAGCCAAATATGCCCCTCCCTAATGCGATCCTTTTTGCCAAATTTCACTTTAATACCTTTATTTATGGCTTAGTTAAGACACTTTATAGGTTTTCGGTTTTCGCCATTTTGTGGGCGTGCAAGTGGGCTGATGTTGCCCATATTCGAACTTAACCTTCTTATGGAGCCAAGAAATACGAGTACCAAGTTTCATCATGATATCTCAATTTTTACTCAAGTTACAGCTTGCACGGACGGACGGACAGACGGACGGAACGGACAGACAGACATCCGGATTTCAACTCTACTCGTCACCCTGATCATTTTGGTATATATAACCCTATATCTGACTCTTTTAGTTTTAGGACTTACAAACAACCGTTATGTGAACAAAACTATAATACTCTCTTTAGCAACATTGTTGCGAGAGTATAACAAGTAAAGAAGGGCTAAGTTCGGGTGTCACCGAACATTTTATACTCTCGCATGATAAAGTGATAATCGAGATTTCAGGCGTGGTTGTGAACCAATTTCACCCATATTTAGTACGTGTCATCAGGGTGTTAAGAGAATATTATATACCGAATTTCATTAAAATCGGTGGAGTACTTCCTGAGATATGGTTTTTGGTCCACAAGTGGGCGACGCCACGCCCATTTTCAATTTTTCAAAAAAGCCTGGGTGCAGCTTCCTTCTGCCATTTCTTCCGTAAAATTTAGTGTTTTTGACGTTTTTCGTTAGCCGGTTCACACACTTTTAGTCCTGTCTCTTATACACATCTTGGAAATACCTAAAAGAAACGACTCTATACAGTTTGGTTGACATAGCTATAGTAGTTTTCGAGATATGTACAAAAAAGTCCAAATTCTTCTTTATGCGGTATAAATTAAAAAACTGATATTAAGAAACTAAAAATGATATTATATCGCCTACGTATGCTTACGTTCATTTACGCAAACACTCACAAAAAAGATAATATTAGCCGTGTTTTATTGCACCATCACAAGCTTAAAAATTAATTGGGTTGGTAATGCGTACAAGAACCATCAGCTGATATACAACTTAGTTTGAAATTTAAAACTTAAATAATTTGAAGTCTAGAATATAAAAAAGTGAAAACAAGTGTTCGTATTTCACTTAATTTTAATTTAATACTCATCAAAAAATCTGTAATTTTGGTTTGTTTATATTTTGATCTGTCAAAAGTCGCTTTGCCAACTACTTTTTTTTGGTAAAAACCTTGCTATTGTGAATGAAAAAAACGATGAACTGGCAATGCCTCTAGTTCAATATACAAGCTGTGATAACTTATGATAAGCCAGCATAATTATGTTGACTAAGTCTTCCATACAAAAAAGCTAACAGCTTAATTTGCTGGTCAAATAAAACACGACAATTATCTCAGTTTTCAAGTATTTCCTTGTAAATTTTCCGGCAATACTCCTTCTGCTTCTTAAAGCAGTAAGCTGGATTGCTCAAAGTAAGCAATAGGTGCAAAACAAAAATTCAAAAGTTCTAAAGGAAACATCAAAGAGAGAGAGAGGGAGGGTATAAATATATAAGTTATCGGGCTTTTTATTAGAGCTCCGAAAAAAAAGTTATTTTATTTAATTGGGTCCGTATGACCTTCTTTATTAAACTGTTAATTGCAACTGATTTTACATTTTATACTTAAGCTAAAAAGTAACCTTAATCTACCTGTCCCGTAACTTGAAGTTCTGTGGAATTGCACCTTTGTGGCTCGTGGCGGATGTTCGCTTCCTGTTATTGACGAAAATATTACTGTCAGCTATAACTTTATTTCTGATTGCGAAATATTAGCTCAGCTATATTTGTTCTTAAAATATTAGCGTCAGCTATAATTATGAATATGTTTCGTGTTAACTTATATATGTATATGTGCATACATTTATATAAATATCACTGTTAATATACATTAACACACATACCTTCAATTATTTATATACATATGTATATACTTACATATAAGTGCATAGGTTCAATATATACATATGGCATACAGGCGGCATGAATTTATATGGTCAAGCATCTATACATACATATATCACACACACATAGGATATAATTAAACCATTAAAAATTGTAATAAAAGCTTTAAATTTAAAGGAAAGTTATTGCAATATTTCGCAAAATTAAACTGTGCGGCAATTATTATYATTATAACAATTTTTCTTGTAAAGAAATACARGTTTATGTACTTAAACCATATATACTATTTACATGTATATTCATATTATATATAAACACTAGGGAACCCGTCCACGTTTTACTGTGGCTGATACATACATAGATAGTACAACTAATATCATCTAWATGATTTCTATTATTTAGATTATAACTATTAGTTAAGGAGATATCGCATTTTTGGTGAAGCAACTTGTGTTAATTTACAAAAAAATTAATCAAAAAGCATTTCGTGCGTTAAAAAAGCATTGACTTTGGGGGAAAATACTGTTGAATTTGGGCTGTGCACCAGTGAAATCAATCGAGTCGAGTCGACAGTCAGCCTAGTGAACTGCATATTATGAAACGGTTCTCTTGCGTGGCAAGACAAAAAATCGGCTGGCAAGGTTATGGCATCAGTCTTTTGGGATACCTGTGTCCTAGTTTAATTCATTGCACTGTGCGTTTGGTTGCAGTTCTATTTTACTATTCCTAATATTTAGCAATTTTATTATTTTTTAGGGAAGATCAGTTTGAAGCATATAGACTTCATCGTTACCGTTTAAATATTGCACTGCTCCGTGCAATGCTTCGAAAAGATTGCTGTATATTTCAAATTATAATAGACCTTTTTATCAACACTTCGTTATGCTGTTATATTTTTATGCTAGATACCGCTTGATATGCATTCTTGTTCTCTCCAATAGTTTGCAGGTATGAAAAAAATGTAATGGCTACCCATAATGTACTGAATCACCCAATTTATTACTTAAGAACGAACAACCCTGTCCTTATTATGAAAACTTGCTATTGGTATACAGATGTGGGCTTTTAAGATTTGATTATTGGATACTGCTCTGGTAGCGTAGTCTACCGAATCCAATGTAAAACATTCCAAAATTACCAATTAAATACAAATGAAAAAGTAGTTTCATAAAACATTTCCCAGTGGATCAAATTGTGAATCTAAACCATTCTCCAATCTCCTTGAACACGCAAACAAAATTTCATCAAAATCGGTCCAGCCGTTTAGGAGCAGTTCAATTACAAACACACGGTCAGAAGATTTATATATATAAAGATATATTCAAAGTCCTAATAAGCAAAAAGATTTTAATAAATCCCTCTCTCTTTGTGAAAAAGAACAAGAGAAAAGCACATAACACTAAAGCATAAAAATTATATATAAATGAAAGAAACAACTTTGTCGGGTCAAAAAGGCTCTGTATAAACTGCTTGTTCCACGCACACAGTCTTACTAATTGCGAAAGCATATTCAGCTGAGTATATGTCATAAAAGACATCATTCGATGTTACATTACAACATGTCTCCCAACAATCCTCAAAGAAGCGCTTTCTCAAGAAAAGTCACGGGTTTAGTTGCAACAGCAACTCCCGAAACACAAAATTACGAAATTTGTCAGACACCATGCTGCTCAAAGACATTAAAAATTCTAATGCTACACAGTTAGAATAAAAGAAGGGTATTACTACCAACAGCAGTTGTCTCCATCTTCCACAGAGGAGAACTGTTTTAATTTAGAGCCTTAATAGACCAAGGATCACAACGATCATTTATAGCGTCTAAGGCACAAAATAAACTAAAACTTCCAAGAAAGCAAGCAAAATTTTAAATTGCGGGAATAGCCGGAAGAATAGTACAAAACTGTAACAATACGAGTATAGGCCCCATTATTAATTTCCCCCCAAGCGAATAAGCGCATTCAAGCAGATGTTATTGTCTAACCGCAACTAACAAACATGCTTCCAAGCTATCAAATAAATAGCAAGCATTGGGATCAAGATTCACACCGGACTCTAGCAGATCCCAACTGCAACACCAACGTAAAAGGCAGCGACCTTATACCGCAAGTTATACTAGAAGGAGTCTCAAACACCCTTCTAGTTCAAAATACTGTCTTTGGTTCGATGCTAAGTGGACTAGTTGAAGAAATATCCAACGAATAACTTAATTCACAATTACGGAAATTTTGTAAGTTAGAAGAGCTCCCCATTTCGATTACCATACCAGAACAATTTATAGATACACTCGCCTTAGGTCACTCTCGCAACTCTGCAATACAGCAGTATCTAAGTATAAAAAAAACCTACTTAGAAAAGGTGAACTTTAACAAGATTATGATGGTGTCTTAGAAGAATACATTCATTTAGATCACATGGAGGAAATAAGCCCATGTGAAAAAATCATCAAAGGCAAATATTACTCATTCTAAAACTTGGCTAAAAACAAAAAAAAAGTAAGAAACAACCAAAAAACTTGGCCTCCCATGTTTCATACACTACACATTCATTATCCGCATTATCCGCCATAACAAAGGCATATTGTGCCACTATCTACGTGCGCAGACAAAGCGATACTGCAACCACAAACCACCTTCCACGATAAGTCTACCACGACTTGAACTCTGTGGCGCTCTGCTATTAGCAAAGCTAGTTTACATGGTGCAGATCCTTTTGAACATGGTAAAATACAAATTATATCTATGGCCCTATTCCGAAATAGTTCTAGCCTGGTTAGAAAAACCAYCACATGCGTGGAAAACATATATTTCAAACAGAACGTCTCAAATATTTSACCTAGTAGGATCAGCCACTTGGCGACACGTAGCCAATGCTGACAATCCTGCTGATCTAGACACTAGAGGATGCAAAACCTTTGCATATCGCCACCTACACCCTCTTGTGAAATGGCCCCCGATGGTTAAAATAATCTCCTGATTCAGAGACACAATCGCCCATGCGCAACATAATRGCCTCAGAAAGTCGAAAAATCTAYACTTATCATACAACCCTGGATGATACTGAGGTCCTTGAACGATTCTCATCGTTCCCCGAGCGCTAAGAGTAGTCGCCTATATGCTCAGATTCATAGAGCGACTAAAGCATAAAGTTAAAGGAGCAACCTATTCCCAATGCGATACTTTGACGCACCAAGACTTGCAAAAGGAAAAAGTCGCTCTTATCGCATCAACCCAAACGCGCTACTTCAGCCGCGACATATCATTATTAAGAGAACTGGAGCCGATTGAGCTCACTCTTAGTATTAAATCCATTTCTAGACACGAAAAGTCTACTTCGTGCGAATGGTTGGCTTGCTAATTCAGTGTCCATTTGCCACCTTATTTATCGCATACATATATCAACATACAAGAATTGAATATAGTCCGACTAAAGCCCTAAATAAAGAGTGGATTTTCATGTGCAAGAACTGCACTATGCATTAGCAGAAAATGTGAACGCAGATTATGGCATCACTTCCACCTGAACGCTGCAACTTCGCTCCGCCCTTCACCTCCATAGGTGGCGATTTTGCGGGGCGTTTTCAGATAAAGACGACAAAACTAGTACACCTTGAGCTAAGTCTAATCTGACGATGGAGGCTCTTCTCGCGTCTTTTACTCGCTGCGTCGGACCAAATATCAAAATCCATCAAAAACAATGACTGATAATGCCCAAACTTTTATCGGAACACAAAGAGTTACAGAAAAACATTTTGTAGATTTCATAAAACAAGTCTCACCTCTCATTGTCCAAAAATACATTCCGCCAGGTAGCAATTGGCAGTTCATCCCCCAAGCGCTCCTCATATGGGCGAATTATGGGAATCAGCTGTAAAAAGCTTCATAACTCATTTCACGAAGCTAGCTGGAAACTATAAATTCATTTAGTCGTTAAACTATGCGTTTTGCAAAGATGATTTAATCGAAAAATCTAAGTGAAAAATCTATTTGTTTTTGTTTTTTTGATAGATATGGGAAGTAAATTTTCGTATGAATCTGGAGATTTTGGATAAAGAAAATTTGATCTTGGTCTATGTCAGAATCTACCAACTGGTATGTCTAATTAAAAATTGAGATTATACGAGTTTTATAATTTATAATAGCTTGAGCTTTATTGAGAAATTTTCTRCCCATTAAAATATCGTAATCCACGTGTTGTGGATTTTTGTTAAAATTCAATTGGGGAAGTGTATTTCTGTTTGCTGTGATTTTGTATTTCTGGGTTTTTTGCATGTGGATTTTTGTAGTATCTAGATTGATATGGGGTTGATTGGTTAGATTTAATGGCCTTGGAATTTAATCTTATTTTTATTTAGTGTTACATTAGTTAATGATCTTAAATCTTCAWTATCATGGTGTGCCAAAATGGTAAATAATTGAGTTGGTAATTTATGAAATAATATCTTCATTGAGTCCAAACGCATGCAAATAAATGACAAGGTTTGCCTAATTACCCTTCAGGTGTAGTTTTGATAGAGCAGTTGTCGTCGTCTCTCAGCTTTCTCGCAGAATGTTTGCAAACTCTCCTTGTAAGATGTCTCGCAGAAGTTCTTCAACAATTTGTAGCTTGGCGTCTGAGATTTGTACTCCACAATTAAAAATCAATTGGTAAAACAACAAAACAGTCAACCATACTGATGAAATTAAATAAAGTTTTTGATTCTCCCTAGAATGGAGGAATATCTTTTAATTGTCCATTGGCCTCACTGAGATTGTCCTCATTTAAAATTATAACTGGTTGTGTCATTTTGTTGTTTGTTTCAGTTCTCTTATTTCCTTTTATTTTATTTTTTAGCTTTTTCTTATTCTCTAGTTTCTCTACCGTGCCTTTGGACTTATGGGTGGTTTTTATTATTATGAAAATTATGCTCAAAAATATACCATATATTGCTATTACAGACGTATGTTGACACATATTTTCATGCGTTTATATGCAACCATATTTATTGACACGAATATCGGATTTTTATGAATTCATGCAAACTTGATCACAATCTGATTAAATTATGCAATTTTCAAAACAGCATTTGTAGTTAATGTGCAAATAAGAGCTACTTCTTAAATATTTTTTTCTTCTTTGATAATATACAATAATTTAACATATAAAATACCAATGTTAAATAATTGTGCACGTAGTGATGAGGATAAGGAAAATTGCTTTGCAAATCGCCTAGAAAAGGTATTTCAACCTAATTGCCTAAAGGAAAACTTTAAGTTGCCAACTTTGCCCAATACCGCTAACGAGTGGTTGTTTCTATTAGGACTTCTACTTCAGAAGTTACTAAAATCATAAAAGAGATAAATCCAAAAAAGCATCAGAACACGATAATATTACTCCAAAAATGATAATTGAGTTACCAAATATTGCTATAAAAGTGCTCTCCTTGTTCATTAATGCAATGTTTGGTTTCGGATACTAGCCAATTTCGTGGAAAAAGTCGCAGATCATTATGGTAGATAAACCTGGAAAATATCTAACAGAGCCGTCTTCCTACAGACCAATAAGTCTCTTACCCTGTATTTCTAAAATATTTGAAAAAGTGTTACTCTCAAAGATGGCTACTTTCCTCCACGAAAATAATATAAAGCACCAACTCGGGTTTCGTGCTAACTAAAAATGGCACTGTRGAGCAAGTAAATAGAATTATGAACGGTAATTAACGGTGCTACCTTTCTACCAGACCGTTGGCTGCTGGGTGATATGCCGTGCTGCGAATACGTTTGCCGCCGACTAACCATGCTAGAGCTGTAAAAAGGACACTTTGAAATTGGGTACCTTGATCGGTAGTAAGCAGCTTGGGGCATCCGTAACGGGCGATAAAATGGAAGTAGAACGTGTTGTCTACCGTGCTTGCCGTTATGTCTTTAATGGGTACCGGGTTCTGGCCGTTTTGACCACAGTCRTGCAATACTTGAATCCGTGAGAGTCCGGCAAAGGTCCGAATAGGTCCAAATTCACATGATCGAATCTCTAGTCCGGAACAGGGAATGTGGCGGGTGCTGCGTGTACATGGCGCCCTATTTTRGAACGTTGACATGGGACACATTCTAGAGCCCATTGCGTAACATCTTTGTTCATTGATGGCCACACGTATCTCTGAGTAATGAGTTTCACTGTCACTCTGTCGCTAGGATGTGCGAGGTTGTGTAAAGTTTGGAAATTTTTCTGACGTAGCGGTGCTGGCACGAATGATCTGATGTTATTTGTTGAGACGTCACAATAAATCGTCTGACCGTTGGGCGTTAATGATGTTTCGTTATTTGCAAGAAGTTGCTACGGCTCTTCGACCGAGGCCTGCGCTCGATACAGCTCATTGCAGTCAATAACTGCTGGTAGATGCATCGTTTCAACGCGTGAAAAGGTGTCATCGACGTTGTAGTCTGAACCGGAGAATTGTCTCATGAATCATAGCTGATTTTGCTGCCCAAGGTACTGGTCTGAGATCGTTGTTCTTCTTCGAGTGTTTTAAGAACTCGTTGAGAGGTGTCTGGGTAGCAGCAGCGTTTCTGATGCGTCGGCGTTAGAAGTTTATTACGCCGAGAAATCTTTTTAGCTCTAAAATTGTTTCAGGTTTTGGGAAATTCCGTAGCGCTTGGACTCGGCTTGGAAGTAGTGCGGAACCGAGTTTCAAAATTCTATGTCCCAAGAACACACATTTTTTCGTATTAATGCATATTGCATATTGGCTAAGCCGCTGGAATACTAACCGGAGGTGTTGTATGTGTTGCTGTTCGCTGGATGGTGCTATCAAACGGTCGTCAATGTAAGCAATCGAGGCAAGTGAGTTCTTCGTTGATAAAACGCTGAAAGGACTGTGCCGCGTTGCGGAACCCGAATGACATGCTGATGAGCTCGAATAACCCGAACGGAGTTATTATGGCGGTTTTGGTATGTCTTTCTCTGCCACCGGACTATGATGAAACGCACGCTTGAGATCGATTGTAGAAAATATTTTCTTTCCTTCTAATATTGTGGATTAATCATGAAGAAGCGAGATTTGGTACCGGTCAAGAATAGTTCTTTCGTTGAGTCTACGGTAATCTCCGCATGGTCGCCAGTCTCTATTTTTCTTCTTGACCATGTGTAAGTACTATTTGACGGTCTGGCATGACCCAAATCGATTAAGAGCTCAAACTCCTTCTTCGCCCCTTTGAGGCGTTCAGGACATAACGGTCGTACACGTTGTATGCACGGTGGCCCGGTGGTAGGGATGAAATGTTTAAAGGAGTGTTTGATGGCTGTGTGGTTCGAATTGTTTCCCAATAGTTCCGGAAAATCCTTGAGTATAGCCGTAAATTTGTTGCTTTCGGTTAGGGCGGTGACCGCTGTAATCTGGGCGGTTGCATAGTGGTTTACACAGTGCGAGTCTGAGTTAGGGTCCACCAAGCGACCACGTTTGAGGTCCACGACTAATCCAAATTTACGGATGAGATCTGCACCGATGATTGGATATGGTATGTTAGCTATACAGAATATCCAATGGATCGGACGCCGTAGCCCTATGTTGAGGGTGAGTGCCTTATCCCCGTAGGTTTCGATTTTGATACCGTTCGCAGCTTGTAGTCGAAAATGTGTTGGCATTTTCTTGTTTTTGCGATAAAGTGGAGTTACCGAAATATCCACGCCAGAGTCGACGAGAAATTTCTTACCCGATATGCGGTTGTAAATGAATAGTCGTTTTGTTGCCACCAGCATACGCCGTGTCTATTGGGGCCGTTTGTGACCAAATTTTCGATGATAATAACATGGTGTGCTCGTAGCATTGTCCGGTGATGCACTTGATGTACTTTTCCTGCGATTGCTTCCGTTGGATGATGCTTTGTCGAGCCTCTGAGCTAGCTTTTCGACTTGCCCTGCCAACTCATCAAGTTGTTTTTTCATGTCACAACTAGCAGCGATTTTGTAGGTCACAGCCATTATACTGGGATCTTCATGTACTCGCTGAACTTCCATGAGGCGATCTGCTGTTCGCGTGAGAATAGTGTTGTTTTCTTCACCAGTGGCAGCAAGTGATAGCTGTATCTGTAAAGGAAGAAAACCAAATGGTGCGCACAAATGCTGCATATAAATGACTTCCTTCCAGGCGGTGGATTTCTGCCAGCAGTTCAGACGGATGTTAATCACGTAGTTCGACGCCGGATAGCATCATTTTGAAACGGCGTTCTTGAGGAACGGCAAAATGATTAAGCAGTGCTTCCTTGAATATGATATACTTATCTGTTTCGGGCGGATTAGAAATAATGTTTTCAACCATGATGAGTGATTCTTGATCCAGGCGAGCTATCCCTGCATAATATTTCATTGCGTCCGTTGTTATTTTTCTGAGCTGGAATTGTGCTTCGATGGCAGCAAAAAAAAATTGAACCTGCTGGTTCCAAAACGGCGGTARTTCGATTCGTTGAAATCCGTCGATGTGCGTAGCTTGTAGTGGTGGGAGCTGGGACGGCGTATTTGCTTCAAAAAATTCCTCGGTGGGGTTCTCGTCTTGCGAGCCTGGGCACCCATCGCTTGATTTTGTTGTACAATTTTGTTGTTGGTCCATTTAGCGTGTGCTGTTAAAACGTAGGGTCACCAATTATGTGGCGAATGAAACACCACATTTGATACGAAAATAATTATTTATTAAAGATACCTTAAAACACTTGTTAAATTGTTGGCGTCTGTAAAAATTTAGAATTCAGTTGAAACTGTGATTTTCCAAGAAGAATATAAAGAGAATGAAATAATAGAATAACTGACAAATAGTGCTGCCAGATGTGATACTTCTTGTCTGTGTGCAGACAATATCATCTTAAAAAATCAAGCGGCCGCATATGTGCTCATATATATGTAATTATGTGTGCATGTAAAAAATTATGTCAAACCACACACATAAGGTTTAAAATATGTAAACTTAATGCTTCATGCGAAATTTCTGTTGACACGGACAACCAATGGCGAAGCTCACGTTTTGTCAAAGAGTCAAAAAATAAACGAACGAGCCAGAGAACGTAAAGTATAGACAGAGMACGTCTATCATAGAGAAGGTTCACGTTTCAAATATCGTAACTTTTCGAAGGGGTACTCGGCAGAGATGGTCCAGTTTCACCACAGACAAATTATAAGCGTGTTTCACCACGAAAATAGCAGAATTGAGCATTTTCAGTGTTAAATGAGAAAAATAATTCTAATTCCAATGTTAACAARTTTACACCTAGCGATTCGTTTATTTTCTATGCGCAACTGACTCGGCACATAATTTATGTACATCCGTATATATTTGGTATCAAAGCATATACTTAGTATAAGTTAACACCCTAAACTCTAAAATTCAATATAAATTAATTCCGTTCCCAAGCTGACTAAACAAAACATAACTTTTATTACGAAATCGCCAACTCCACTGAAATTAGTGCACTTGCGGAAATGCACTTCCGCTGACGACCTTTTGCTTATCAGCAAGAAGTGACAACGCAGCTCAGGTGACAAAACT
>NW_017534758.1:42490-45613 GCF_001853355.1 Bactrocera latifrons | reverse complement strand
GTGTGTGTTCCTTATTAGTACACATATGGCATGTATTTAAATGTGTACATGCCCTTGCAAATGAATGAATGCAATTCCACTGAATTGTTATGAAAACAAAAGGTACGCGAAAATGAAGTGTTCGCTGTTCTTGTGTGAAGATGGATGTTTGTGAGTGGGTGTAAATATTGATACTCAAGTGTAAATTGTGAAGAATGAGTAAACGTCATGGAAACCAGTTTGTATTGCATAAAACAACGGTAGGTGAAGAAATATAATTTATAAGTATCATATATTATTATATCTATGAARTCCTCGTCAAAGTTTACTATATATAGGTTTTCCTATATGTCAGATAAAATGAATTGTAATATTATATATAATATGATAACTTGACCTTTTATATACTTAATAAAGGCAATAATTACTTCAGTGCTTATGCATTGCAAATACAAATCTATTAGTAATCTACATCTAAGCGAATAAAATGCTGTAAAAAATTTATCACTCCTTCAAACTTTTACGGAAAAAACACCGCAATCTTTCCATAGGAGAATTTTGAAGAGATTATAGGATACTATAACCCTTCGCTGCCCAAGCACGAAAGACGAGGTTTCGGCTCGAGGAAACCGAGAAACTTAACCGACAAGCGCTGAAACTGCTAAATGCCGCAAGATGTACGACCACTGAAACTGCCCTCAGACTCAGAAAATCTGGGTACTACCTAAAAACTGTGCATCCTGAAATCTTCACACACTCTTATTTCATTCCACACGACTTGGACTGCCAGGCCATCGAGCCTAGGCCTAATTGTCATTTCTCTGCTTATATAAGGAGAAGACTCGCCGTTGGAGAGGGCGGTGAGCTTTTTTAATGGATGGATGGTTGGTGGAGTCGAAATCTTACTGACYACTGCATCGTTTTCCAAGCGAAGGTAGCTACCATAAATGGTAGCAGTAAATTTTAAGCTCCAAAACGCAGCCTCCTTCGGAGTGGAGGCTTTTGTAAATTTTAACTGAACAGTATCCCATCGTGATTCAAGTATTCTTACGTATGTTGGCTGTATCAGCTGTTTGGATGAAGATTAGATAGAAACATTTCAACACTTTCTCCTCGAAATGTTCCGCTTTTGCCGGAAAAAGGCAAAAATACCTCAGAGCTCAAACACGTAGACACCCAGGTGATGTAGCGAAAATAGACAAAAAACATTGTAGTATCTTTTTGATATTCTAACGCTGCTTTGCCGAAGGCTATTTAATATCTAGCGAATGTGTCTCTTCATTGGCTTCACAAAGGACTGACTAAACATCCATGCTGAGGGATCAGCCCTTTTTATCTTAACCTAATCTAAGGCACGACTGTCTTATAATAAAAAAATATGGGTAGGCGCCAATATTCTTTGCATCGAAATATTTTCCTTGTTTGTATAACAAAAAGAAAACATTTTTATATTCTTAATTTCTCTTGAGTGCTGAAAAGACTGTCAAAGTTCAACTAAGCTAAGAATATATTAATAAAGGCGTGACAATATTTGGATAGGGTAAGGAGTTCCGACTAAATGTAAACAAAACCATATTTTAGGCTACCAGCCTGAATACAATTAATACCTAACAGCAAAGTGCGATCTTTTGGGCGCCGAAAAGTTGGTTAAAATATGCGTAAATATTATGTACACCTCAAAACCTATTATCCGATTACAATATCTCTCGCTTGTTATTGTTTCGTGCTGCCACATTATGATATTAAAAAACTTAACTTGCTTTTGCCAGAAAATTATATGCAACCTAACGGTTCAAAAAATTCGGATTTTCCTTCACGAATAAATTATATAAATAAATGTCATATACTCGTATTAAATGCTTATAAATTTAGTACATTCGACTTTTTAAATAAGTTTGGTAGCAACACTATATCTATCTCGCCTAACTTTACCAAACTATTAAGTGAACAAATTTGGGCATACTGCCGTCTCTGCATCTGAAAGTGATTTTGCTCATGATTGCTCTAACCGTTTTTAGCTGAAAAATATCTTCACTTGTTTGATAGTTTTTGACGTATTTTCAAACCCAATCTAAACCCATGAGGAGCTGGTACCCTTTCGAGTTCTTAATAGTATTTCACTTAAATTAATTGAGATCTGTATACTAGTATAGTAGCAACGAGCGTTTACATACCTAATACAGTGACTTAATCTTGACTCTCGCTTTCGAATGCAATCTAAACTACAGTACCTTCATCTATGAAACGACAAACTGGGACTCACTAAGGAAGCGCGAGGACTTTACTGCGGAAGCATAAGAGGTGTATTCAAAAAGTATCGCGAAGTTTGTGTTTTTTCAAAAATTATTTATTTATTCATGAAGATCTATTTTGTCCCCTCCAAAGTAGTCCCCATCAGATATTATACACTTATGCCAACGGTTTTTCCAATCTTCGAAGCACTTCAAAAAATCATATTTTTTTTATCTTCTTCAGCTCCTCCTTCGATGCCGTCTTTACCTCGTCAAGAGAAGCGTAACGTCGTCTTTTCATGGGCCTCTTCAGTTTAGGGAACAAGAAAAAGTCACAGGGGGCCAGATCCGGGGAATGCGGTGGCTGCGGCATCATTAGTGTGTTGTTTCTGGCCAAAAAGTCGAGCACAAGCAACGATCGTGGTGCAAAAGCTAATTTTTGTTACATTTTCTCGGCCTTCTGAGAACATTTTGTACCACCGATAAACGTTGCTTCGGTCCAAGGTAGCCACAGTCAACATTCGGAATGCATCCGCATACAGGTTCTTTGATTCATTTTTTGAATAGGTAAAAATCGAAGACGATCCAAAACACGTGCAAGCAAAGCAGCTGTCAACAATTAAAGAACATTCAAAATGGCCGAGCGTCGGCATAAGTGAGAGACATGAGTACCAACATAACGCCACAAAAAATTCGAAATTCGAATATACGTAAATTAGATATTCGGTTATCAAAAAAATGAAACTGTGTATGAATGTACTGTAATACTCTTGTAGAACCCCCAAAGGTGATCTAGTTACCGATGCCCAGAGCATACTTGAATTATGGAGGGAACACTTCTCCAGCCTGCTGAATGGCAGTGAACGCACAACGCCAGGAGAAGGCGAACGCGATCCCCCAATCGATGACGATG
>NW_017534758.1:33168-40780 GCF_001853355.1 Bactrocera latifrons | reverse complement strand
TATCCAATTGGCGCCACGTAGCGAAAAGAAGAAACGACTGGCGCGCTGTTGTTAACTCGGCTATAATCGCGTAAGCGGTGTCTACGCCAATTAAGAAGTATGAATGTCCTAATATGTGTTTATTAGCTTTTCGTATTCCAGAATGTAGTTAGTATATATTAGAAAACATTTTATATATGTACAAAATACATTGGTTTGTTATAGGTGCCACTTATTCAGTACCGATCGCACGTGTTGTCTATAATAGCCTGACATTTCTCATGGGTAAATTTCCCTCATATTTCATAGGAAACAAACTCAAGGTATATTGATGAAGCGGAATGCAATCGCTTAATGACGTTAAATTTTTTCTTGATTACATCCTTCTGTGGAGCCAAAATATTCGCTTTTATATAAAATGTTCTTGTTTTGTTGAATAAATTTTTTGCAATTTCCTACCCAAGCACGTTTCAAATGAGCTAATACTAAAAATGTTGACTTATCTATAATAAAATATTTCTTGAATCACATTTGATGTTTTCCTGAGCCAAATTTAATATTGTTGCATATGTGTTTCTGAAAGTAGGTGTTTCTCTTAGAAAGAAATATTTATTCGTTACAACACATAATAGCAGTAATGATACTAACAGTAAGCAAATATAAGAGAGTGAAACACGATAAAGCATAACATTAGCCTTAGACACATACACCTTGATGCACTACGACGCTCCTGAAATTGTGCGAGGTTTAATCTTATGACACATAACAAAGTTCATAAAATCTTTATAAGAGCAGCAAATATGAAGTAGAAAAAAGGTAAATAAAAGTTCAAGTAATAGCAACATCTCTAACACATTATTAGAAATATAAAATTTTATGCTGATACTTAAATATTATGATAATTTTTTAGAATTACTCGCACACATAGTCGAAAAAACGTAGTCATTATAAGGATGACTCCTTACGAATAGCACGGTAGTATCCAAAAACAGGCGCGAGAATTTATTATTTTCTGCAGTCATACGTATACCGCAAAAGCTTTTAGTATTTTCAACATTTCATGGCGAAAATTTCTCCAGAGTTATAGCTATATTTGTATCTATGTATTTCTATTTTCACATGGCGAACAATTTCAATGTCAGTTGTGGAGGTTATGGCAATTTGTTGCATTTTGTTATTTGCATTAAATCTTACCCATATGGAGTAGAGAAAAAAGTTTTTCGCCATTTTTATAATGTTTACCCGTTTTCCATTTAGTTTTATGGTCTGATGAATCAGCAGCATTCATACTATGTTAAGTAGATACAAAGAAAAAACCCTAACTTCCACTGCACAGAAGCATTAATATCCTTCACAAATATAAAATTAATTTCCAACGGTGAGTTTGTATGGCAGCTATGTATGTACGTGCTATAGTGATTTGATCTACAAAATTTCTAAACCATTTACATCATTGATTTAAGCCATATCAATTTTAGATATCTCATAAAATTAAAAAAAAAAATTACCTAAAAAAAACGTTGTTTAGTGATTCAGTATCGGCGTATCCAAGAAAAAGTGCACATTTCTTGGGGAGAAAAGAACGTGTGCAAAATTTCAGAGCGTTACCTCAAAAATTTAAAGACTAGTTTTAATTTATACAGACAGTGGGATAGTTGGATAAAACTGTTGCATAGTCCTGTATAAGTGCCAGCGAAAAAGATGCAATTTTTCTTGGCTGAAATGCATTCAGCAATTACGAAGTATTCTCTATATTGGAGCCTTGAATTTGTACGTAGAACCGTTTTCGAGGGCAAAATACTAAAAGGCACAAACACTAAAATTAAGAGCCGAAATTCTGAATAAAATTTGAAGGTTTTGTTGACGAATTTATACCAAGTTTAAAGTCTTCTTAAGTATGAACCCAAAACACCTTTTATTTGTTTTTGGAAAGTAAGCACAAATAAAATATGTACGCACCAATTTGTTTATAAAATTGTTCTACCTGGCATACCTTGGAAAGTAGTCAAAAAGTTGTCAAACTCGATATGTAATATATTGTTAAATAAAATTGTGAAAAAAATGTACGCAAATTTTAACTAAAATTCAAAATATTTTATTATTCATCAATATGTCCGACGAAACAAATTCATTATGTATCAAATCCTAAAAAGAGAAAAAATAATGAAAATAACCTTGATTTTTAAGCAGATTTGGCGTGGTTCTTTGGTTTCTGATCCTTTTTTTCTTCCATTCCGATGAKTGTTTMCTTGTTTACATGTCAAACTAATATAYCCATGTGTCATCGGAAGCTGTAGTCCTCTTTTAGCTTATTTGCTCTGCTAAAAGCCACCACACTTCAAATGCCGYTATTAGCTGCCTTCGTGCCTTCGCGTCTTCATATACTCGTATACTTCACGCTACTCTGTCTGCAACAGTTGAGCTGGAGTTTGAATTTATTATGACGTTTATTATTGGTTTAAAAACAAGCCAACTGACTTGCTCAAAATGTGCCATAAAATTTATGAGTAATGCAATATCCTTTTACACATATATATCTTTCAACTTAGTTTTTTTTTCTTACCCTTCGGCTTCTTAAAAGCTTTTAATATTTTTACTCTGAGCAAGGCGCTATTTTGTTCGCCAAAAACTGCAGGWTGCAAGCATCTTTGTCTCTTTAATTGTAGCGTTACAACGGCAGAAGTTTAGTAAATATTCCCTTGTTTTCTGGAATTTCAGTTTATCATTAATATTTACATAAAATATATATTCTTATTGTCGTTTATAAAACATTAAATGTTTGTTTGTGAAATATATAAAGCATTGACTTCTTATGAAGTCAATATCTGGACATATCACAGCACAGTATATAAGTGTTTGTGGTTAAGGAATAGCTTCAAAAAAGTCTATAGAAAAAGGAAGAAATACAATTGAACTTTTTCAAAAGCATCCGGRCTAGTGTCTTTTATAAATTGTAAATTTTTCGTTATTGATAAAAGATAATATTCTTTGTAATATTTTTCTCTTAATTAGTTATTTTAATTAGATAATTCAAAATCAAAATTATAATTCTTAAAACTAACATCTTGCGAACGTGCGTGGCTGGAAGGAGTATAACGTTTAATCGTTTTTCGTCATTACTAAGGTTCCCCCGATGGCCACTTTCTCGCATTCTTCTCTTTCTCAGAATGGATAAGAGATCAGATGGACGATTAATTCGGCTAAGTTGATTAAACTAATTCCATTGCAAGCGTTTTCAGGCTCTATGTGTGGAGCTCCAATACGTTGGGCGCCAGTTAACTTATTTCATTAGGGGTTCCCCTGATGGTGGGGCCCCACTTTGGGCGCCAGTTAAATATTTTTATGTTTYATTTTTCATTTTTGATTTTAACACGTTTTGTCCAAACTGTACAATTATAATATAAAAAATACGTTTTTAATTATTAAGTTGTTGGAGCAATGTCCAACCAGCTTAAAGGACAGCTGAATTAAAAGTGAAACTTAAATCTAAGCTTGTGCTATCACCAACTTAATATTCTAAGCGCCGGCATAGCGAGACGTCGGCAGCGACGCATATTGTTAGTGGCGTGCTAGTAGCGTCATTAAAATCCGTAATATTAGTTTGGCGCTCTTTTAGTGGGTAGCGATACAGTTGCGTGATGCGTTTGCCAAATTGTGTACCTGCATTACTGAGCATTCTTAAGCTCACATGGTACAGTATGCTGTTTAACAAAATATTTATTTTGTTACCTTATACAATCCAGCAACATAACTGATATTGGAGTAAAAATTATTTAAATATTAAATTCTTCTGTATTCTTACAAAAACTGATCTATAAAAACTAAAAGTATTGAAAAAAAAAAATTATTTACCAAGTTTTGGTATGAGCGAATAATTAAGGAAGACATTAGAATGTTATAACAACAATAATATTATTCGGTTGAGAGTCATTTTAAAATTAAGAACCCATTCTTTATTGCCAAAAAATTAAGTAATAATCAAAATATCTTTTGTAGAAAAATTCTCATTAAGCAAAAAGCCAAAAACGAGATAGTAAATTTTGAATTTAAATTTATTCTACTTTATTCTAAGGAGCATGGCTTTCAGTGGCGCATATCTAAAAGTTTCACTTTTGTGACATTTAAATATGCAAAAGGATTGTTATGGCCAATTCACGGGATGTAAGTTCTTACGTGATTATATAATATATATATCGGCATTTATGCGCCACATTAACTGGTTGCATTTATTTCACTTATTTATTCATATATGTAAAAGTGAACTCATGCATTAAAGTGCAGCATTATTTCGGAATTGATTTTTTTGCTTCCCACATTTTTAATTATTTTCACTTATGGTTCCTCTGATCCTGCGTTATGGCCTGTAATTATCACTGTGATAGCTTAATATAATTAAATCTCTTTAACATTACCAWGTAATTGCAATACAAAAGCCASATCCGTCTCCTGTATAAACCACTTCATCCCATTGATTGCATATAATCTTCATTGCTCTTTAATCGTGTTAAAGTATTTATAATATACTTTCGTATACATATACACACACMTATTCTGTAGAATCATTGGTGCATTTTCAATGCTTAATTTAACGATCTTAAACTGAGGCTRCAWTACAATCGGATTAACATCAATTAAGCTTTTAATGTGTCTGACTTTGCATTATTCTTTTAAATACTGTRATAATGAGGGAATACAMGCTTTTACGTACAAAAGCAWGGCTGAATTTTTTAGAATGTACATAACAGTTTCGCCTACTTCACGCCCAATGATAGCCGGAGACACCGCAGAAGTCTTAGCCAGTGATTAACAATCGCCGATGAAAACTCAAAAGTTAATTTTTAGGTCAGTCAGACAAGKAATTACTTCGWAAGGAAATTTATTTYAATGAATTGTATCTGTTCTTATAATGTACTTGTAATGTACCGATAAATCAGTTTTTCGAAAGCAAGCGTGGAAAGAATATGTATATAAATTGTATATCCTTTATGAGAGCCGGTGTGAAAATGGGACTATAGGGCTAGCACCGCCCACTTTTTGGTGAAATCACATATCCCGGGACCCGAATAACCATTTCCAAATAAACTTAGTACTTGGCATTCACTTTATATCAAAAATGGATTAAATCGGCTTACCCTTAGCCCCATATACATAATAAAAAATTTTTTACTTTCGGGTGACTCTATACGGATTTTGACGCCAAATTATGTGCAAATAGCTGTGATATTAATAATTGTATCACGAGCTATTTGGTGTTGGTAATAAGTCTTTTTTGGGGTTTGTCTGTACCAGTGCTACAATTTTCTGTTACCGTGCGTGCTATTTCCTTCGATGCCTATATCGTTGTTTGGTGATTTGTCGATACTTTTGGTCTGTTTGSCTGATGTCACTTAATAACTTAGACTACCCAAACCATACATCTATTTGTAAATGGTCACTTTTGGTATAATGACACAACAACTATAACTAGGCCAAAAAAAGTAATAAGATTAGGCGTTTATATCCCTTGATAATAATTGGTCAGTAAAGTGTGCGAGTTTGTACTAGTACTGGAATAAAACTATTAGAGAGTTTAGTATAAAAGTCGAACTAATTCATTTATAGCCTTTTTGAATGCGTAGGACTGGACAACATAAAGAGATATTGTTCATAACTTGCCGTTCAGCCAAGCGCTCACTTTATAAAATATTGTATATGTGCAATGCTTGTGTAGAGAAAACCAACAGGCACTGGCCAATTTAAACCCAGTCAACTATGCCGGTCATAATGTTGATTCGGGGCTAAAAGGCAAAGTCGCTGCGGCTGCTGGTGCGGTCAAATAAGAAAAGTAGTAGGCTGAATCGCATTAATTTGGCACAAGTATGGACAAAAGCCTCGTGAGAAAAGAGGAACAATTGAGTTAGCCCGAAAAAATATGTGGCTGTGGATTGAATTTGATGATGTGCAAAGCGCTCTTGCAATATGCAAAGCCGTCGAGAGTCCGCCAATTGAGTGCGGATGTTGGCTCGTTGGCGCATAATAAAACTTGATTTATTGCACGGCTTTATTGGCAAAAACCATGGCAATAATAATAGTAATAAACTTTTTCATTTTATGCTAAAACTTTTTGTTGTAATTTTACTTTATTTTGTCTGTGTATACGAGAACTAGTCCCTCAATTTTTCAATCATAAAATTCTTAAAAAGAGTTTCATAGTTGGCATGAAAGGTCATGACTAAATGTTAGTATAAGTTATCAGAGTTTGGACATATAATAACACCAGAAAATTGAATCTGGTACGAAAATAAATAGTAGATATCTAGAAACAAATTTCGAAAATATACTTTGCACTTTATATTGTAAACTAAGTAAATGTTAATTGCTAATTCAATTAACGCTTTTTGCAGTGAAAATTGTCACAAGGAAGGTAAAAAGTTGAATTCAAAAGCCTTTGAGTTCTACGGACCACACTGCTAAGTTACTTAGAAGTTAAATAAACTTAGCTATTTCCGAATGTGTGAGCAAGATCTCACATTAATGATTGGGAAGTTAGGACTTTAGATTAAGAACGGAACAACAATATGCACTGCTGGTCTCAGGTTAGACGCACCAACGTTTTTTTTTTTAATAAATTGTTTTGTGTATAATCATGTTTGTTCTTATTGCCCAACATGTTTTTGTAATCAAAGTTCGAATCTTGTCCGATAAATACTTGCTAATAGTTATTTGATTTGCAAAAAGATAATTGTACATTCGAAGATTCCAGATATGTCTATGGCAATCACGTGCGCGTGCGGTTGGTCATTGAAATATACGCACTTTACATTTCTTACGTAAACAAGTGCAGGTTTTTTTTATTGAGAAAATTCTAAAAATAAACAAATACATTCGAGTAATAATGGGAAAAGCTACTATTCTGAGCTAATTGGAAGCGAAAAAGTAGACTTTCTTCACTCCCAAGGACTATCCAATAGAAACATGGCCAAACATATAAAACGCAACTCCGTTGATAGATATTTAAAGTATTCAGAGGCGTATGGAAGACACTTTACAGGAAAAAAGAAAGCCCTATGTGAACAATCAGTACGCAAAATTGTTATAATTTCTTCAAATTCGACTAAGTCTGCAGCTAAGATTAAGAAATTAGCTGGAGAAAAGTAAGTCTTTCAACTGTTCAGCGTACAATCAGAAATGCAAAACATCTAAGGCATTTAAAAATCAAGAAAAACCCCCTACGAATGAGCTATGCAAAGAAAAGCGGCTTCGATTCGTGAAAGAATACATGACGTGGACTGCTCAATCTAGCACGCGACTTAATGATTGGCGTTCAGTGGTCTTTACTTATGAAAAACGTTTTAATTTACGATATCACGATTTGCGAAAAGATGAGTTATATTTAAGTCGCCACCACAGCCGAGAAGATGGAGTCATGGTATTGGATGCCATCACGTTTTATGGAACGATTGACTCAGTTTTTATCGATCAGAAGATGAACGGCGCTCGCTTCAAAACCTTGTAAGAGTCCGAATTTCCACATTCCACATTTATACCAATTAGTTGGATTTTTTAACAAGACAATGCTCTCATTGATAACGCCCGGGTAGTAAAGTCGTTTATTTCGAGTCAAAACGTTAATGTCATGACCTGGCCACCATAT
>NW_017534758.1:26010-33088 GCF_001853355.1 Bactrocera latifrons | reverse complement strand
AGCATACTGAGCATCTTTCTCTTTGACACCATGTCTGATATCCCACGTGATCTGTCAAATACTAATGCATGAAAATCCTAACCTCAAAAAAATCACCCATTATAAACAAATACATTTTTTTCGAGCTACATTTAAAGTAATAATGGGAAAAGCTACTATTCTGAGCTAATGGGAACGGGAAAAAGTAGACTTTCTTTCTCCCAAGGACTATCCAATCGAAACATTGCCGTTGATAGATATTTAAAGGATTCAGAGGCATATGGAAAGAACTTTACAGGAAAAAAGAAAGCCCTATGTGAACTATCAGTAGGCAAAATTGTTAGAATTTCTTCAAATTCGACGAAGTCTGCAACTAAGATTAAGAAATTAGCTGGAGAAAAGTAAGTCTTTCAACTGTTCAGCATACAATCAGAAATGCATAACATCTAAGGCGTTTAAAAATCAAGAAAAACTCCCTCTGAATTAACTGTGTAATGAAAAACGGCTTCGATTCGCGAAAGAATACATGACGTGGATTGTTCAATCTAGCACGCGACTTAATGATTGGCGTTCAGTGGTCTTTACTGATGAAAAACATTTTAATTTACGATATCACGATTTGGGGAAAGATGAGTTATATTTAAGTCGCCACCGCAGCCGAGAAGGTGGAGTAATGGTATGGGATGCTCCCATGAATGCTCCCATTCATAACGCCCGGCTAGTAAAGTCGTTTATTTCGAGTCAAAACGTTAATGTCATGACCTGGCCACCATATTCTCCAGATCTTAACATAACTGAAAATATTTGGGGCTGGCCAACACGGAAGGTATACGAAGAAGAAAACCAATACGGAGGTAAGGAAATATTAACTGCAGCTACTAAAGATGCTTGGAAGAAAATTTCCCTAAGCTACATAGATTCCTTGTATCATTCTATGAATGACCGGATTTATGAAGTTATTACTAACAAAGGAGGAAGTACTCATTACTGAAATTATTATTTTCTTATTTCTAATAAATCAAATAGTTATACGAACTAACAATTTAAGTTAAAAAAGAATTATTTTCTTATAAAAAATTATGTGCGTTTATTCTAATGATCAAGAAAGTAGCTTTAAGAAAATGTTTGAAAACCCAATTTTGTTAAGTTTGAATAAATATTTGAATATTATATTTAAATTATAATTAAGTATTTAAACAATTGTAATGCAAGTCAAAGTGCGTCAAACCTATTGACCAGCAGTGTATAATAAAAACGTATGTAACCTTATAAAATTTTTTAAATAATTATGTATTTAAAAGAGCATTTACAGATTCAAGTCATATAAAAATATTCTTCAACATATGCGTTGATAATTTCATTACATTTATGACCGCCCACATTACCGTGTCTAATTTAGCTAAAGGAAAGTAATTTACAGGAAAATACACACACGTAATTCAGAAAGAGACCAGTAGCATATTCACAGACACAAAAAATACACAGGCACATACTACCAAACTGTAAACAGTTTAAGCGCTGTTGCCTTACGATGTTACAGCCGAATTAACAACAGCGCGCAGTCGTTCATCTCTTTCGCTGTTTGGTGCCCACTGGATATTCAAAGTGTATCCAGGTCTTTTTCTATGTGGTCTTTTCTCGTCGAATGTGGTCTTTCTCGTCAGAGCTGGAGTGTTTTAATCCATTCGGATGACATGAGGTATATAAATCTCATCTTAAACATAAGCCATACATCACATATAAAACCATAAAGTGCATAGGACCATAAACCTTCTTGTCATCGTCCATGCTTTTCATCATATATCAGGACGTAGAAGATGAGTGACTTGTTGAATTTGGTTTTTGCTTATCGAGAGAGTATTTTACTTCTAAAAATTACCTACTCAGCACCTGTTAGCAAGAGTTATTATGAGTTGGATTTCGAAGCTGACGGCATTGTTGGTGTTAATGCTGGTTCTAAGACAGACGAAATTACCTACAACTTCAAAGCTATGACTGTCAACAGTGACGTGAGTGCGACGACTGTTTGTTTGATGACAGGAGATATTTCGTCTTGCCCTCGGTCACTGCCAGACCCATTTGCTTCCTTGTTCAGTGTGGAGAAAGCAGAACAAACGGCGCGGGTATTTGAAACCAATGATGACGCGGCATACGCTAGCAGCTGTACACTCTTATAGAAGATTGTACCGGCTCGAATTATTTTCTCCAGCAGTAGATTGAAAAAGACACACGATAGAAATCGACGACGAGTTGGTTGTGTCATTTCTCTTTTCACGGGTCTTTTCTAAGACGGTGGGCTTTAATCTTTCACTGAGTACGTTCGATAAAACTTTATATGCGATGTTGAGGAAGCTTATCCCCCGGTAGTTGGGCAGATTGCGTGGTCTCTCTTTTTGTGAATTGGGCTTAAGTTCCAATCGTCGTTGTTATTCAGACGGTTAATTACTTTTCGAACTTGAGAATTGGGTTCATCATTTCAATCATTTTCACTTCCAATCAGCATCCTGGAGAAGAGTGTCCATAATTTCAGCATGTGCTACGTATAGCGGTTAGCGTGCCCATTTTTTATTGGCTCTGTAAGTGTTGGTGGGGTTAGTGTGTAATAAAAACTTATTTAGAATGCTAGCTTTTTTACTGATTCAAATGGCAAAGTAAACAATGTTAACATTATTTCCAAGTATTATTTATTCTTTTTCTTTTGAAATCTTGTGAATTAGTTTCATTGCGTTTTTTATTTGCTCTTGATTTTAAATATTTTCTCTTAATTAATTATTTATATGTATACGTTTATTGTTCTGATTAAAGTAATTTAATTTCAAATATCCCTATTTCATGTCTTTTTNTGAAGGTCCTCAAAAAAGGCGATCTATCCATATGTAACAGCTATAGTGGGATGCCATTGATTAGCAGTCACCAATTGGAGCAATAAAACGTGTTCACTACGTTGACCTTAAACACAAATTCTTCCACAACAAACTAAATTTTTCGAAGAACTGGCATGAAGCAACGATTCCTTAGGAACAAGCAAAGGAATCTGCATATGGTTGGCTAATTTAAACTTAGGGACTTAAACAAAGAAACAACAACTTTCCGGTAAACCAAATCAACGTATTTATATTTAAATTTACACAGAATTCAATAATTTCTGCTTTTATGCAATTAGAGAAGAAAACCTGTTTATAGGCTCTTTGTCGGTTCGCAATTGACGCCTGCATTTAGCAGCAGCGTAAGCTCTCAAAGTTCTTAATTCTGCTGTTCAGATACACTATAGTCGGCGCCGTTTGTGCCAGTGAAGCTAACAATACATTTGTGCTTGATTTGTTCGTGCTAAATACCAGCATTTCAATGGAATCTTACTGCACGGTTGAGTGTTGTATATGTAAACTAGAGCGGATCGATTTTCTTACTACAAAATCAGGTATCACAGACTGTCGTTTCATTTTAATTGGGAGTGGTTTTTACTTGGCGGGTTCCAAACCCAGCGCAAAACCTGGCTAGGCGAGTAGTATAAGCTTTTATACATATACGCATAGCGAGCTTCTTGTATCAAGACCGACGCCCACTAGCAGCAACATTGCTTAATTGTATCCAAGAAGTACTTGTAAAACGTTTATGTACTGTAATTGCCTCGTCTTCGCGCAACTCAACGCCTGAAATCAGATTCAATTAAAAGAGTTAAAACAACAGAAGCAGAAATAGGCGGTAATTATTGCTTGTTTGTGTAGGTGCTTTTGAACAGCTACAAATATATGCAGTTCTCTTAGCTTCAGTCAACACCATGACTTGACTGCTTGAATGGTACCGGCATTCAATAGCATTATGGCAGTTGTTAGTGCCTTACGGATATCTGCTAGTTGACTTAATATAAGAAGAGAAGAACATATCTGCTAAAGTAAATAAGCTTTTAGATATATTATCCAATTGGTATTTTTTTAAATGGCATACATTTAGATGACTTATGAAAATTATAGGTAGGGTAATCTGACCTACTTTCTGATCTATTTTTCTGTTTTTTTCATAGAAAGTTTTATTCTACAATAGAGCTTTTTTCACATATCATGAGATATATCGTGGAGTGTATAAAAAACTTATTTCGGATTTGTTTGAAGACATCTGTCGGAGAAATGGCTGTGTGAATGATATGCATTTTTTCATTGGCGGACACGGTTTTTCATGTTTGGATCATCTGAAACACAAAAACCCAATTTATTCTTGAATAGTACGTGAATGGCTACCGTCCTTACTAGAATCATGAAAAAATGTTGATAGATAAAAATAATTAACGTGTTTTTTTTTTTTTTTAATTTTTCCCCATGTTTTTTTACATAAATTTTGTCATAACAATGTCCCCAAATTTAAAAAATTATGAATCTAGTAGGGACGATAGCCAGGCTTTTAGTGAACATTCAACAAAAAAAATAAAAAACAAGAAAGGAAGGGCTAAGTTCGGGTGTCACCGAACATTTTATACTCTCGCATCAAATAAAGTATTTGTGTAAAGCTTAATTCCGCTATCATCATTTTTTCCTAATAAATATATTATACAGAGAAGGCATCAGATGGAATTCAAAATAGCGTTACATTGGAAGAAGGCGTGGTTATTATCCGATTTCTTCCTTCTTTTTGAACTGTATATGGAGATGCCTGAATGAAACAACTCTATAGAGTTTGGTTGACATAGCTCTAGTAATTTCCGAGATATATACAAAAAACTTAGTAGGAGGTGGGGCCACGCCCACTTTTNTAATTAAAATATATAAATTTTCTATTGGTTTCAAATCTGGGTTTTGTACAAGCCACTCATATATTCTAAGTTTTTTATTCCCGAGACCATGCTTTATCACCTTTGTTCAGTTTATGGGCATAGATGGAAATACATATGGCTCCATTTTATTTTTCAGTATATTCAAATACTAAAACTGGTCCATTTTACCATTTATTCGAACAATTGGCCCTAGGTTTAAGGGATTGACCTTGGGATGGTTTTCCAACTGGAACCTTCCTATTTAGCTTAATTTTGTTGCTCAAAAACACGTTCTTCCAAAATTGTGCTGGTATGTCTCCGTGGGCCTTTCCAAATGTCAGTCGAATTTTGAAGTGGCGTTTTGACAGGAGTGGTTTCTTACTGGTAATTGTTCAAAAAGTTCAGATTGAGTCGTCTTCCTACAAGATTTCTGGACACGTCCACACCATATTCGTCATTAACTTCGATCATAATTTCCACATTTTTCTTCCATACTATATTTTTGTCAACACTAATATCGGTTTTACTTGGTCCTAATTTTCTTGGTATCTTTTTATTGACACAAAGTGGGTTTGTTTTGTTGCATAAAGAGCAACAAAACTCACATTGGACATAAGGACTCTATTTTCCGGCGGGGAAAGATTTATCCTTCTCATTTTAATGAAATATCGATGGAATTATTATATATTCGCAGAATTAAATTAAAAACATGCGAAAACCTCACACAAAATTAAAAAAAAAAAACTACGAACTTAAAAATGTGCTATTTATGTGTCCACCTCAAATTAACACTATACGCAATAAATTTGTTGGGTACAAAATTTAATAGAAAATAAACAGTATTTTTGTGCAGGGTATGAGCGTCATAGCGGTAACAAGTAGATACATATCAAATTTTTTTATTGTTCAGCTACTTTAGTATTAAAAAAAAATTTGAATTAATATGATATTCAGGATGTGTGCTATTTATATGTCCATGGCTGTAGGAACAACAACTGACGAAAATTATATCCTTCATTTGTATGTGAAAACAGAAGGCACTGCATTTTAATGCAATGTTTCGGATTTAATTAAAAAATTTAAACATTTTTTAATTTTTAATTGTTCACTTTTAATAAATTATTTAGATCATTTNAAGCTTCCTGTTTACATTTTCTCAATTTTTCCCGTTTTAGTTTCAATGATGATTCATCTGATCCGACATTATGGCTTTCAAATGGCGCTGTGAAAATATAATTTAATTAAGGCTGCTTTACATTATCAAGTAATTGCAATCCGGAAGAGTAAATTACGTATGCCCCTGTATAACACTTTCAACTCATTGCGAGCATCTAATGTTCATTTCCCTTCGAAGTCAGTATAACTACGCACAAGCGTTTTGCAGGCTCTACGCTGGTATTTTCATGACTTCTGAGGCTACATTACCTACGAATTATTATTAATTAGGATTTGTGAGCGTCTGCCTGTCATCGCTTGATGAATTCGTAAATATATTTGAATAATTGTAAGGTATATCTCGAACACCACCGCTAATCTACAGCGTTAAAAAAGGCCACAAAGCAATCCTGCAGGTATCAACGGCGAGTCTGAATTCGTAAAATGTGGAATTAATTAGACAATAAATTCCATTTTTTACGAATTCAGACTTTGCGCTAATGCAACTTGTCAGTCAGAAATGCCTTTTCTACGATAGAGAAGAACTTAAGTATTTCTATCTGCATTTATATATGCCACCTATATATGTACCTAAAGGTGCATATTCTTACATAATTTTAAGAAAAATATTCTACTTTTAATTATTGACCGATATATGAGATAATGAGATTCCTCTTATAAAATGTGTGTGGAGTATAGGAACCAATGACTAGATTTAACCCATTTTAACACCGAACACAGCAGCAGATATATAAGTCAACATTAGCATTCCGTTCAACATATTTGGTACCTGGGGCTTGATAAATTATTATATACCCGATTTCGAACATTAAGAGACTTAATAATTATATTACTCTGCCTTACTCACAAAACTGTATTATATTTAAATAAGTTTTTTCCTCCAAGCTCATTATCCAATTTATATCCTCTTATCAATTGTTCATGTCGCGATCCTGCTGGCAATAAAACTACGCCAACATACGACTGTGTAACAGAAATTTATGCTTAACAGCATGTGCTGAAATATGTTGTTTGTTCTTCCACCAAAAAGCATTTTTGCAATCTCATCCCGCCTTTTCGGCTGCCAAAGTTCAGTTAAGCAAAGCATACATCAATAAATTCGAGACAATATGTGGCTGATAGGAATTGTAAAGAGTTGTCACAAAATGCTAAACAAAATTATATTTGTGGCAAACAACC
>NW_017534758.1:23420-24493 GCF_001853355.1 Bactrocera latifrons | reverse complement strand
GGTGTGGTTAGCATTCATTTGAATAAAGTTCTGTCCTTTCCTTAGCAAACCCGTAGAACAAAGCTTTGTCATCACTTTCATCAGCTGATTTCTCTCTTTTCCTGGCTCCTTGGCCTATCATCTACGTTTGGGTTTCTCAAAAATGATCAGAACACCTCTTCACAAAATGTCACGTAGCACACAAAATGAAACATCAGAGACCCTATATGGTACATAAACGAATTATCAGCATAACGAGCTGAGTCGACTTAGTTATGATCGTCTGTGCTGTGCATTTGCTTGTTTTGCGGATATGTAAATTAGTCCCTCAGTTTTTGTAATATTGATCTTTGCATCTTTACCTCTCTAACGAAGGCGATATATTCAAAAAAAAAAAATGTGTATTATATCCAAGTTAGCGATGCGAGTTCCGAAGAAATCGATGCATTACAACAAACAGTTGCCATAAAAACTAACCGATAACAATTCTTGTAAGGAATCGTTATATTTGTGAAAGATACTATAGCTTCGGTGCAACKGAAGTTAAATCTTTTTCTTGTTATTGCATACAATATTGAATGAAATATTATTCTAGGTAGGTTATGAAAGAGTTAATTGAACTATATTTAAATTGCAGGACAACTGTACTATTTCGTTAGATAGACAACTGTATTTCAGAAAAGTGTACTTCGTATTTCTTTCCCAGCAAAAAAGTATTTTTATTAAACAGAGAACTTCTCATCTCACTATTTACCGAGCTCAACGTTACACTATTAAGAATGTTTTAGACGATAAAACCAACTTTCTACAGATATTTTACAAACAATCTTTAACCGTCTTCAACCCCGAAACTAAGAATAAAGGGAATAATAGAACGTTCAAATCACTAAATAGGAAGTGTATTTATTGAGTATAAATGCAATGAGTATAAATGAGTATAAATGCAATCACAAGACATAATTTCTACTGATTATATCTGAAACCGCATATGCATGCTTTCATTGTATCCACTTTGTATTATTGTCCGGAGATATTGCATGTAATAAAAGCTAAAAATATCATGTTTAAAATGTTTTCTAATTGGAATCGCTGGA
>NW_017534758.1:17056-21943 GCF_001853355.1 Bactrocera latifrons | reverse complement strand
GCCATGATTATTATTTCTACACACTCGATTCACTTGTTTAGAAAACACTTGTAGGAAAAACGATATACGGTATAATTATAAAACAGAGATTTACTAAGCAAACACGTGCACGTAAGACGGATGTGTACTGAGCGAAATACGCAAAAGATAAGCCGAAACACGTCTACACAGAGCGAGCTTTAGTCGAAGACTGTCAAGGGAATTTACTCTTTAGTTTAATGGAAGCACACGTAGATATAAACAGTTCCCAAGGCGAATTATTTAGAATGCAATCCAATTGCAATTTTCAAATACAAATAACTTCTACTCGCGCTCTTTATATTACTTTTTCTGTATTGTAAAATATATTTATTTTGTTGCCTATTTTTGGGCGTTACAGTGAGCTGTCCTTATTAGCACCGCTTGAGGAAGTTATTATTTTACTCTATCGCGTGCATTATTGCCTACAAAATGTCGATTTAATTTAGATTTTTACTACGATAGCAACACTTGGCTCTATTTATGCCAAATTGCAGGTATATAGTCGAGTCTCTCTGCCTGCACCTGGTTGGAAATTTTGAGAATGCAGGTGTAACGTTTTTGAGTTTGCGGCTTATTCGCTTTAATTTTTACTAGGTGTTTATAAATAAGCTACTCAATGGTAGTTTTGATATTTTTCTTGCCTGCAGGGACCGGAGGAAATTAGTTGACTTGCTTGAGGAAGTAAATTGACTTTACACGCAAGGTGATAATTGTTTATCGTGAGCAAGTATATTTGATTGGTAAAATTTATTCAAAGTGTGTCGAGTTTCATTCAAATCAACTGAGGAACAACCCGTTAATAAAATAAAGAAATTGGTGCTCGAGAATCGACGATTAACACTCAAGGATCTTACTGACATCGTTCAAATATTAGAAGAATCACTGAAAACCACTTTGAAAGAACATTTGGGCCTAACAAAAAACAAGAGTCGCGTTAAAATATGTGAAACAATTCTTACCGGATACCAGGACTTCATGAAACATAATAAAATTCTTTTCTTATTATAGAGGTGAGGTGGCTCGAGGCAGCAGTGTATTGGTGCCATGGAGGATCATCATATTCAAGTCCTTTTAAGGAATGATTTTTAATCTTCCAGGGTATCTTCACAAAATTTGGCATTGATAATTACCCAAGTCTTTGCAGATGTTATACAGAGCGAATCACTATAGCTTACCTTCCACTGGCCACAAACTAGGTGCTGCCACTAGACTAGAATACTAATATTTTTACAATACAGTTTCTTTAATTATTTATTAATATTACAAGAATGGAGGATATAATAAAAATAGAAAAGTTAATCATTTAAAAAATTAGCAACTGAGGACCACGATTTCAAACCTNTATATATTGATGAATATATAAAACAGTATACAGATTAAAAATTAACTGATAAAAATAAATTCTTCAACACATACCCTGGTAATTTCATTATCTTGTGGACCGCCTCCATTAGCGGGTCTAACTCGCTCATAAACGGAAGTAATTTACAGCTGGAATACACGCACGCAAGCCAGAGTAGGGTAATTGAAAAAAATAGCATATAGGCAACAAAAACACATATCCTAAAATCTGTACAAAGATTAAGTATTGTTGCATAGTAGCTTAGGCTTTGAACCACCGAATGCGAAGCTAAACCTACATACAAATAGCATACAATTGTCTTGCGGTTTATTGGAACGCACATAAATTAATGCCACAGAGCGTTAGCCTGATCGCTTGTTTAGTCGTACTATGTAAAAAATTTGCTTCACGTTCATATACATATATATCTACCAAATATCAAGGGAATTCACCCTTTAGTTCAATGGAAGCACACCTACATATAAACAGTTCCCAAGGCGAGTTATTTAGAACGCAATCCAAATGCAATTTTCAAGTGCAAATAACTTCTACTCGCGCTCTTTATATTACTTTTCCGGTATTGCAAAATATATTTATTTTGTTGCCTATTTTTGGGCGTCACAGCCAGCTGTCCTTATTAGCACCGCATGAGTAAGTTATTTTACTCTATCGCGTGCATTATTGCCTCCAAAATATCGACTTCATTTAGATTTTTACTACGATAGCAACACTTGGATCTAYTTATGGCAAAATTGCAGGTATATAGTCGAGTCTCTCTGCCTGCACCTGGTTGGAAATTTTGAGAATGCAGGTGTAACGTTTTTGAGTTTGCGGCTTATTCGCTTTAATTTTTACTAGGTGTTTATAAATAAGCTACTCAATGGTAGTTTTGATATTTTTCTTGCCTGCAGGGACCGGAGGAAATTAGTTGACTTGCTTGAGGAAGTGAATTGACTTTACATGCAAGGTGATAATTGTTTGTCGTGAGCAAGTATATTTGATTGGTAAAAGTTATTCAAAGTGTGTCGAGTGCCATTCAAATCAACTGAGGAACAACCCGTTAATAAAATAAAGGAGTTGGTGCTCGACGATTAACAGTCAGAGATCTTACTGACATCGTTGAAATATTAGAAGAATCACTGAAAACCATTTTGAAATAACATTTAGGCCTAAATAAAAAACAAGAGTCGCGTTAACATAGTATGTGAAACAATGCTTACCGGATACCAGGACTTCATGAAACGTAATAAAATTTTTTTCTTATTATTGAGGTGTGGTGCACTCGAGGCAGCATTGTATTGGTGCCATGGAGGATCATCATGTTCCAGTTCTTGTAAGGAATGATTTTTAATCATCCAAGGTATCCCAAGTCAGTCTTTGCAAATGTTATTCAGAGCGAATCACTATAGCTTATCTTCCACTGGCCACACACTAGGTGCTGCCACTATTAATATTACAACAATGGAGGATATAATAAAAAAATAGAAGAGTTAATAATTTCAAAAATTACCAACTGAGAATCACGATTTCAAACCTCCTTAGTAATTTAAAACCAAACAAAAAATATATATGAAAAAAGCCATAAATTCGGTTTGAAACATTATTCTTATTTATTTAAAGCACTCAATGTATGAAAATAAACATTAATTCAGGACCACTTCACTTTTGCTTGATATGACCACCTTTTGCCTTAACTATGTGGCTTTCTTTAGCATCTCGAGACTGGTGTGTTTTTTACTTCGGATGGCCCAGACGGAATTGGATTCGCATCTGGTGAGCTCGAGAGSCATTTTGTGGTCGTAATGAAGTTCGGAACGTTGATTTTCAGCCATTCTTGGTTCAATAGCGCTTTGTGCGACGGAGCTGAGTCTTGTTGAAACGCCCATGGCTTGCGATAGAAATGTTTTTTGCCCACGGCTTCAAAGCAGCCTCCAGAACACTTTCCCTTAATATGTCGCTTTTGACGGCAGGATCGATGACAACAATTGGAGAGCGCCCATCTGCGGTGACAGCGGCCCAAACCATTACTTGTGGCGGGCGCTGCCTCCTGATGGCCAACCGATGACTTAGATTCTCCTATGAACGGTCGGTCAAGTAAACCCTRTCGTTTTGAGATTTTACGAATTGCTCAATTGGAAAATATTTTTCGTCAGAAAACACAATGTTCGGAATTTGACCGCATTCGGCCCAGCGGAGCAACTGCTTAAACTTATTTCATTTGTGCAGGTTGCGGCAATTTGTTATTATTTGCATTATCACATCATTCCACCAGCGCTGCATGTGTTGCTGCCACTTGTCTCATTAGATAAGTCGCTCTCTATTTTGTTTACCCAGATACTATTCAGTTTAATAGTTTTAGGATGCAGCAGCATAATAATAGCAGAAACAGCCAAAAGCGCTACTCCCTTCCTTCCTTTGCCTTCCTTAGCGAGCAAAATGTGTCAGAATTTGAGCCCGTTGTAAAAACGCAGAAATCAGCCAACTTTGCTTGTTCTCATTTGAACAATGTTGCCATTGCTCAATGCGCATATATATAATATAAAATATCAAATCTGAAAACAAACTAATAAAAATAGTTTATACGAGTATACTTACAAATAATAGCATTCGACTCTGATTTTGAGTTATTTTAAGAAAATTTCAAACATATTGAAGACAACTTTTATAATTACCACAGTATATTGAGATCGGCAACCCTGCGTTGTGGGAGAGCAAACAGATCACATTTTCTACTGCAAAAATCCAAAAGCCGTGCATTCTTACGGCATCCTACGGCAAAGAGAGAAGGGATTAGTGTTTATCGCTGTTCACTTACATTGCTCGCCCATAAGATAGGTCGTATCAGTTGACACGGGCCACAGGTCTACGTTTTTGACTGTTTGCGCTTTAAGTATATGAGGTGAGGTGTTCAATTTAGGAGTTAATGATATGTTTTTGTGATACTAACCTTTAAGTTCCACTTGCATATAAATTCCACATACCTTCGTTTGTAAATGTTAGTTCATAGTTAACCTTGTAAATGTCCCATACGTTCATCTGAAGACCCTTCTTGTAACATAATTACATGGTTGTTAATTATAAAATTACAATTACTTTACATGCAAATATACCAGCCAAAATTCTGTGTGTGTAATCTTTTCTATATTCCTTGCGGTTTTGTAATAAAAATAACAGCAGCTTCATGAGTGAACCTAACGAATACAAGGAAAACCATTGAGCTCGGTTGTATTTAAGGGGTTATCTACACTTGTGTGATGTTCGAAAAATCAATATTTTTTAATGCATTTTCTTAAAGTATATTCTTTTAGGATTACTTCTTTCTTTTGCAGAGATCTGAGCACTAGAACCAAAGTTACAGCTGTCAATAGGGCCCCTCTCCCATGTACCCCGAGTACGTGCCAACCGCTCGATCGCGATTATCTCAAAAAGATATTCTTAAAAAGTAATTTTAAAATTTTTTTACTTGCTGCTTGAAAATTAAAATATCTCATATTTGAACGAAGGATTTTTTTTTTGAAACAAAT
>NW_017534758.1:14194-15901 GCF_001853355.1 Bactrocera latifrons | reverse complement strand
TTAATTTGTGGTTGACCTTATCAATGTCCCATACGTTCATCTGAAGATCCTTCTTGTAATATAATTACATAGTTATTAATTATAAAATTACAATTACTTTAAGCCCATATATTCCAGCCAAAATACTGTGTGTATAAATTTTTCTATATTCCTGGAGGTTTTGTAATTAAAATAACAGCAGATTCATGAGTGAACCCACCAAATTCAAGAAAAAGCATTATCTCGGTTGTTTTTAAGGGGTTATCTACACTTGTGTGAGTTCGAAAATTCAATATTTTTAATTGCATTTTTTTAAGTATATTCTTTCACGATTACTTCTTAAAAATTTTGTAGAGATCTGTGCACTACAAAAAAAAAGTTACAGCTGTTAACAGTACGCTTCTCCCATGTGCCCGAGTACGTGCCAACCGCTCGTTCGCGACTATCTCAAAATGATGTTTTCTAAAAAGTAATTTTAAAAATTTTTCATTGAAAATTAAAATATCTCATATTTGAACGAAGGATTTTTTATTTGAAACAAGTGTTTTTTTACATTTTTAGACTCACAAAAATCGATATTTTCAGTAAAATCAAAACCACTTGCGTAAAAATTTTTATTTCGAAAAATCAAGTCTTTGCAAAAAAAAAAAATCTTAAAAAATCAACTTTTAGTGTAAGTAACCCCTTAAAGAACAATACCCTAAACAAATACAAAACATTTCGTACAGCACTCTGATTTCATTCGGAAAGGTGTTATRACTGCCATATGCTATAATTGTTTTATCTCAAAWATTTCTTMAGAGATAGGCAATAATCCATATCAACCAARTTCCACGCMAAMATTTGATTGSGGTCATTYRGTTTGTATGACAAATAAATGTTGTCTGGTTCGAAATCGGGTGTTTCAACAAATGGGCAGTCTATTGGGGAGAAAGTAGCGTGAACAAAATTTTAGAGTGATATCTTAAAAACTGCAACACTAGTTTCTATGTATACAGACACACAGACATTGACATGAACTCAATACGTCATGCCGATCATATATTTAAAAGTATGTACGTTCCAGAGTCTCCAACTTTTCCTTCAAGGCATTACAAACAAAGTTAGTTTACACCGTGCAGTGAAATGCTGGTTAGCAATTTGAATTTTTTACATATTTATATAAAAGAGCCATACAAATTATGTGTTGCTCATACGACATCGTGTACTATGTAGTATTATATGGGTGGTAAAAAAAAGTATTGCGGTATTTTCGCTAGTTGGCGCTGAGAGCGCGTAGTTCTAGTTTTATTCATCGCCTCGGTCATGTTATACCTTTTTGGAAAGCTCATTTCACGCGCTAACACGTGATTGATTGATTGTCGTTTCTTTTAAATCATCCGCGAGTTACATGTCGCAAACATGGAGCCAAATATAGAGAAAATACAGCATATTTTACAGTACTACTACGATAAAGGCAAAAATGCATCTCAAGCGGCCAGTGAAATTTGTGCAGTTTATTAACCGGATACAGTTTCCATTTCCACCGCACAACGATGGTTTTAACGTTTTCGTTCTTGTCTAGAGGTGGTCGAAGGTGCGCCACGCTCCGGAACTCCTGTCGTCGAAAATTGTGATAAAATCGCTGAATTGATCGAAAGAGGCCGGCATAGTAGCAGCATCGGCGAAGAGCTGGGCATGAGTCATCAAAAAAAATTTTATGAACAATTGAAAATTCAATAAAAATAC
>NW_017534758.1:9215-13479 GCF_001853355.1 Bactrocera latifrons | reverse complement strand
TGGAGAAAACAATTACAGTATTTATATATGCTGCTTGTCAAACCAAACGAAAAAACGTTCCTTGCACAAATTGTATAAACGTGCAATTATTTTTCGTGATGCGCACCTTTCATGGCAACAAGTGACACCTGGTTCTTTTATAAGCACAATATTTTAATATAGAATATCTAAAGAACTTAAACTCCAGCTTTAGTAAAACTGCAGCGGAGCAAAAATTGGTCGCCACATATGACTTAAATTCGTCTGGTGCAATTAATTTAGCTGTATAAATTTATATTTCGTGTGGCTCCTTCATTGTATATAAATATGTCAATCTTGTTTCCGACCAAAAACACTTATTGAATTAAAAAGAATGGAATTTTTTCTTCGAAGAAGTTTCTAGCATAAACCCCTACATAGCTCCTAACATAGGTCAATATATGGTAGGTTTCTTTTATTTCAACTGGAATGAATTGGATTTGAATACACGCAAAGAGGTAACAATTATTACGGTACTCATCAAAAGAAAAAACCAAATTAATTGCTATGTATAAATGAAATGAAACAAACAAAGCGCTTTAACTGTAAAAAACACCACAATTTCAGTCGATTGCGATTAAGCAATCATAGTGCAAACGCCGATTATGCAAGTGCGTGATTTCGTGGCTTGCGAAGTTTTGATTGCACATATGTACTTGTATATAGTTTTGTTTTCGAGCGTTGCATGGTTGCTTTTAAAAGTTTGCTTTACTTATACTTTTATGCGTGGGGGCAAATCCACTTTTAACACTTTTTAGTTTCGCTTGTAAATCAGGAATTTCAACCAATGTTTTGGAAAAACTTCTGTTTGTTTTTTTACATTTCGTTTGCTCAAAATTATTCATTTTATATAATTCGCTGTTTCTGTCCAACTTCGAGCAGGCTGCAAATAGTTGAAAGTGGAAGGAAATAAGCATTTGTAATCAGAAACTCCAATGAGCTGTTAATTATTGCCTTGAACTGCTTTTGGCAGCTGTACCTTTTAATTAAAGGTTTTTTTAACTACTGTACTATATTTTAACACTTTTATTTGCTTGGTTGATTTTGCTGAATACAATTTCACGTGCTCACTGGTATTATAGGCACGAAATTTAATGTCTAATTTCGGATGCGGCCATACTTAACTTAATTTTTCTAAAGTGGTACCGTACTGCGTTTGCCAATGTTTGTAATAAAAAATGTTCAATGAAACTTTTGAGGAAAAAAGTTTCACAACTGAAATTTGAGAACGTGTGTGCAGCAAAATTAGTTGTGGTGGCCAAAGGGCTAAGAGCACGTAGAAAATTATAAAATAATTATAAACTCAATCACGTTTTTTCCTACCTATTTGTAATACCGATATTGCAAAGATTGGGTATGCATCTGCTTCACTTAACCTATATCGATACTAGGTCATATATTAGGTTGTTAAAAAAGTCTTGCGGTATTTTCGCTAATTGGCGCTGAGAGCGCGTCATCGAAAATTGGGATAAAATCGCTGAATTGGTCGAAAGAGACCGGCATAGTAGCAGCCGTAGCATCGGTCAAGAGCTGGGCATGAGTCACCAGAAAAAAAATTTTATGAACAATTCAAAATTCAATAAAAATACCGCAAGACTTTTTTTGACAACCCATTACTTACGGTTTGTTTGTTAGGACTCTATCATTTAATAAACTACATGAGCCCACAAATTTTATAATCTCAACATTGTGTCTTAAAATTTCAAGAAAAATATTGACTGTTTTTGTGCAAAAACAAGATTTGTCGTAACCATATCATCATAAAAACGCAGAATAGTAAATTCTGAGTGGTGCACAGACATTTTTGTGCCAGTTGTCTTTCAAACAATCAGAAAAACTAATCACTAAAGACGTTTCACCACAAAAATGCGAACCGTAACACATCGACTGAAATAACTGAATTTCCAACAATATGGTATTCTCCGTTGTGAACGCATCAATCCCCTCTTCAGGTGTCTTAAAAATGTTTATCTCTTAGTTAATTTTTTTTTCGTACAGAAATAAAAAGAAGTCCTTCGGTGCCAAGTCAAAACTTTACGGTGGACTATTTATCAAATATATGTTTTAAGTGCTCATAAATACAGTAGATTTCCCTACAAAGTTGTAAATGAAATATTAAATAAATACATGCACGCATTTACTAATTGCAGCTAATCCTCCATTCACTCCATTTTTAATCAAACTCTAATATTTAAAAGAAAATGGTGTTCACGTTTTTGCTACCTGAAAATATGCTAGAAATTACAATTACCTTAAGTAGCTACACTTTGTAGTTACATGGCATACGCCAAGACGTGCAAATTTCTCGAGTCACCGCTCAGTGACAATGTTTTAAAGTAGAAGGTTGGGTGNTTAAACTACAACTCAAGTAAAACGGCAGCGGCGCAAGAATTGGTCGCCACATATGATTTAAATTCGTCTGGTGCAATTAATTTAGCTGTATAAATTTATGTTTCGTGTGGCTCATTCACTCTATAGAAATATATCAATCTTGTGTCCAAACAAAAACACTTATCGTTTTATGCGGCCGCTCGCAATAAAAAGAAATTAATGGGACTTTTGCTTCGATTTATGCTTTCCAGCATAAACCCCTAGCTCTTAACATAGGTCAATATATTGTAGGTTTTTTTATATTTCAGATTTAATAAAGAGGTAACAATTATTACGCTGCTCATCAAAAGAAAAAACATTTTATGGATAAATGAAATGAAACAAACAAAGCGCTTTAACTGTAAAAAACACCACAATTTCAGTCGAACCATAAGTGCGATTCAGCAATCATAGTGCAAATGCCGATTATGCAAGTGAGTGATTTCGTGGTTTGCGAAGTTTTGATTGCACATATGTACTTGTATATAGTTTTGCTTTCGAGCGTTGCATGGTTGCTTTTAAAAGTTTGCTTTACTTATACTTTTATGCGTGGGAGCAAATCCACTTTTAACACTTTTTAGTTTCGCTTGTAAATCACAAATTTCAACCAACGTTTGGGAAAAACTTTTGTTTGTTTTTTTAAATTTCATTTTCTCAAAATCATTCATTTTATTTAGTTCGCAATTTTTGTCCAACTTCGAGCAGGCAAATAGTTGAAAGTGGAATGAAATAAGCACTTGTAATCAGAAACTCCAATGAGCTGTAAATTATTGCCTTGAACTGCTTTTGGCAGCTGTACCTTTTAATTAAAGGTTTTTTTTAACTATTGTACTTTATTTTAACACTTTTATTTGCTTGGTTGATTTTGCTGAATACCATTTCAGGTGCTCACTAGTATTACAGGCACGAAATTTAATGTCTAATTTCGGATTCCGCTATACTTAACTTTCTTTTTTAAAGTGGTACCTTACTGCATTTATCGCCGTTTGCTATTAAAATTGTTCAATGAAACTTTTGAAGAAAAAGGTTTTGAAATTTTTGAAATTTGAGAATGTGTGAGCTGCACAATTGCTTGTGGTGGCCAAAGGGCTAAAAGTTCGTAAAAAATTATAAAATGTTTATAAACTCAGTAATGGTTTTTCCTACCTATTTATAATACCGATATTGCCAAAGATTAGGTATGCATCTGCTTCACTTAACCTATATGGATACCAGGTTTGTTTGTTAGGACTCTATCATTTAATAAACTACATGAGCCCACAAATTTCATAATCTCAACATTGTGTCTTAAGATTTCAAGAAAAAGGTTGACTGCTTTTGTCCAAAAACAAGAATTGTCTAACCATATCACTATACAAACGCAAAATAGTAAATTCTGAGTGGTGCACAAACATTTTTGTGCCAGTTGGCTTTCAAAAAATCAGAAAACCTAATCACTCAAGACGGTTCACTCTTCACCACGAAAATGCGAACCGTAACACATTGACTGAAATAACTAAATTTCCAGCAATATGGTATTATCCATTTTGAACGCATCAACCGCCTCTTCTGGTGTCTAAAAATGTTTATCTCTCAGCTAATTTTTTTCGCACAGAAATAAAAAGAAGTCATTCGGTACCAAGTCAAAACCTTACGGTGGACTATTCATCAAATATATGTTTTAAGTGATCATAAATACAGTATATTTCTCTACAAAAATGAAATGTTAAGTGAATAGCTGCAAGCATTTACTAATTGCAGCTAATCCTTTTTTCTCGTCACTCCATTTTTAATCAAACTCAAATATTTAAAAGAATACAAAGAAAAATGGTGTTCACGTTTGTGCTACCTGAAAATATGCTAGAATTACAATTACCTTAAGTAGCTACACTTTGTA
>NW_017534758.1:3697-9050 GCF_001853355.1 Bactrocera latifrons | reverse complement strand
TTATAAGCACAATATTTTAATATAGAATATCTAAAGAACTTAAACTCCAGCTTTAGTAAAACTGCAGCGGAGCAAAAATTGGTCGCCACATATGATTTAAATTCGTCTGGTGCATTCAATTTAGTTGCATACATTTATGTTTCGTGTGGCTTATTCATTGTATATAAATACAAAAAAACCAAAAACACTTATCGTTTTATGCGGCCGCCCGCAATAAAAAGAAAGGAATCGAATTTTTGCTTCGAAAAAGTTTCTCGCATAAACCCCTACATAGCTCCTAACATAGGTCAATATATTGTAGGTTTTCTTATATTTCAGCTGGAATAAATTGGATTTCAATACACGCAAAGAGGTAATAATTATTACGGTGCTCATCAAAAGAAAAAATCAAACTAATTGCTATGGATAAATGAAATGAAAAAAATAAACCGCTTTAACTGTAAAAAACACCAACATTTCAGTCGAACCATAAGTGCGATTCATTAATCATAGTGCAAACGCCGATTATGCAAGTGAGTGATTTCGCGGGTTGCGAAGTTTTGATTGCATATATGTACTTGTATATAGTTTTGTTTTCGAGTGTTGCATGGCTGCTTTTAAAAGTTTGCTTTACTTATACTTTTATGCTTGGGGGCAAATCCACTTTTAACACGAATTTCAACCAACGCTTGGGAAAAACTTTTGTTTGTTTTTTTACATATCATTTGCTTAAAATTATTCGTTTTATTTAATTCGTAGTGTTTTTTTAACTTCGAGCAGGCTGCAAAATAGTTGAAAGTGGAATGAAATAAGCACTTGTAATCAGAAACTCCAATGAGCTGTAATTTATTGCTTTGAACTGCTATTGGCAGCTGTACCTTTTAGTTAAGGCTTTTGTTTAAGTATTTTACTGTATTTTAACACCTTTATTTGCTTGGTTGATTTTGCTGAATAAAATTAAACGTGCTCACTAGTATTACAAGAACGAACTTTAATGTCTAATTTCGGATGCCGCCATACTTAACTTAATTTTTCTAAAGTGGTACCGTACTGCGTTTGCCACTGTTTGTAATAAAAAATGTTAAATGAAAATTTTGAGGAAAAAAGTTTTAAACGGAAATTTGAGAACGTGTATTCAGCAAAATTGGTTGTGGTGTCCAAAGGGCTAAGAGTACGTAAAAAATTATAAAACGTTTATAAACTCAATAATGGTTTTTCCTACCTATTTGTAATACTGATATTGCAAAGGATTGGGTATGCATCTGCTTCACTATGCTATACCTTTGTGGTGGTGGAAGATGCGCCACGCTCCGGAAGGCCTGTCGACGAAAATTGGATTAAAATCGCTGAATTGGTCGAAAAAGACCGGCATAGTAGCAGCCGTAGCATCGGTCAAGAGCTGGGCATGAGTTATCAAAAAAAAAAAAATTTATGAACAATTCAAAATTCAATAAAAATACCGCAAGACTTTTTTGAAAAACCATTACTTACGGTTTGTTTGTTACGACTCTATTATTTAATAAACTACATGAGCCCACAAATTTCATAACCTCAACATTGTGTCTTAAAATTTCAAGAAAAAGGTTGACTGCTTTTGTGCAAAAACAAAACAGACTTGTCGTAACCATATCACTACAAAAACGCAGAATAGTAAATTCTGAGTGCACAGACATTTTTGAGCCAGTTGTCTTTCAAAAAATCAGAAAAACTAATCACTAAACACGTTTCACTATTCACCAGGAAAATGCGAACCGTAACACATCGACTGAAATAACTGAATTTCCAGCAATTTGGTATTCTCCGTTATGAACGAATCAACCGCCTCTTCAGGTGTCTAAAAATGTTTATCTCTCAGTTAATTTTTTTTCGTACAGAAATAAAAAGAAGTCCTTCGGTGTCAAGTCAAAACTTTACGGTGAACTATTCGTCAAATATATGTTTTAAGTGCTCATAAATACAGTATATTTCGCTACAAAGTTGTAAATGAAATGTTAAGTGAATAGCTGCAAGCATTTACTAATTTCAGCTAATCCAAACTCAAATATTTAAAAGAGTGCAAAGAAAAATGGTGTTCACGTTTGTGCTACCTGAAAATATGCTAGAAATTACAATTACCTTAAGTAGCTACACTTTGTAGTTACATGGCATACGTCAAGACGTGCAAATTTCTCGAGTCACCGCTCAGTCACAATGCTTTAAAGAAGAAGGTTGGATGAGTATACATTCAAAAGTTCGCTTGGATTTTCAGCGTTATTCTTATAGCAATAACAAGACTAAGCGATCAGTCTCACAGCTACAAGCACTTTTTACTTTTGCTTAAAACAAAGCCGCTTTTTTTCGACGCGAACACATTTTTTTCGTTAAATGCAACTTCCCAAGTCCGCTAAAAGGCAAACATTCAAATTCCCTTGCGTTGACTGCAGTTAGCGTTAGAATTATGGTGACGTTTATTACGGACATTAGCGTAATTAAAAGCCTGCCAAAGAGGAAAATGAGTTCATGCGTATCAATGATAACAAATTGCCCAAACTGCGCTGCAGAATATTTGAGGCATAGTAATAAAATGTAGTTTTATAGTTTTATGGATATATAGTATATTTCTTTAAAAAGGTGCATCTCTACTCAAAATGCTCAAACTCATCCAACTATTTTTCCTGATATTTCTACTCTGTACAATGCCCTTTATCATATCATTTATCAAAATCACGTCATTTTTAAAATTGCGGAGGTTTGGTCTTATTGAGGAATCACTAAATGAAGTTAATGACGATGCATACTATTGAAACGTGTTATAACGCGTGACGTAACATATTTTTACGGGTATGACGTTGAACCCATAGTTAAATCGTCTCCATTTTATCTATTTGCGCTTGTCGAATATATACTGAGCTAGAGTCGCCAGCTGCTAACAACGCTGTGTCAGTTGGGATGTCAAATAAATAAAGTATTTTCAGTACCCTTGTCTGGAGCATAGCCGCTTGTATCGGTTGTATCGGAGCATGCGTCCTTTTGTTTAATACGGAAGTATCTATATTTTTTCGTGACATTGATTCCTCCTATGTAAAATACCAAATTTATTACGGAGTCAAGGAACAGGTGTACCATGTGCCATCAAGATATCTTAAGTCAAACAGTCACTCGGATTTCAACTCATCTAAATATTCTCATCATTCTTACATGCATAACTCTATATCTATCTTGACTAATTCTAGATGATATAAGCACCCTTTAAGTGAACAAAATTATTACATTTTGTAGTAACCTTTTGCAAGAGAACAAACGACTGCATTGCATACTCAGCTTCCTTACAACATTGTAGACGAAACGCTTACGTTAATGCCTTCAGCCGTTTACATTTTACAACTAATACTGGTTTTTAGTTTTAACTTCCATCTAATTACTGCCGAATGTGAGTATATATGTATATGTATGTAAGTAAGTGAAAATTTGCGTATTTTAAAAATGAAATAACTTGAATCTCTTATCAAACTTTAGCACATATACATAAGTTAGTATTCTGATTGTCGTATAGCATTCTGATACGTTGCACTATATATAATATATTTAGATAGCATATCCATTTTTTATGGGCTCTTTAAGTGTTGGTGGGGTTAAAGTGCAACAAAAGGCTGATTTTCGCATTCAAGTGACAAAGCAAACAGTGTCGACACTGCTTCACAGTAATAATCCTACTTCTTGTTGTCAAATGTCTTGAGTTAGTTTCTCTGCGATTTTAATTTTCTCTTGCTTTCAAATAATTTACTAATAACTAATTATTTATAAGTATACGTTTCTAGTTTTGCTAAAAGTTATTTACCTTCAAGCTATTTAGTGTCTTCTTGCTAATTTAAATAGGAAAGTTCGGCTTTAAGTAGCGCTTAGTATCCGCATGGTTCCCTTCTGGGAAATTACGATACATAAAAGGGTTGCAATTAATAGTCAAAGAATAGAAGTTCTTAAGTGATTATATAATAAAGGTATTTGTCGCCATTTATGCCCCACAAAAAGTGGGTATAATCATTTTCATTATTTATATGTGAAAACTGAACGCGCTGCACATTACTGTGAATCATTTCCGAATAATCTTTTATTTTCACATTTTTAATTATCCGCTATTACTAAACCAATTAGACCTTTTCNTTTAAACGTGTTATAACGCGTGACGAAACATGAGTTTGAACCTATGGTTTAATCGTCTCCATTTTATCTATTTGCGCTTGTCGAATTTATACTGAGCTAGAGTCGCCAGCTGCTAACAACCCTGTGTCAGTTGGGATGTCAAATAAATAAAGTATTGTCCTCAATACCCTTGTCTGGAGCATACCCGCTTGTATCGGTTGCAAGTTTGAATATGCATCCTTTTGCTTAATGCGGAAGTATCTATCTTTTTTCGTGATATTGGCACGATTCCCCTAAGTAATATACAAGAACAGATCTACCAAGTTTCATCAAGATATCTTAAGTCAAACAGTCACTCGGATTTCAACTCGTCTAGTTATTCTCATTATTCTTACATACATAACTCTATATCTATCTTGACTAATTCTAGATGATATGAGCACACTTTAAGTGAACAAAACTATTACATTTTGTAGGAACCTTTTGGAAGAGAACAAACGACTGCATTGCATTCTCAACTTCCTTACAACATTGTAGACGAAACGCTTACGTTAATGCCTTAAGCCGTTTACAATTTACAACTAATTACTGCCAAATGTAAATAGATATGTATATGTATGTAAGTAAGTGAAAATATGCGTATTTTAAAATTGAAATAACTTGAATCTCTTGTCAAACTTTAGCATATATACATATCTGATATGTTGTACTATATACCTTTAGTTAGCATATCTATTTTTTATGGGCTCTTTAAGTGTTGATGGGGTTAAAGTGCAACAAAAGGCTGATTTCGCATTCAAGTGACAAAGCAAATAGTGTCGCCACTGCTTCTTTACGATTCTTATTTTCTCTTGCTTTCAAATAATTTACTAGTAACTAATTATTTATAAGTATACGTTTCTAGTTTTGCTAAAAGTTATTTACCTTCAAGTCTAGCTATTTAGTGTCTTCTAGTTGATTTAAATAGGAAAGCTGGGCTTTAAGTAGCGCTTAGTATCTACATGGTTCCCTTCTGGGAAATTAAAAAAAAGGGTTGCAATTAATGATCAAAGAATAAAAGTTCTTAAGTGATTATATAATATACCCACAAAAAGTGGGTATAATTATTTTCAATATTTATATGTGAAAACTGAACGCGCTGCACATTACTGTGAATCATTTCGGAATAATCTTTTATTTTCACATTTTTAATTATCCGCTATTACTAAACCAATTAGACCTTTTCGTGCTTTATTTTTATATTCATCCACTTTTT
>NW_017534758.1:0-1509 GCF_001853355.1 Bactrocera latifrons | reverse complement strand
ATAGTCAAAGAAATCCTTTTTAATCTTTTTTAAGATATCTTACTTATTGATGGATATTTACCGTACAAAACCGGAACTTATAAGACCCTTATGTTAAATATATGGGGGTTATGGCAACCAATGATTGCATAGGATTTACCCATTTTAACAACGCACACTGCAGGAAAATAAATTTTTTTAGTTTCATTGTTATATCTTAGATATTTATCGCTATTTTCGATAAAAAGTCAACCACTACACTCTGGTTCATATTTTCGTTTTCTGGGGCTTGATAAATTATAATCCGATTTCGATCATAATGAAACCTAATTATTGCAATACTGTGCATTACTTACAAAACTATATGTGACCTGGTCTACGGAAAGGGGGCTTAGGTGTCAAAAAATCAATTTTCACTTTTTAGTTGATTCGGATGGGAGATTTTTAACAGCTGTTTCCCAGAAAACTAGTTTTCGCACGTTAGCTCCCTTTTCGTAGACCAGGTCACATATTATATTTAAGTTTGATTTTTCCTGCCAGCTCAAAATGCAAGTCCTCTTGTCAATTTTTCATGCCGCGATGCCTGCTGACAATAATTTACACAAATTTTCAATTACATAATGCAAATATACCAACGTATGACTTTACAAAAAAAATTTGAGGGTAGGCGCCAATGTGTCTAACAGCTTGCGTTGTGATATTTTATTTGTTCTTCCTCCAAAAAGTATTTTTGCAATCTTATGCCGCCTTTTCGGCTGTCAAAGTTTATCTAAGCAAAGCATACATCAATAAAGGCATGACAATACGTGGCTGTTAGAAATTGTAAACAATTGCCACAAATGCTAAACAAAATTATATTTGTGGCAAGCAGCCAGAATGTGCAAAATAGAAGGCTGCTAATATTTTTGTCCCTTATTTGCAGCAGATTTGCATACGATGAAAAATTCTTTGAGGAGAAAAAGAAAGGCGTATTTTTTCACAGCTCCTTTGTATAGAGTTCAATACTTTCAAACACCTAACTCTTAGCAAAGTGAAGTTTTGTGAACGCCAAAAGTATGTTAAAAGATTCTAAAATATTGTGTATATTGAAATTGGTTTTATCGTATTGCAATATATCTCGTTTGTTTGTGTTTTGTGCTGTTGCTTAGAAGATAATAAAAATCTTAAATTGTAATTGCCAGAAAAATATGTGCAATCTAACCGTTTAGAAAATTCAGATTTCTCTTCATGAATAAATAAGATAAATAAATATCATATACTTGTATATAGTAAAAGTATTAAAGTAAGTATAAGTATTTAAAATAACATATTTACATATTCCGTTCGATTTTTTTTTATTTATTTCGCAAACACACTTTCTTCACGTGACTTTTGACTAATAAGTAATTCAGGAATAATTTATGACCCGAATGAAGAAAAAGCAGCTAGAGGGACAAAATCGCATAAAACTTTGACTGCATCAGACTAGGGAATGTTTTTCTTCCAGGGATATAAATTTTATTTTTTTAGGCCCGATGGAAATGCCAAATT
>NW_017534757.1:6111-31370 GCF_001853355.1 Bactrocera latifrons | reverse complement strand
AGGGGCCATAGTAAACGCGAATTTTAGTTTAACAAATTAAGAAATTAAGTGATTGAAAAGATATAAAACAATAAAAAATTAATTCACAAACAAAGCACGAGCGTAATATAAACGCAGAACAACCCGTTATACCGTTTTAACAAACTCAATAAGCAAAGAGCGAAAAGCAACCGGTTACGATGACAGTTCGACGGTGAATGAAAATAACTTATATTTTTTAAAATATACATAATTAAAAGTTCAAAAATTTGCACTAATAACACGTGGTATTTCTCCATCCTTCACTAAATTTATTCGCGTTTTTCATTCTGTATATTTAAATATACACTCTAAGCATTGATAATAATAAGTTCACATTTCGATTTTATTTTATAATATTTTACCTAAATTTGTTAATTAAAAAATCACTTATCTCACTCGTCACTGCAAAGGTTAGATTGTTTACAACTAGGAGGAAAACGAGCGTTGCCACATCTTAAACACCAAATACATATTTAAGATTCTTAACGATTTTTTTTTTTTTGCGTGATTCGTTTTTCTATATTAATTACAATCAAAAATACTTTCCAACATTTTTTAAGTTATAATTGAGTTGTGAACACTTTTTCCATCTGCATATGTATACGTATAATATGTGATTTATAATATATTTAATAAACACAAATAACTAAAACTCTATGATATAATAATTAATTATAAACAATGATATTATAAAATTTATATCATATCGGGATGACTGAAGTACTCCTTTCTGTGTTGGCGGCCTTCGGCCTCGCTTTAAAAAATTAACCCTGTGCGAGCGAATACCCGGGGGGACTGAAGTACTTTCGCGTAGTAGTCCTTTCTGCGTTAAAAATAAAAAAATATATTCAATTTTTGTTATAAAGTGGTTATATTTGTTGGTTACCATGCACTCATATTGAAACAAAATTTGAGTTTTCGTTATAAAAGGTATAAAATTTAGTTGTTATACCTGTCAGCGATTTCCATTTATTTTTGATTATACATTGTCATATATTTTTATATTTATAATTCGAGTTTTGGGTATAAAGTGGTTATATTCGTTGGTTATCATGCACTCATATTGAACGAAATTTTGAATTTTCGTACTGTACTAACATACTTTTTTTTGCGAAAAAGAGGAATTTCAGCGAATTGCCTGATCATCACATGGCAGCGCTCAATTTCGTCGTAATTTTTGGTAAACAAATGAGGTTCAAACGAGTGTAAAATGTAATTTTTAAAATAAAGATTTTTTAGGTAAAAGACCTGCTAAAAGTGCAAACTATGGATTTATTTACAAGTTTATAATGTAATTTAATTAATTTGAAGTGAAGAATGTGAATAAAGTGTGTTTAATGTGGTGAAATAGCTTCTTGAAATGTACGAATTTTGCGAATTTTGGAACTATAAGGTCGAATATATATATATCGATATTTTTTAATCTGAAGGACTTCCTCTTTCCAACGGTACGTTCAGATCGCGGCGCCAAAGAAATTGGGATTGTGCCGCATTTTTAAAATAATCTTATGTGCTGAACAAAATGCCGCGAACAGACTGCAGCAGCACGACAGTGAACTGAAAATGGCGTTGTGAATCCTATTACATGAACAAAACTCAGTTGTCCATCTTGTATGTACACAATTTCGTTGTGGCCATACTAATACCTAGGACTTCAATCAAATTTTAATGTTTTGTTCAAAGTGAAATTTTTTTGCAAAAAATAAGTAAATAGGTAAATTTACTCATTTCAAAGTATCAATTGTTATTACTAATGATGTAACAGAGCTATTTTGTGCTTTTATTTGTAAAATAACGTAAGTTTGTTAGAGCTTTACTTATTAGTGCCATCACCACTCTACCTCATCTTTCTATCTTCCATTCTACTGTCAAGTCTACCGTCGTCCTACTGTCGTTGGCAAATATAAGAATATATTGAAGTTAGCGAGAGCGAGAACTGTCGGCGTGCAGTCGTGTAGTCGTGCAGCTGTGAAAATAGGTCTGTCCTTAAGAACGTGTGTATTTTAATATGTGACAGATGACGTTTGCAGTCTGTCGTGAGCATTGTGTTCAGCATATGAGATATATAAAACAAACTTTGAACTGGCAACACTAAGCTAATTGACAGCTGTGCTAACCGCTTATAATAAATTAATTGCCAGCTATATCTAAAAGTGGAAAGTAAATAAAAGTTGTGATGTAGCAGAATTATTTGACATAAATGTTCACATGCAGAACTTTGCTAACATATAAGACTTTCGATTTAAACTGAAGGACGCCATTTTTAAATTTTTATTGAAAAAATAATATATTTGTTATTTAGTAGCATCGTTATTAGAACCTATGGCTCGCGATCTTCATGTAATAAAATGTTATTTTCCTTATATTTGTAAATGTATTTGATAGTAAGTTGCTTAAAGAAAACTTTTTTAAGCAGATGAAACTATTTATTCAATATAAGTCTTACGCGTATCTTTTGAAAAATAACATTCAAACAATTTTCTAAAGTAGTGACGTGGTTCTTAATGGCAAGAAAAACAATTTTTAGAAATCTTAATCCACCTAACTTACTCCATACATACACACGTTACGAGTGTTATCGTTCACCGTCAATATTAATGTAACCAAAAATACTCGAATTAATTATAAGATCATACTAATATACTATGTATGTATGTAAAATTAGTTCTTTGCCAACATTATTACGTTATGATTTCTAAAACAGAAAATTTGATTTAAATAGCTCTTATTTAAAGATGTCGTCCTATCTCAAATTCAACATGAATATGAAAAACCTTTCAATATATTTAAATTACAATGTGATTGGGCTTAGTATATTAGCCTTGACCAGTTTTGTTACTTTGACCTTAAGTGAAAGTATACCAACTCAAAATATGTCTCGAAAGGAACGCGTAGAATTGAGGTAAGCAAAATATTCTAAAAATTAAAGTTACCTTACAATTTACACTATATTACAAGGAATGAAGCTAAAGACATGTTTTATCATGCATACCGGGCATATATGGACAATGCCTATCCTGCCGATGAATTAATGCCACTTTCCTGTAAAGGTAGATATCGAGGTGTTACGCCTTCCCGAGGCGATATGGATGACATTTTGGGGAAGTAAGTTGTATTATTTATCGAATTAAAAAATATTTAAATAGAAATAGATCACTTAATCTAACACATTTTTCTAATAACTCCATTCAAATAAGCTATATTCGAAAATGATGATAAAAAATAATAGTAATTTTGTGTAGTAAAATAATATCGGGATTCTGTCATCAGTCTCTAGTCTCTATTTGAGACATTTTGTGGTAAAATCTCAATTTGTGAGTAGTTACTATTCACTAAATAGTCTCTAGCTTCAGTCTCAAAATATTGCCTCAAATTTGAGACCTGGTAGTTAGCAAGTCACAAAACCAAAAAGAACTTCTGTCTGCCATTTTGAATATACTGAATAGAGATCATCATATATATTAATGGATTGCATATTTTGTAAGCAACTCAAACACGTTAAAAATAAATAAATTTTACATAAATTACGTTAATATTATGAAACAAAGTGAATATATATTTATGTTTTTACTGATAATTATGTTTTTTGGCTATGTTATAGAAAATTTAATATTTGTTATCGACATATTTATTTCCATTCAAGTATAAAAACATCTCTGAATAATGAAATGTAATAGAGTTTGTGACTATCACTTACAGAATAGCAAAATCGTCTCAAGTCTCAAAAATTGTCTCTGTCAAAAATTGTCTCTGTCAAATTTAGAGACTTGATACTGTATCACAGTACAGAATCGCACGGTAAAGCTAGCATGTACTTGCACTATATTTCTTATTTAAAATATTAAAATGGTAAATTTTAGAATATCATCCCCGAATACAACACTTTCGTTATTGTGTGAACAAAAGATAAATATTAAATAAAAGTTATTTTTGCATTATTCAATATAAAATGTTAAATGGTTAGAAATGAATTAGTGAAGTGTTAGTGGATATTTAAGTTAAAAATATAAGTGTAAAACGCTTTATAAATCGGAGAAACTTCTTCTTCTTAATTGGCGTAGACCCCGCTTATGCGATTATAGCCGAGTTAACAACAGCGCGAATATGCAGTTACAGACAATAAAACAGAATCAAATATTTGGTTTTGAAACAATGGTAACTTTTTTGCATGCGGATATCACGGTCGAGTTTTAAAATAAAATGCGTAAATAGCGTGTCTCGTTTTTAATGACAAAGTAATCATCAAGCGCAAAATAATTTCATAAACAGAAAATGTAGTAAAAAACGTAGTAAGTGGTAATATTTGCTAAATTAGATCTGTGGAATGAATATTTGTTATTATTACGTTTAAAATTTACAAGGGCCCAAAAAAAATGCGAAAAAGGGGCGGTTCACGAAAAAATGAAGGCAATAGTCGTTTCGAAACATTGAGCAAAGGCCATAGATATTATTGTATCCAGTTTGCAAAATTACACACTAATTGGTGGTGTATAACGTAATGCAGGTACTACATTTAATCAAAAAATGGTAAATATAGTTCCTAGATCGCAAGGTATAAAACACCACTAACCAAATGTGAAATTTCTGATTTTTAGTTGAGTAATTGAAAACAAAAAAATACTGTGTGTATTTTATGATAGATAGATAGATAAATAATTGAGGAATGCACTGCGACCTTAGGTCTATTGTGCCCTCTCCTAACTCACAGGGACTCGCTTAGCCCCAGCATATTGATGAAGTCCAGTATTCTGCTGGGTGCTAGCGAGGCGATGTGATCCCTATCCAGAAACATGGCTCCAAGGGCCTTCGACCTGCACCTGCATTCTGCAATGCAGTCGATTAACAGGTGCTTCGGGGTTTCAGGGTCCCTGTCGCAAAACTGACAGTTGGAGCAAGATGATAGGCCCATGTTAGCTAAATGCCTTTTCAGCTTGCAGTGGCCGGTGTAAAATGCGACCAGGATCCTGAGTTTGTTTCTTGGGAGGTTTATTAACGATTTGAACCTCTTTAGGTTGTCCCCCCCAACTAGAAGCTTGGCATGACGCATACCGTGCGCTCGCTGCCAATACCTTTCCCTGCCTCCTCTTTCTTCCTTGCGGAGCAGCTCCTTCCCCAGTGAACGGTTCGGGCCCAACCATATTGGTGGAGGCTGCGGAGCGGGCTAGCTCGTCAGCCAGTTCGTTGCCGGCTATACCCCTGTGACCGGGCACCCAGATTAGGTGCACCTGGTTCTTTCCAGCTAGGTTGTTCAACCGTTCTCTACACTCCTGCACCAATAGCGATTTGATCTCKTAGGAGGAGATCGCTTTTAGTGCCGCTTGACTATCGCTAAGTATAGCTATTCGCTCGTTGCGATAGTTGCGGTGGAGGTTTATCTCTATAGCCAAGACTTCAGCCTGAAAAACACTCGGAAAACTTCCCATTGGAATGGGGAGCTTGGTACGCGGACCTGCAATACCCGCACCTATTCCTTCTGACGTTTTCGAGCCGTCGGTGTACCTCAATGTGCTATCCCTTAGCATTTGATCGAGAGTGGAGTCGTTCCACTCACTCTTGCTAACGAGGGTTAAACCTTTTCGTGAAGTGAGTTGTTCTGGTAATGCCGTCCTTTGGGAGGAGGGCAATAGGAATGTCGCCACTTATCCTCTCCATCCTCTGGGACGAGATTATCTCGCCTTTGCCGCATCTCTCTGCTGTTATCTGCAGAAGTGAGTGCTTGGCTACTTGACCTATCATTATATGGAGCGGTGTGAGTTCCAACAGGACCTCCAGAGCTGCTGTCGGACAGGTCCGCATAGCGCCCGTCATGCAAACACATGCTAGCCGCTGAAGCTTCGATAGTTGGGTACCACCCAGGACACCGCCCCGTATGTAATTATCGGTCGCACAATCATGGTGTACAACCACCTAACGATCTTTGGCTTACAGGTCCAGGGTTTACCCGCCAGCCGTTTGCACACCATTAACCGCAGGGTAGAATCCAGCGTAAGACCCAGGTATTTAACCTTGCTAGTGATCTCGATCTCTCTGCCCCCAAGTGTGAGATTCCTCAAGCCGGGTAGGGACCTGCGCCTTGTGAAAGGGACTACGGTTGTCTTTGAGGGGTTGATGTTTAGTTCCCCTCCGATGCACCACCCCTTTGCCAGATTTAGATCTCGTTGCACTAAGTTACAGAGAGTATCCTCAAATTTGCCTCTTGCTATTATCACAATGTTGTCCGCATATCCTTGGCAGCGGATCCCATTGTCAGTTAGCAATGCTTACGGTTCGTCCACGACAAGGCTTCATAGTAGAGGTGATAGCACACCTCCCTGTGGACAGCCTCTTGTCACACCCTGACGGATCTTTGTTTCACCTACCCTGGTCTCGGCGATCCTGGTGCGCAGCACGGCCTCTATCCATCTGCGCACCSGTGCTGCCACATTTCTTCTCTCCATCGCCCTGGCTACACTCTTGTGAGATGTGTTGTCGAAAGCATCTTCGATGTCTAAGAAGGCACATATCATGACCTCCCCTTTCTTCAGTGAGCTCTCTATCTCCGAGGTCAACTGATACAGAGCTGTATTGGTGGATCTTCCCGCTCTGTATGCATGCTGAACAGCATGCGGGGGTGCAGTCTTCAGCGCCGTCGACCTTATATTGTGGTCTATGATCTTTTCCATAGTCTTCAGTAGGARGGAGRTTMGACTAATCGGCCTGTAGGATTTGGCCAAGGAATAGTCCTTCCTTCCTACTTTGGGTATGAAKATCACCTCAGCCGTCCTCCATGGGTCAGGGATGTACGCCATTGCGAGGCTCTCCCTCAGCAGCCGAACAAGGTGAGGTAGCAGAGGCTGTTCACCCTGCTGCAAAAACCGCGGGGAAGATGCCGTCCACCCCTGGAGACTTGAATTTTTCGAACGACGCCATTGCCGACTTGATCGAGTCCGCAGTGACTAATTGCCTAGCGGTTACTCAAATCCAAGCGGGATGGCCTGTGTTCTATCACAGGTAGACATTGGTCCACCGGGATGGTCTCCGGGAAGTGAGCACGTGGAAGCTCTGTCGCCCTGTCCTCCGCGCTGGTCATAAAAGTCCCGTCACTTCTTTTGATGGCTAGCTCCGTGTTAGTCTTCGCACTAGCCAGAGCCATGTGCAGCCGCGCCGCTTCTGGTGTGGAGGAGACCTTTTCACAGAAACTCCTGAAGCTAGCTTGTTTTGCTGACCTAATCTCCTTATTGTAGAGGGTTAGATAGCTCCTGTATACTTCCCAGACCCCTGTACGTTTTGCCTTGTTGAATAGGCTACGTACCCTTTTCCTGAGGTCTGGAAGCTTCTTTGTCCACTAGGGACAGTTGCGCCTATCTGTGGGCACTATTAGGGGGCAGCTACCGTTGTAAGCTTTAGTGATAGATCCGTTCAGTGCCAACACTCTGCTTTCTATTCCCGGGCCCGTAACGCTATCATCGGTCTGCCTCACCCTACTTAATTCATCCTGTAGCATTACCCTGAAGGCACTCCAGTTGGTCCTTCGAGGGTTGCGTCTTGGGGGAAGTTGCCTGACCTCAACCTTTAGTGCGAACCTTACAATTCTGTGGTCTTACAGGGAGGGCTCCGTTCAGACCCTCCACCTTAAGACCCATCCATTTGCATGCTCGTTGCTGAAGGTGATGTCCAGTACCTCCCTTCTGCTTAAAGTTATAAAAGTGGGTTCGCAACCCTCATTTTCAATAGCTAAGTTACTACCTAATACATATCCTAATAGGGACTCACCCCTTGTGTTGCAGTCCGTGCTTCCCCATTCTACATGGTGAGCGTTCGCGTCGCATCCGATAATGAGGGACAGCCTGTACTTCTTTCAGTACTCCACTAGCCTTATCACCACTTCAGAGGGTGCTACTGCTGCCTCCCCTGGGAAGTAGGCTGATGCCAGGACGAAGTCTCTGCCTTCCCAATCTCTGGCCTGTACCGCCACCAAGTCCTGCGTCAGGAACTCTGAAATACAGAAAAAGTCGACATTATTCCTGACTACTATGCATGCTCGTGGTCGCTCACTAGAGAGGTCCAAGATTACCTTGTTGTGTACCGTCTTGAGGCCTTTGACCTCACCTTTATAGACCCAAGGTTCTTGGATCAGCAAAACACCCAACTTATCCGGTGTGAACCTGCTCGTTATGACTGCCGAAGCTCCCGCCGCGTGATGCAAGGCAACTTCCACGTCGACGGCCATTAAAGTAGTGTCTCGAGGGGGAGGGCATGTCCACATCCCCTCCGTAGTTCGCACTGCTGTCCACATGGTCGCCTAGTCCCTCGAGGAGTTCCTGGGTGGAGGGTAACCCGGCTTCCTGGGCAACCGGGACGTCAGCGGTTGCTTTTAGCGTAGTCAGCTCAGCGCTTACGCTCGGTTGTTTTGCCACCTCGTCCACCTACATCTTCTCCACCACCTTGTTTGCCATCGTTGTGTCCTGTTTGGACCCCCTGCCGCACGGCTGGGTGACAGCCTTCCTTGCTCCCTGTGGTCACGGGTTTGTGCGTCCTCATGACCACCATGCTGAACCTGTGGTTGCGGAGCTGATGGTTGGCCTAGGGTCGCACTCGTGCCGCCGTCTCTCAGCCTTTTGGAACTGGGGGGCTCCTGTGGTGTGACCTGACCACTCTTCCGCTTTGTGGCCTGTGCATAGGTGAGTGCCTTCCCGTCACCCCGCATTTCGGTCAGTGATACACTAACCTGGCCACGGTCCATAAACCGGCTGCCTTGTGCGCATACACAGACGTATTCCTGCCACACTCCTTTGTGGGGGATGTCACAGTATCTGCGTATCTCCTTTTGGCCAGGGATTCCGCTGCTTCGGGGGTCATCCCGTCCCGGAGATACCGCAGATACCACTTGAGGCAGGCACCGCTCATAGCCTTCCTTCGAGGGTCATCGCACCCGCCTGGTTTTTATGCTGTAGGGAGAGATCTCTGCCCTCCCCTCCTGCGTGCACCACCGGCCTCTGTCCGATGAGACTCACCCGAGTCTGAGTGGCTAGGCCTATTTGGGGGGGCCTTGGTGGTGCTTTGGGCTGCATCCGCGGTCATCGTCGCTGCTGTACGCCGGACGCCGCTACAAGACGGAATGTCGTCATCCTCCTCCCTGGCATGCTCCTCGAACAGCGCCCGCTCTTTTGGCGAGAGAACATCAAGGTAGCTGAACTTACGCTTAGCTCCATGACCTCCCCTGCCTATAGCTGCGCCTCCTGTCTTCTCCACTGCCCTATCGTGTTCCGTAGCCATTGTCTTTGTACGTTGCCTTGTCGATTCGGCAGTGGTGGTAGTTGTTGTTGTTGTTTTGTTCGTATTCATCTTGTTCGTACGACCCTTGGCTCAGCTGGGTGAGCTGTCGGGTCTGGGAGATCCCCGCGCCAGAGCCCCTTGGCGCGGTAAGGCCACAGTTACACCCCAATTCGGCCCGGTGTTGGGAAGGCTCTTGGCTGCAAATCATCCAATGGGCACGGGTCGCATGACACCCTGGATTAGGAGGTGGTAGTCCTTGGTTGCCGCACGCATGCGGCGCCCGACAGCCTGTCTGGGCGGTGCTAGTCACCACACCGGTTGGGGGGTGCCGAGTATGCCTTGCGACTAAGCCTCTGCACCGCGGCAAGGTGCCTACCATTAGCAGAGGTTCGAGAGCTGGCGTTGTACGTTCGAGACCCTGCCGCCTCCGACCACGAACACGCTCATGATCATAACCGTTAAACCCTTCCCACTAATTGGGTTTTCAACACCATTGGTCTGATGAAGGCAAAATTAATATGATAGGTCCATATTAGTTAAAAACTACTATTATTATTAGGTGTAAAAAGTAATGTACAAAGTTTTAAATTTCTGTATTGAATCCAAGTTATTGCCAATTTGAAAATAACTGTTTCATTAATTGCATGGTTTTCTACCATTTATACGCTATTTACTTCTTCTGGGAATTGGTGAAAAATGAAGTTACGTTTTTTTGCATATTTGTACCATCATATTAGTTGATTTCTTAATCCGCTTAATTTCTTTTTAGTTTAACGATACGCATTTGTTTAAATATGATTAAAATATTTTCCCAAATACTATCGTTTAAATATTTCGGCGAAACGAAACTTTTAAATATTTAACAAATTACTAATTCGTGAATTTTCAAAATTATTTGCTTGAACGTATTTTCATTCTCTGAAATAGCCAAACTGTCCTTCAGATAATCTCCATCCTTGAAATCAAATCAACAATGGCGCTGGAGTTCATCAAAATGCTTAACAGAGTTGTCGTAAATAAAGCATCAAGAATAATTAGTGATATTTCCCTACCACAAGATTTAAGCAAAGAATTGTTCTCCAGGCAGCTGGATTCTATACACATATTTATTACCGCAATTCCGATTGCAACCTGTATTCATTCAAATCTGGACGGAGCTGCGGCTATGAAACTAAGAATATTGCTTTCAAGTCAGTGTGCTGAAGCAAAATCTTGATGAAACTGCTTAGTATAACTGCTTTACCACGCGAGTGAAGAGGTGTAAAGGCCTTTACAAGAGGCCAAACTTCAACATCTGATAATTGTTCTTATAAAAATTGTTTTTTCTGGTGAAATGTGTCTAACGCTTTATCATAAATGACCACTTAGCCGATATAACCATTTCTTTGAATTCCCCTCTAGGGTGAGTTTTTATGGCTGAACTGGTTTAAATTAAAAACAATGTCTGAAGAGCGACTACGGCCATAAAATATTAAAAATACAAAAGTTCTTATTCTCAGCTGAAACTACATTTCATTTCATTTTTTTTACTTCACTTATTGTACAAAAAAATTAATAATTATAATATAATTCACTAAAGTCACCATATATACATATCTTCAATATAGGCGAAGTAAAAATAATATATTTTAAATTTGATGTACATATGTTTACCAATTTTTTAATAACTTCTTGTAAACGTTTCTGTATTGAATGAACTAATTTTTTCGTAACATCTGAACTAATTGCCATCCCTTATTCAAGAAGTATTGGCTTTAGCCCATCTTTTAATGAAACGTGGAGTTCTGGTCGAAGTGGTCCCATAAATGTTCGATCTAATTGAGATCGGGATATTCAATTATCTGCTGTACGCTCGGGGTCGTTGCCATTGTACACATCACTATGTAGTGCTCTACAAAAAGTGCGAGGGTGAGAAGCCGTACCAACGTCTTCAACGTCTTTTTTTTTTATTACCTTTACTATTTCCCGTTTGTCCCGTTCTAAAAGCGCAGGCGGTTCTCCACTTCTATGTTGATACTCAAAATCTGGGTCATTTGAACCGGTATTATAAATCGTTAGTTTAACTAATTAACACTTCCGAATAGATTTTTGCTGTTTATAAGCATTTAAGAATAAAATATTGTTACCCGGCACCAATCATGCAATTGCAATGATGACAAAACACCAAATTCCAGACTATATCAGGAAGTTTCTTCTTTTGCAGTATATATACACAGTAAACCTAGTTTTCAGCCATAAAGCTGCTAGAATGCTTTCATATCTACACTCTTTCAGACAAACCCAATATACATAAGTTTAACAAAATTTACCTAATATCCCTCCTCTATGTCGATCCTATTGTAACCCTGATCCTCCTGTTAGATAAAGGTCGATGACTATACCCAGCTACACCTCACCAAAAGACCTTAGATAACGGTGCATTACAATAACAATGATTTTATTTTTATTTATTCTTTTAGTTTTTCAATGACTCTAGTTGATTCCATTGACACATTGGTATTACTTGAAGATTTCGATGAATTTGAACGAGCCGTTCGATTAGTAATTCAAGATGTACAATTCGATAGCGATATAATAGTTTCCGTTTTTGAAACAAATATACGCATGGTGGGTGGCTTACTTTCGGCACATGTTTTGGCGGAGCACATACAAAAAAGTCGTGGTATAATGCTATGGTACAGCGGGGAAATGTTGGAAATGGCGCGTGATCTAGGTTATCGCTTACTCCCAGCTTTCAATACATCAACAGGAATACCACATGCTCGAGTCAATCTGCGTCATGGCATTAAAGATGAGCAGCTGAAAAAGTCACGTGAAACATGTACAGCATGCGCTGGAACTATTTTATTAGAATTCGCGGCTTTATCACGTTTGTCTGGTATGTATCTCATATGGTTATAGCGTCATTATTTATTTTCCATACCTTGTTTTTGTTATTGCAAGAATAATTTATTAACTATCTGCTTTTTCGGCTACTACAGAATTTACAAATTTATTTTCACTCCTTTTTATCTCATTTTTTACGCAGGTGATCCTGTATTTGAAGCACGTGCTCATAAAGCCATGGATGCGCTTTGGAAGCTACGGCACAGGGGCTCTGATCTAATGGGAACCGTCCTAAACATTCATTCGGGAGATTGGGTACGTCGAGATTCAGGTGTAGGAGCCGGTATTGATTCATACTATGAATACTTATTTAAATCTTACGTTCTACTTGGTGATGATAAATATTTGGCTCGCTTTAACCGTCATTATAATGCAGTAATGAAATATGTTAGCGAAGGACCTATGCTTTTGGATGTACTCATGCATAGGCCTCATGCAAAGTCACGCAATTTCATGGATTCATTACTTGCTTTTTGGCCTGGTCTCCAAGTTCTATCCGGAGACATTAAACCAGCTGTTCAAACACACGAAATGCTTTATCAAGTAATGCAAATGCACACATTCATACCTGAAGCTTTTACTGTCGATTTTCAAATTCACTGGGGACAACACCATCTTCGGCCCGAGTTTATAGAATCAACATATTTTCTTTTTCGAGCTACTGGTGATCATCATTACCTCCAAGTGGGAAAAAAAGCATTAAAAACACTTCAGAAATATGCAAAGGTTCCTTGTGGATATGCGGCTGTAAACGACGTTCGCACTGGGAAACACGAAGATCGCATGGACTCTTTTGTACTCTCAGAAACATTTAAATATCTGTATTTGTTATTTTCGGAACCACATGATTTAGTAGTTGATGTCGATGAATTTGTTTTCACTACAGAGGCACATCTGCTACCGTTAACTATCGCACAGCTCGGGAACACAACTTTCAGTAATAATACTATTACAATTTCCATCATAAATATTAATTATCATACAAATTGCAGGCTTTAGGCAAACGGATGAACATAACGTTCTGGATTTTATGCGAACTTGTCCGAAGTCAAATAAGCTTTTTCCAGAAAAAGTTCGGAAACCACTGCGCAATTTTATTACGGGTTCTTGTCCCCGGGTACCTACCGGGAAGCGATTACGTGCTTTGGATTTTCAAGCAAGTAATGCCGATCATTTGCGTTCTATTTACGACATGGGCATAACAATGGTGTCCTTAGGTGATGGCAAGGTGCGCCTCTTTCATAGTTTTTATAACGTAAGTTTTCTTTTCCACTATCATTTCACATTAACCTAATCTATGGAGTGCGGAGGGGTATAACTCAGTAAACTAATAGCAACTAACTCAACATTTTAAAAAAAATTTGATAGCTAAGTCCGGTTGTAACCAAACATTTTACACTACTAAGGTTTATAAGGTTTATTTTTTTTAAATGTTGCGAGAGAATTCAAAATTCATTTTCGACTAAATCGTCAATGACTTCCAATCAAACCTATATTATAGGTGATATTCTCAAACCCGATTTCTGTGAGTAGAAAAATCTATATCGCATTCTCATAGGTCACGGGAAGTTCGAAAAGCTGGACATCCTTCTTAAAAAGGTCACGAACTCTTTCCGACAAACATTAGAAGCGGTTTGCCCATTAAAAAGTAGTAAAGGTAGAATTATCTTCCGTACTTAAGAACTTACAGAAAGATTGCAGGAAGCAATTTATTTCGCCAAATTATTCTAAGAAGATGAGTGGAATAACTATTAAAACCTCTTAAAATCATATAAAAGATAAAAGAAATTCGTCAAAATCTTTTCGTAATGACATCGTTCCGACACAGGAAGCATCTAGGAAAACAATGGCACAGTCGGTCCACAACATTGGATACCTTCAGAAGCCAGATAACAACTGGACGGTATTCTGTGAAGAATCTCTAAGTTTGCTAATATTAGGTTGTCAAAAAAAGTTTTGCGGTATTTTCGCAAGTTGGCGCTAAGAGCGCGTAGTTCTAGTTTTATTCGACGCATCGGGTCATGCTATACCTTTTTGGAAAGCTTATTTCACGCGATTGATTGGTTGTCGTTTCTTTTAAGTCGTTCGTGAGTTATAGCGTCGCAAACATGGAGCAAAATAAAGAGAAAATACGGCTTGTTTTACAGTACTACTACGATAAAGGCAAAAATGCATCTCAAGCCGCCAATAAAATTTGTGCAGTTTATGGACCTGATGCAGTTTCCATTTCCCCCGCACAATGATGGTTTCAACGTTTTCGTTCTGGTGTAGAGGATGCGTCACGCTCCGGAAGGCCCGTCGTCGAAAATTGCTATAAAATCGCTGAATTGGTCGAAAGAGACCGGCATAGCAGCAGCCGTAGCATCGGTCCGTTTTTGAAGCGTATGGTGACTGGCGATGAAAAGTGGGTCACTTACGATAACGTAAGGCGYAAACGGTCGTGGTCGAAAAGCGGTGAAGCGGCCCAGACGGTGGCCAAGCCTGGATTGACGGCCAGGAAGGTTCTTCTGTGTGTTTGGTGTAATTGGCAGGGAATAATCCACTATGAGCTTCTCCCCTATAGCAAAACGCTCAATTCGGACCTGTACTGCCAATAACTGGACCGCTTGTCTTCCATTAGGACAACGCCAGGCCACACACATCTTTAGGGAAGCGAGCTTCTATTATAGGGGCATTATGAAGTTGGCATCTCGTTGGGAACGCGTCATCGAACAAAACGGCGCATATTTGACTTGAATCGCATTATTGTAACCAATTTTATGAACAATTGAAAATTCAATAAAAACCACAAGACTTTTTTGACAACCTATTAGATACTCAATTTCCAGGCAGCTCTGAAAACCACTCGATGGAGACAAAAACAGAGTTCATTAATGCAATGTGTTAGACAGTTTCAAATACATGAAGTCGCCGGGATCCGACGATATATGGTATTCCCGGCACAATTCAGTAGTTCCAGATTTACATAATAACTTGGTTAACAAACAATGCAAAAGTGTACATTGCTCATACACAAATCCAAGGCGTTTTATTTATTTATTTTTTTTTTTCAAAATTATTTTATTTATTGTATCTGCTTTTTCTCAAAGCCTAACAATAAGTTATAAAATCTTAAATCTATTTAAAAACTAGACAGTCTCAAGCAAGTGATTGAGCTGTTTTGGTGATACGTCGCTCTTTAATACGCAGGAATATCTCTTCTTTTAAGTCGTGTTTGATCGCAGGAATGTACCAAAGCATTAGCCAAAGGGTTTGGGTGATCTCGGAGTTTAGATATATATTTAATTCTGCTGTCTTCAACTTCTTTATTTATCATAGTTTTTATTTAAAAGCCAATTTAAATTTTCAGCTCTAATCTTCATACATGTTATTTTACTATGTGTTTTCTCCACGTGAGTCTTCTATTTAGGTGAATACCAAGATACGTTACTTCCTTCGCTTGGGGTACTAAAATATTGTTTATTTTTACTACCGGGCAAATCTTTGGTCTGAGCTACATCTAGAAATATTGTAGTACTCCTTGTGCTTCAATGCTTTCCTTATCTCGTTAGTAATTCTATTTACTTGCTCTTCTGTGCCATGTTTCGCACGAAAACCGAATTGATGCATTGGTATTGTATTATTTTCAAGGAGGAAAGGAGATATCTTTGATAGTAATACTTTTTAAAGAGAGGGTAGAAGACTGATTGGTCTGTATGAAGACGGCTGTGTKAAGTCTTTCCCAGGTTTATCTATCAAGATAATCTGCGCCTTTTTCCATAAAATTGGAAACTAAGAATTGCATTGAAGAGCAAAGAGAGAACCTCTACAGCAATAATTGGTAACTCAATTAGCATTTATGGGGAAATATTATCATGTTCCGGCGACTTTTTTGGATTAAGTTCTTTGATGATACTAATAATTTCAGAAGGTGAAGTCTTAAGAGCTGTGTTGAGCAAGATTGACAGCTTAAAGTTGTTCTTTGGCAAATTGGATTGAAATACCTTTTCTGGGTGATTTGCAAAGCAATTAGCATTTTCCTCGTCACTTCGAGCCCAATTTTCATCCAAGTCTCGTATAGGCATGTTGGTGGCTTCATGGACTTTTGGGCTTTCCAAAGGGAATTTTGCTTGTTTGATTTGAACACAGCTTCTTTATATATATTTCGGTGTTCAATTCTTCCTCACGTTTAAGCGATTTTTTTAATTTACGAACAGCAGATTTTAAGTGAAGCTGAGTGAAAGGGAAACGATTTATCTGCCATTCACGTCTTGCACGCCTCTTTTTCATTTACAAGCATTTATATTTCTCTATTAGAGAATTTTCTGAAGCAAAGCGGGTTATAGCTTTTGTTTGGTGTTGCAAAGACAGCTGTGCTGGTTATTATATCATTGACTTCTCTTATCCTTTTATCAATATCTCTTCCTTATTTATTTTGTACTCAATATTAATGTGGCTACTGACGTATTTTTTATATTTTAGCCAATTCGTTTTATAAGAAGTTAGACCTCTATTACTGAAGGGACCCTTTACCGCCGTATAGAATAACTTTCGACACGTCTGTCCACAAGATGTTGCGCCATTTCTCAATTGGCAAATTCTCAATCGGTCCTTTGGCAAATTTAAGACAACTTGCTATATGATTTTTTTTTAATAACGGTACTTATGGAGGACTGCGGACATATAAATTATGTTCATGTAGAAGTCTTTCTCACTGTATGAACACCGTAGGCCAGGTTCAGTTCATTCCGAATCTCCACAGCTGACATTCTAGGTCGAGTCTCTTCACATCTTACAACTATTGGTGTAAAATTCTCGGAAAKAATCCATATTGCGCACCTTTTTTCGTTTTTTTTTTTATAAATATTTGCATTGCGAGTCATTGTGGCTTAACACCCTACAATTCTTTCCACTCCCTTGTAGGCTTTACCGTTGTTTATGACAGATTGAATACATTCTCGTTTTTCGTCACTGCAGTGCTTCTCGCGGCCCAAAAAAAAGTGCAGTCATATTTTTTTATTAAAAACTATCTGTTTGCAATCATCTCATAGTTCACTACTATTCTATTGCTCGCTCATAAAAACAGATATCCCAATAAAATTGGCTTTAAAAAAGTAAAGGTAAGTAATTCACACTTATTGTTGTATATAACAGGACCGTTACACTTCTGAGAATATAACTAAAATAATGATCGACGGMAATATCATAAAAGAAACAAAATTTAAAGCAAAACTCTCTTGGCCAATAGGCACTACTATTTCAGTGCTCGCAACTGTAAATTGTGTCATACACTGTGTAAGATTTATAATCAAAGTTTCAATACCTCCATTTGGAGGATTTTGCGGCAGTTGCATTTGCACAGTGTTGCCTTTCACCACATTTGCATAGCTTCCTTGCATATTATTGTTGTTAAAGGTAATAGGATTTGAACTTTTTTCTGAGGTTGCTATAATTTCATTACGGGATGTTTGTAACATTTGCTTACGACGCGCTTGAATGCCCCGTGACAACTTCGAATTCAAATCTTTATATACAGGGCAACCTATGTAGTTAATAGTGTGATTTCCTCCGCAATTGCTGCATTTTTTATTTAATTCTTTCTTAAGGGTGCATTTAGAAGTGGGATGTAAATCACCACATACCACACAAACACTGCGTAGAGTGCAGTATGATTTAGTATGCCCATATTCTTGGCAGTTAGTACATTGTACCTGGCCGTTTCTGTTATGTGGTTCTTCCACAGTTACTCTGCCATGCAGCAAATATTTCAAATTATGTATATATTGGATGTGTTTAATTTTTTTTAAGTTGATTTGAGTTCGGCAATAACTCAATTTTAAACATTGGCTATGGTACTTTGTTTCTATTAAATATATTTACAACTGTTTTAATTCTAAAACCGCATTCTTCCAACGCTTTTTTGACTTCACTAGAGTCTACGGCGGACTCTTGATTACGACAACAAGGCCCTTAGAGCTCTTTAGTTGATACGAATAATAATTCTTGTTTTTATTTGACAAAAATTTAACTATATATCCATAAAACTTTTTTCAGTGTAGAACTCAATTTGCCCTTTTTCAAAGGCAATATGTGAAAATTGTTAGTACCTACAATTTTACTTAAATCAGCAACGAGAGCATTACTGCTACGCTCGTGCAAATATATTGGGGGTGGTTTGGCATTAACGACTGTGGTGGTACCCTTCCCATCGTCGTCTGATCCATTGCTTAGTAAGGCAAATCTGTTGCAATTTAAAACTTCCGGTTTATTCTTAATTGGTGTACCGCCTTGGAATTGTTTAGGATTGACCGCTGACTTTGAAGGACTTAATTTCCTTTTTATGTTAATGTCGCGGTCAGTACAGACTGGCCTTTTTTTATTGGTACATTCTTACCTTGCTTTATATTGTTCTTCGCTGCCTGCGTACTTGCTGGTACCTGCTTAGATGTTGGTGTCATCACGTTTGCTGCTGGCCGTTGCTGACTGCCGTTCTCTTCTGCTTTTGTTTTTTTGTAAGCACTGCTTAAGGTGCTGCTCAGTTGGTCGCTGTGATGACTCATTCTTCTCACCGTTGCCTTGTTTTTTGGTAGGAGCTGTAGGAGCAGAGAATGCCTACGGCCTTGTTGGTGGGGCTGCGCTGCGCTCGTGTTTTTTGTTTCTTTTATTGTTTATTTCGCACTTATGTAATTGTTTTTATTGTTTTCAGAAAGTCTAATCTTTTGTGTTTTTTATGTTTTTATTAAAACTTTCGCTTGCACTTAATGCACTTTTTTGGTATTTGTTTAGTTTTTATTTTTGTTTTCTTAGTAAGTTTCTACGGAGCGCATCAATACACATCCTTTTAGATTGACATACATAATCTTTTCTCATTTCCCTTAAAATCATTGGAAAGACTGATAGACTTATACATAAGAAGCAACCTAAATACGCCCAGAAAATAAGGGAGTTTCGCAGCATACGCTGATCTCAGTAGTAACAGAGATTGAAACATCTCTGAAGATAAAAGTATACAGCCTTGTAGGTTTCCTACACATAGAAGGCGTTTTCAACAACATTCAGTCTATGGCCATACAGGCCGCGCTTAATGATTTGGGCGTCTTTGAGCCTCTCGGGAAATCAATAATTTCAAAGCTGGGAGTTTTAACGATCTGCAGATCTGTCCGAAGGGATACAATCCAARAAGGCGTGTTTTTTCCACGTCTATGGACTTTAAAAATGAATAAAATATTTGTGGATTTAAGAAAGTATGGGGTACATGTTATGGTCAAAGCTGGCGATGTGGCTAAACATGAATGCTAGCAAGATAGAGCTAGCATTGTTCACTACATTATTAAATGATACCAGAGTAGTAATAGGAAATAAGGAAATCTACTTGAGAATAATTTAGACACGAAGCTCTCATGGATACCAAAATTAAAAGCTAGGGTAAAGAAGGCAGCTGCAGCAATTTACACGTGTAATAGAATGTTGTGGGCCAAATGGGGATTATAGAATAGTATTTCCTACAGGTGGAACGTACAACCCTTAAGTAAATAAAGATGTTAGCCACTGATTGCAAGAGATAAAAGTTGTATCTTAATTTTATTAAGATATTTCACTGATATTTGGGTAAAAATCGGGTATGGGCACTAGATTATTCATTATTCTACAATTTCGACAACCTTTGGGTAAGAGCACTATTTGTATAAAGTTTATTCCGATATCTTCATTGATACTTGAATTATATGGATTTATCAGTATAGTAAAATAGTTACATGGTATTTTCAATTAGTTTATATGGGAAGTAGGCGCGGTTGGAGACCATGTTCAGAACTGTAAAATAAAGATCCAAGATAATGTTATACGCCGTATTGGGTTAAGATTGGTCGAGTAATAACTGAGAGATCAGAATCCATATTATTATGGGTAGTGCCAATTCATGCCGTGCCCCGTATCGATGAAGAAAACGCTCCTTTACGCTGTATAACCAAAATAATCGAGTGGATTTTATACCACATATGTGGGAGTGTGAGCGCCAAATACCCCAATAAAATTCAATGATCATATTTCTATTAGCGTTGCTTGATTCCACAGTAAAAATTTCTAATATCGATTCAGACCGTATTTATAGTTATTTATTTAATATAATATGATCTTAAGTACACTTATTGTAACAAATATAAACTTTAATTGTTTCATAACGTTGCGTTAAGTTTGTTCAAACTGCTTCGAAAGAAAATATTGCCAAAAAATAGTAATGCAAGTATTACTTCGAATAGGAATGCGTTCTTTTTATTCCGAGATCATAACTGATATGTATTAAAAAATTCTTACTGAGGTATAAAGAAATTAATATTTTTAAATGTTGATTTCTCCTTCCTAAACAGCTCTATAATTATTTCTTTCTCTTCTGTCTTTATCTGAAAAAATTTATATCGCATTATAATATAGCTTATAATAGATTGCGCATAATTTCCCTCAGATACATATATTATCATTTGATATTCACATTAATATGGGTCATGTGGGAACGCGCTGTCTACAAGCTACATATATAGTAAATGTTACCTGCCTTATAATTAAATTGTTTTCCCCTACATTAATATTTTCATTATTGAACAGCGTTAAATATTCTTTAAAATATATGTTTAGATATATTCATATTTAGTGATTATAGATACTTATTCAATGAATATAAAATTATTTGTTTCGCAGGCCAAAAGCCCTGATGATGGAGAAATGGGTTTACTGTTTATGCAAGAAATGCTGGAACTGACCAAAATACAAAATATGAATCAACTGGCACAACTTCAGGTGAGAACAATACCATATTAAGATAGTTTAAACTTTACGATGTGAACCAAAAATGGGATATGAAATTGTATACCAAACAACAAAACCAATAAATTTAACTACCATAAATCGTTTCTAAAAATGAACCAAGATAGTTCATATTAAGGTAATGGTTAAAATGAAAACTATTTTTTACATTTCACAGGCAGTTGCATATTCGCCAAATGATAAATCCAATGACTGGACTGCGTTGATGGCCGGTCCATCACATTTCAGTCCAGAATTAATGGGTGATCGATTTGTCGAAGGTGAATTGGTAATGGCAGCACCTTTTCGGGCTTGTGAGGAAACCTCAAACAAAGCTGAAATAAGTGGCAAAATCCTTATTGCCGAAAGAGGAGATTGCACATTTGTCAGTAAAGCGCGGCTGGCCCAAGCAGCGGGCGCCCTTGCATTAATTGTTTGTGATAATGTACCGGGATCTTCCGGGGAGACGCAACCAATGTTCGCCATGTCTGGAGATGGCACTAATGATGTCACGATACCAGTTGTATTTATGTATTCACAAGAGTTTATTAAACTGTCTAATGTTATGAAAGAAAAACCAAAACTTATCGTGAGAATTATGCAAATGATCGAATTTAAACGTTGGCAACTCACAAGAGATTCAACAAAAACGACAACAAACTACCAAATGACAATTAACACTAAACTATCAAAAGCTACATCTACTAAGAATGGTGATGCTGAGAGAACAGCAGAGATAGACAACATTAAAGAAGATCTATAGTGTTTATAAATTTAATTCTTAATACAACTTAGTTAAAATTATTAATTAAAAAAGAAATTAAACTCAGTTTAAGAAATTAGAATTCCAAAATTAATCGAAAGCTTGTATATATGTATGTAGTTATTTTAATATAAATATAAATTCTTTGAGGTTGGTTAATAATTTTTAAAATAAATTAAATTATTCCTTCTAAGAACAAACTCTTTTGTTTCAAATCAGAGTGATTATTATAAGTATATATACGAAACATATTATGCAATAGCGAATTGTACATAATATTAATATTTGTGCATAATAATGTTAGAACGTTTGCAATGAAGGATTATTATTTGTTTTCTAAAATATATCTGTAATTAATAATAGTTAAACAGTAGAATTGTAAAGTTTTTAAAGTTTAAGTAACTCCTCGCGAACTTTGTATAAATAGTAACGGTGTGATAACTTGCATGTTGAGGTCCTAAATAATCTTACAGTTATAATATCGTTTAAAATATTTCAAGCGGAATGAAATATAATTATTTATAATATACCATTAAGTATCTTTAATATGCGAAAGAAATTTAATTAAAGTTTTGTATAGAACAACAAAGTTTATATTTGTTTGATTTAAATTAATTTTTTAGAGTGCAATTCTAGGCAGTCAAAAAACTTTGTTCATTCGGTTTACATATGACATATGAATGAGTTTAGGCAATTACAATTCTGAATGCTTTGTTTTCGGTTCGTTATAACTTATAACTTTATGAGACTATAATAAATAACTTATTATGTAATTCACACTAAAACAGGATTGCAAGTCAAATTCTTATACCTTCGTTTGTCAGATATAAATACATGTACATAAAAAGGTCGTGTGAAGAATTTCAAGTCTGCGCTTCGTAAAAAACAATGTTTCAAGAAAAACCCGATTACATTAATACGCCCATATTTCCGAAATTATTTGCCGGATCAATATTCTCCATTATATGTATATTCCATATGCCAAAATCGGGTTTTCAATTTTAAATATAACCCATAATAGTTGGAAACCACCTTTCTAAAATTTATCCTTCCATTTCTGGGTGTTTAAAGTGTTATAGTATTGTCGTTTATAAATTTGGTATCTAAGAATTAAGTAAAATTTATGATCAGAATCAGGGAATGAGGGAATATTAAAAAGTTCTAATTAAGCTTCAAAATATATTATAAACAAAAAATGAAGTTCCTTTTTGATTATTAAATCTTATTTCGCATCAAGGAAAATTATATTATAATCATCAAATGAAATTCAAACTCAACTGAAGAGGCTAAATTTTACATATTGAGTTAATGTGAAAAAGACGAGGCTGCCACCAACTATCGCACAGCTCGGGAACACAAATTTAAGTAGTACAGGGTTTGTCCAGAAAGTCATAGGACTGATTTTCTTCCGCCGCGACTGTACTGTACATTTTCGCGCGACATGTTTTTGTTGGTGGTGCAAGCCGATAATACAGCGTTCGTTGAAGCAGAGGTATTCGATTAAATTCTGTGTGAAACTCAGTAAATCTGCGACAGAGACATGATATGATCAAGCAGGCTTACCCAGATGTTGCTTTAGCAAGTAGTGTTCGGGGACACCAGGCCGGGAAGTGGTCGCAGATGAAGACCGGCTGGGAGACCCACCGACGTCGACGAACACCGACAATGTAACTCTTGTGCGCAAAGATTTTTATCAAAATCTGGGGTTCAGAACATAGAGAGGAAGCACTTAAACATTCATAACGTGTGCGCGAAGATAGTTCCAAATGTGCTCACTGACAACCAGAAATTGCATCGAGTGGAAGTGTACCAGAAAATTTGAACATTTGTAAAAATGACGCCTAACTTTTGAATAACGCAATCACATGTTACGAGGCATGGATCTTTGACTTTTTTGTTTCCTTGCCTGAAAAGCCCGATGGAAGGCAAGTGTTTTGAGATGACAGAGGAGATTCAAGCAGCATGCACCTCGGCTCTCAAGACTATTCCGTGACGCAGAAGGAACCTATTTGGAATTCAGAATTCATTGTTTGACTCAATGACTTCCAATCAAACTTATATTATAGGTGATATTCTCAAACCCGATTCATACCCATTATACGTAAAGATTCAGATATCGCATTCTCATAGTTCATGGAAAGTTCGAAAATCTGGACATCCTTCTTAAAAAGGTCACGAACTCTTGCCGAAAAACATTAGAAGTGGTTTGTCCATTAACAAGTAATAGGGGTAGAATTATCTTCCGTACTTAATAAATTACAGAAAGATTGCAGGAAGCAATTTATTTCGCCAAATTGCCCTAAGGAGAAGAGGAGTGGAATAACTATTAAAACCTCTTAAAGTCATATAAAAAAGAAGTAAAGAAACCCAAAAGAAATTCGGGGAAATATTTTCGTAATGATATCGTTCCTTCGTAGGAAGCGTCTAGACTTAGGGAAATAATGACACAGTCGGTCCACAACATTGCATACCATTATAAACCAGATCACAACTGCACGGTATTCAGTGAAGAATCTTTAAGTCGGCTAATAGATATTCACTTTCCAAGCAGTTCTGAAAATTAGACGATAGAGTATACACTAGCAGATACTAATGTACATTGAGCGTTAGATAATTTCAAATACATGAAATCGCCGGTCCCGACTATATATGGTATTCCTGGCACAATTACAATAGTTCCAGAGTTACATAAGCAGCCCTATCACGCAATCCATCGTAGACTGTCTTTTCGGGAAAGGTACGAATTCGAACAATTACGAACGTAAGTTCGGAATTTGTAGAGGGGCATTCACTGGATTCTTTCGGAACTGAAAATTTTGAATTTTATCGGTATTTTTGTACGGCAAGTTTTTGCTAGCGGAGAAATAAATTTTTAAAAAGAAAAATGTAAGTTTTTATTGAATTCAAACTATAACATATTTGTTACCAGTAAAATAATATTTAATTCCAAAGTAATTCCCACCAAGCAGCAATATGCACAGATGGTTGAGCAAAGACGGTACAGCAAAAACCTGAAATGGCGCAGGGTTTTACCAAGTGCCCTAAAGAAGAAGGGGCAGCTTTTTGGAAAAATATGGCCCAAGAACTCAACAGCGTTGGTCCGCTGGAAGAAGGTAATATAATGAAGTTGTAGCTTTTTATTGTTGTAACAGGATAATTTAAATCTTGTTTGACTTATTTTTGATTAGGTATGGCTATGACTGGAAGGCCTACATAAAAAGAAAATTGATGGAAAATAAAAAGGAGCAGTCAGCTACTGATGGCGGCAGAAATAGGCAGCACCATTTCAGCGAATTGGAGGAAGCGGTGATAACACTAACGGCATTAGAGACGAGTACGAGTGGAATTAAAAATACAGTGAGCATGGGCTTACCGATGTCAGCCGACGTTGGCAATGCCATCAGTGACCTGCCGTCCAGCATTGCCTAGACGTACTAATAGGTTACCGGATACATGTACCAGAGAACTTAAAACATAGAGAGGGTGCAAATTGAATTCTCTATGATATTCGATTGGACGGCTAACAGAACTTATAAGATTGTGATAGGGAATTCAC